>NW_020837961.1:9476856-10005092 GCF_003676395.1 Aethalodelphis obliquidens
TTTTTTTTTTTTTTTTTTTTTTTGCGGTACGCGGACCTCTCACTGCCGTGGCCTCTCCCGTTGCGGAGCACAGGCTCCGGACGTGCAGGCTCAGCGGCCATGGCTCACGGGCATAGCCGCTCCGCGGCATGTGGGATCTTCCCGGACCGGGGCACGAACCCATGTCCCCTGCATTGGCAGGCGGACTCTCAACCACTGCGCCACCAGGGAAGCCCCATTCAGACAACTTTTAAAAATATATTTATTCTTTTCCAGTTACTCCACTGTAGTAAGGATTGCAAAGTCAGTTGAGCCATGGTTTCTTTCCTCTAAGAAATTGCATTCTAGTGAGGAGTGGGGCAAGAAACAAACAAACTACAATTATAGGCAAGATTGTTAAGGGTTAAAATAGATTTTTAAGTAAACACATCTAATTTTGACCAAGAGATTCCATATTTCCCAGAAAGCTAATATTTGAGCTGAATTTTTAATATTAAGTCAGATTGTGCTAGAATAGGGAAAGGCCATTCTGAGCAGAAGGAAAGATGGTGGAAGCATGGAGGTGAGTACAGACTGTGTGAAGTCGTACAAGTAGTTCGTGTGACTGTTCGCTGTATGGGTTCCTACAATGGGAGGCAGTTGAAGCCAAAAGAGTAGGCAGAATCACTGAAAACATTGGAGGAAGAAAAGGGAATGCATATATTAAATTTTCATAAACTTACCTAGACAGAAACTTTTAGAACATAAATTGTTTGAAATTTGGAGACTTGCAATATGCCAAAAATCTAAACAAGAAACGCATCAATCTTAAACAGCCTACCCATGTGTGAACATAGCAGGTAAGTCTTTCTAATGCAGATGGATACACTCTTTATGAAAATATAGTTGACTCTTGAACAACTCAGGGGTTAAACCAAGTATAATTTATAGTCGGCCCTCCACATCTGTGGAGTCAACCAACCTTGCTGATTGTGTAGTACTGTATTATTACTATTGAAAAATATCACCTTATAAGTGGACCTGTACAGTTCAAACTCATGTTGTTCAAGGGGCAATTGAACACACAGCTTCCTCAATTCATGTAAAATGTTCTTTATGCAAAAGTTTTATTTATAAATCAGATTTTCAGGATTGTGTATATTAACCAACACCAGGTACAACTAAGTAGAGAGAAGTAAAATATCTTAATGCCTAAACAGAAATTAATTGATTTTATTTGTATATATTACCTATCTGTAATAAATTATATACAAAGAATTTGAAGTAAATCATAATCAAAAGGACCTTGTCCTTATGTGACAAATGCCATCTGGTATTAAAATTAAATTTTATACACATACGCACACATTAATGGAGTTTAATTTTTTTTTCTGGAGTCTTTCTCTGTGTTCACAAATTCAGACAGTAACTCATATTTATTTTCTCTCCATTGCTACAGAATTAGAGACAGTTAAAGATATTAAACATTTATGAGATCTAAGGACTGTTAAGTTTTGTGCACTAGAGCTCATATGAGATGTGTCCTATACTCTGTGGTTTAGGAGATCCAGAGCAATTCATCACTACTTTAACACTCAGTTCAACTTAAGATGAATTACCTGTTGAATGTGATTGTACTACAGAGCGAGTTGAATGCCATTTATCTGACTAGAGAATGGTACCCAGCTACCTCACAGATGCTCTGTGCATCATTCAAATGCCAAATTATGTGTATGATAGTCATTATCTTAACATTCACAATATTTGCCTGGCAGAGCCTCCTGGAGTGATTCCATAAGAGGACAGTTAAAGAAATGTGCAGTGTAACAGATTCATTGTTCTGCTTTTCTGTGTTCCTATAGTTTTTGTTGTTGTTGTTTTAAGGTACAGTAAACTAATCTGAAAATAATTTAGCAATAGTGCAACTCTTCACAATTCTAAAAGAGGCAAAATGCAAAATACAGAACATTTTTTTGTAAAGTGAAGGCATCATAACATGATTGTATTTGAACTTTGGATTTGCCATTTCTTTGATGATTGAAATAATATTATAGGTTTAAACAGTTAGTTCTTCTGCTTTGAAAATTATCTGTGATCTCTTTTTCTCCCTAGAAATCAGTTGAGTTCCAGTTTGCTGATGCTAAACTAAACCAAATGGTTGTCCTAACAGTGAACTCAAAAGGCTACTTTTTTGTGAATGTCTTTGTGTGTGTTATTAAGTAGATTGCTGAGAAAAATATAATTTTTCCAAAGTTATATATTAGATCATTCATATCTAGGCTGTCTTTCTTGCTCATTCTAACTTACTCTCTCTTGCTTGGACCACTTGCCCTCGGGAAGATCCTGTGATATGAGGCAGCCCTATAGACACACACATGTTAGTGAGCTTGGAAGAGGATGCTTTAGCTCGAGTTCATCTGTATTCAAGAAGACTGCAGCCCTGACTTATCTCTTGATTACAACCTCGAGAGACCTTCAGCCCGACACCCAGCTAAACCACACCCAGATTCCTAACTCACAGAAACTGAATGAGATAATAAATATTTGTTCTATTTAAGTTTTTACACACGTACAGATGATTAATACCACACTCAATATATGTTTGGTACTACACATGTGAGTGGAAGGTCAAAAACTTGCAGTCACAAAAGGAAAAATTAGGGCATATAAGGATTACCATTTTTAGACTGGGTCATATGTCGTTGAGATTAATATTTCAGTAACATATATATCAAAGAATGAGTTATTAAACAAGATTTGCAATATGTTAACGTTATCCTCAAATGTTAGGAAAAAAGCCCTAAGCAAATTATCTTCCTTGTATTACCTATTATTTATTTGTTATCCTTTGGTGTATACAGAGGTTACCGTCTACTGTACCAATCACCGTCTTCCTTTTTCTTCCTCTCATTTTCTCTTCTTCCACTGACCCCCTTATCCAAATCTCTCCCTGGCACTTCCTGTCTTACTGTTACTCAGTTGCTTCATTCTTGCCTTCTTTCTCATGAGCTGCTTTTTCTCTTTCACACATGTATACACTCACAAAAGCACAACCACATGCAAATGACGAAGAAACTGAGTTACCGACAAAGTCAAACTTTAGGAGTCAAATAAAATTTCTTGCTCAATAGTTTACTAAAAGTCTGAATGGAACAAGTCATTTGAACAATAATGCAAATGAAATCTATCACTTAAGTTAGGAAAACAGTAGTTTTGATGTTTTTCATTTGTTTCAAAGGAAAAAAAGTACTAGAGGCAAGAGATATTTTAAAAACTTACTTAGAACCTAATGACTATCCTGCACGTACAGAATATTGTTCTTTTGTGGGACTGCTTTTGCTGTCATACATATAGCTATGGACTTTTTAATGCATTATTTGTTATTTAGCCTTTTATATAGCTATAATCTTAAAGTGCTTACATGCTGCTAATATTTACATAAATTTTCCTAATTATCACCTGCTGGTTTTTGTCTTAATCAACTCAGGCTGCTGTAACTAAATACCATAGACTGGGTGGCTTAAACAACAGATACTTATTCTCCCGGTTCTGGAGGCTGGGAAGGCCAAGATCAAGGTGCCAGCAAATTTGATTCCTTCAAAGGGCCCCTTCCTGGCATGCAGGTAGCCTCCTTCTTATTCTGTCCTCATATGACAGACAGAGAAAGAGAGAGAAAACTCTAGTCTCTTTGCCTCTTTTTAGGAGGACACTAATTCCATTATGAGGCCCCACCCTCACGACCTCATCTAACTTACTTTGGTTGTTAGACTTAAGCATATGAATTGCGGGGAGTCATTCAGTCCATAATAGTCTTATCTTTAGAATAAAATCTCTTTATTAGAAACAAAATTTCATATTTTATTTCTAATGGTATTTATAAAACATGTTATTCTAAAGCTATTAGTTTAATTTATTAAGTTTATCACCCAAATATTCAAAGAAACAAAAATGTATTTTAACATTATTTGTTATATATAATAAATGTTATTTTTTTACTAGTGATTTGTTAATCATCTGTTTTTCTTTAAATAACATTATTGAATAACCAGATTTTTTATGAAGAAATGGATGTCTTAAAGGAAAATATATTTTCATTGACCCATTTATACCATCTTACAGTTTTACACTTGAATTGGTAGAAATCAAAATCTATTCTTTGTACATCCTACTCTTTCTTTTCCTCCCAACTAGAGAGATAAAGTGCTAAAGGCCAGATAAAGTGATTGTATTTAGAAAATGTGAGGTGCTAAGAAGCAAAGAAGTGGAACAAAAGTGACATTTTTTGTAAAAAGTGAGGTAGTATTTTGAATGTAAACAACTTCCAAATCTGTTGTGTTGGGCCATAGCTCATGAGGTGGTTTGGTTAATTTAAGGGTTTTCAATTTTGTGCGAATTTCATAGGTTCCAGTACTGGAATGGGAATTTGGATTTCACTTGGAACCCCAGCAGATAATACTTGCTTTTCTTTCTACACACAGCTTTGTGTGATGTATCCTCTGGTTTCCTATTACTATTTCTACATTGCTGTGACTTAAATTGGTGTCATGGAGTGATTCTTAGGCATCATTACCGCTGGCAACTGGAAGGAGCTAAAACATATAATCAGTATAAATTTTGACTAGATAGTCCCCTGAGTTTTCAACTTTGTTTAAATCCCAGGTACTGTAAGACTAAGGCAAGAAATTACACAATTCTGCTCATAAATTTTAGTTCTACAGTGATTTTTCACTCTGAGAACATTTAGCTTCAAAGCAAAAATGCTACTAATGTGGTGTAATTAAAAAAAAAAAAGAGAGAATTTATGTAACAATTTTGAATTCTAAACACATTCCATTATTTCTTAAAGATTTTCTTAGCATTGTTATTCAAAATATTATTTTAGGGGGGCAGTGAAGATTATCATTAGAGTTTTGTTTTTGAATCAGTATATTAGTTAATTAAGTTTCAGTGGTTTCATAAAAATGTTGAGAGAAAACATGGCAAACTTTATATATCAATTACTTTTCACTATCAAAATTAAGACCAGTTTTTGATAGGTGATGGGTGAAAGACTTACAAAATATATGTTTATTTATTGATGACTGCTTTATATATGCTAATAGGCAAAAATTTCTCACAGAAAATGTCAGGTATAACTCACACTCACCACTGGAACAAAATACAGATATTTCAGTGTCATGTGAAAAACTGACTAGGAATTACAACTCTTTAATGGCAGACTAATCAATCACCAGACTGTTTTCATACTTGAAAATATTTTCATGCTTATGCTTAAGTTATTGTAGTTTTCCAGCATTTTGAGTTGTGGTGTAGCAGATAAAATGAAGCCTCAAATCATTCTCTAATCTCAAGAACATCCTGGCAGAATTACTGTGACTTGTCTATTAAATTGATTTCCTCTTAAAGAAAAGTAGGCTTTTCTTATTGTGTTAAAAAATGATTTTTATCTAGTGTCTTGCCTTGTGAAGACCTTTCTTTTTATGACACAAGAGGAAAAATGTTATTTTTCCTCCCAAGTTTTTATATCTTCTTTTACTCACTAATCAATAATCTGTATTGCAAACAAAATGAAGTATAACCCCAAAAGAGTAATTTTTTGAAATGAATACAAAATAGGCAAACATTTTAATACTACCGATTGCCTTTATTTTCATTTTAAGCATATGCATAGCTGAATTTTACGATGCTTTCTGCCTTTAATAAAAGTAATTGATGGTTGACTTGTATGCTGAATCACTGTGTTATAAGATAGGAAATCAGAATATTTACAATGTAATTTTGAAAGCTACTAATAAACCTTAGGCAAGCAACTTTCCTTAGGACACTAAAAATACTTGTGGGGTTTGGAACTGGGGTACTTTGTTGTGTCTCTTACTGTTAGTGATGATGGTTAGGTTTGTTTGTTGTTGTTTTAATAAGATTACTCAGGAACAGGACATGGTTAAATGCTTTTCCACCTTATTCCTAATATTTTTAAAGTTAGATTTTATTCAACCTAGGTGATATCTATATTGAATGGAAAAACAGTTGCTGGTATTTTCTGCATTTGTTATGTAATGATAGCTTATGGAACTGTTATGCTTTGTAATTAGAACATTTCCAGTGAAAACAAAATACATTAGAGGAGAAGCCAGAAATTGCAGTTCTCCACCTGAAATTACACTCGCATTATTTCTGTAACAGCAAAAGAGAAATTAGAACGTCTTGAGTGTATAGCTCACGTAATTAAAGGAATAATTCTAAATATTGAGAGAATGTACTCTTAAAGGTAAATGTTAGGGACTTCCCTGGTGGTCCAGTGGTTAAGACTCTACGCTTCCAATGCAGGGGGCCTGGGTTCAATCCCTGGTCAGGGAACTAGATCCCACGTGCCGCAACTAAGAGCCCGCATGCTGCAACTAAAGATGCTGCATGCCGCAACTAAGACCTGGCACAGCCAAGTAAATAAATAAATAAATAAAGTTTTTTTTTTTTTTTTTAAAAGGTAAACATTAGATTGGGTGGTCAGAAACTTCAACATGCTATCGATATATGTAAAAACTTAATAACATTCATCTCTTGATCAGTGACATGAGGACTATGCTTCTTAAACACTACTTAACAAGTTATGGTAAAATAAAATTTGGTAAATTATGAATGATATGACTGTCTTCAGAGTGAGAGAGTATAGGGGTACATAGTTTCTTCTTTATTTTCTAGTTAGTTCATGAGGTTTAACTTCTAATATTTATATGAGGCCAAAATCTTAAATATTAAATGATTCTAAGGTTAATTTGGACCTCAGGTAAAAAAAGTATTAAGAACATTTTAAAAAGAAATATTTTTATTACTCAGAACTAACCAAAAGAGGCCAGTCAGTTCCAATGGAGTACATTCATAATTTTTCATTTACCTCTAATCTGAAATAATGCTTTATATTTGGATTTGTTCCTTCACATTGTGACTTGAGTTTTCTATCTGATCAAAGTTATAGGTGTATTATTCCTTGGGGTGGTAATGGTTAAAAACCATCATTTGAAGTATTACTTTGTTAGAAGATCTGGTTACTAACGTTTTCATGATAATGTATGAGTCATAGAAAAATTGCATTGAGATTTATTAGATGAACCTGAGATACTTAAACGTTTTGCCATAATTATGAATCTAATACCCTGTATGCCACAACAGTATTTTGAAGTACTATACTTTGCACTTTGCTTCACAAAAATAGCTGATCTGATATACTCCTTTTTGCTAAATGCTGTCATGTCCATCTTTTTACTACATTAACATTATAAGTGCTGTTAGCCATACTGACTAATGAAAGGTACCTCATATCAAGTCTGATTACTGCTCTAATGTTTTCCAGGCGTGCTTGGTGATGAACTTGGCATATGAAACAATTTTCTACAGTAATAAAACTGATTAAAGTAGGCAGTCATCCACATACCACTTTCTAATCATTTATAACAAGCTCATTAATCTCACCCACTCCTATCCAAAAAGTTCATTGATAGGCTTGTATGTAAGAATAAAATTCTGAGCCTTAAAACTAGGCTTTGTGGATTTAAGCTAAAAAACTCACAAATCACTGATCAATGTTTTAAATGAAATGTATAGCTTCTAAACTCTGCCCAGATTACTTATTGACAAGATCATTTTCTATTTGAGTTCTCCTATAATGGATTTAACAAGGAAAAATGAGTCATTGTATGATAATGACTCTTCAGCACCTTGAAAACTAAAACTGAATGAACCCACTCCACATATCCTCCTGGAGATCATATAAGAATGATGAATTGAGTACTTGAGATCAAGTGATAAAAACACAGCCTGTTTTCACTCCAGAGAGTGCTAAAGTATCCTGCTCAATATGTCAAAACATAATAATAATTATTTTTTGTTAACTCTTTTCCAAAGATGCCTGATGAAACATCATAAGAATTATTATTCCATTCAGTTACAAATAGTTTGGCAATGTAGAACTATTGTTTTAGAGATAATTTTACTGTCAAAGAGATAAGGTTGTTAAATGTAGCACATGGTGAGACAATTTCTGAACTACAAATGTTAATAGTAAGAAAGGATATTTGGTGGGGTTTATTCTATCTTCATTATAATTTAATGTTTTAAAAATGTAGCTCTTTCCATTCTTAAAACTCAGTACTGCTATGACACCCATATGCATTTCTCCCTTAAGAATTTAAACTAGAGCTTCCCTGGTGGCGCAGTGGTTGAGAGTCCGCCTGCCGATGCAGGGGACATGGGTTCGTTTCCCGGTCCGGGAAGATCCCACATGCTGCGGAGCGGCTGGGCCCATGAGCCATGGCCGCTGAGCCTGCGTGTCCAGAGCCTGTGCTCCACAATGGGAGAAGCCACAGCAGAGAGAGGCCCGCGTACAAAAAAAAAAAAAAAAAAAAAAGAATTTAAACTAGAAATAACATAGATTTCAAAATTAATACAGAAGGATTGTAACAGGTTAACTGAAAATAGGCACATTTTAATGTATGGTATTAACATATTCAAAATTGTTATTTACATTCATGAATTTTTAGCTAATATTTCATAGTTCTTTAGAAAATAAGAGGTTAGATATTCTGTGCAGAGTATTTTCGTTTGCAAAACAGAATTTAAAAGTCTGACAGCTTTGGTAGGTAGAAGGTTAGTAAACCTGAGTAAAATGTCTCTCAATCTGGGATCAGCTATAACTCTGGTGGCCAGTTGCTGTTTTATGTGAGGATGACTTGGTTCTGTGCTGTGAACAGCAGTTAGGGGACAGGCGTTTGGTACAGGTTGCTTTATTATCTAGCTGTATGGTCTTGAGAAAGTAATTTACCCAGCATGTAATTCAATATTATCAAGAGTAAAATGTGGGAGTTAGGCAAGAGCAGTGTACTCCAAACTGGCAAAAGTGCTACTGATAGTAAGTTTGGTGTTTTAAGTAAATTTTTACTATGACAATCAAAAATACTGTATGAAGTAGAACGATTTCCCTTTTTTTTGTTTTTTTGTTTTTAAGGCCTTTTATTCTAACAACACAGCTTTGATTTTGACTGATACACAATACAGGTTTAATAGAGGTGAGGCTAGGATCAGTGTGTTAAATACTTCATATTCTACTTACAAGAAGGGTTTAGATTTTTTTTTAATGTTTATTTATTTATTTTCTTATTAGTCATCAGTTTTATACATATCCGTGTATACATGTCAATCCCAATCTCCCAGTTTATCCCAACCCCCCCCCCCACACACACAGCTGCTTTCCCCCCTTGGTGTCCATACGTTTGTTCTCTACTTCTGTGTCTATTTCTGCCCTGCAAACTGGTTCATCTGTACCATTTTCTAGGTTCCACGTATATGCATTTATATTATACAATATTTGTTCTTCTCTTTCTGACTTACTTCACTCTGTATGACAGTCTCTGGATGCATCCACATCTCTACAAATGACCCAATTTCGTTCCTTTTTATGGCTGAGTAATATTCTGTTGTATATATATACCACCTCTTCTTTATCCATTCGTCTGTTGATGGGCATTTAGGTTGCTTCCATGTCCAGGCTATTGTAAATAGTGCTGCAATGAACATTGGTGTGCATGTGTCTTTTTGATTTATGGTTTTCTCTGGGTATATGCCCAGTAGTGGGATTGCTGGGTTGTATGGTAGTTCTATTTTTAGTTTTTTGAGGACCCTCCATACTGTTCTCCATGGTGGCTGTATCAATTTACATTCCCACCAACAGTGCAGGAGGGTTCCCTTTTCTCCACACCCTCTCCAGCATTTGTTTGTAGATTTTCTGTTGATGCCCATTCTAACTGGTGTGAGGTGATACTTCATTGTAGTTTTGATTTGCATTTCTCTAATAATTAGTGATGTTGAGCAGCTTTTCATGTGCTTCTTGGCCATCTGTATGTCTTCTTTGGAGAAATGTCTATTTAGATCTTCTGCCCACTTATGGATTGGGTTGTTTGTTTTTTTAATATAGAGCTGCTTATATATTTTATTTATTTATTTATTTATTTTCGGTACGCGGGACTCTCACTGTTTTGGCCTCTCCCATTGCGGAGCACAGGCTCCGGACGCGCAGGCTCAGTGGCCATGGCTCACGGGCCTAGCCGCTCTGCGGCATGTGGGATCTTCCCGGACTGGGGCATGAACCCGTGTCCCCTGCATCGGCAGGCGGACTCTCAACCACTGCGCCACCAGGGAAGCCCTATATTTTAGAGATTAATCCATTGTCTGATGATTCATTTGCAAATATTTTCTCCCATTCTGAGGGTTGTCTTTTCGTCTTGTTTATGGTTTCCTTTGCTGTGCAAAAGCTTTGAAGTTTCATTAGGTCCCATTTGTTTATTTTTGTTTTTATTTCCATTACTCTAGGACGTGGATCAAAAAATATCTTGCTGTGATTTATGTCATAGAGTGTTCTGCCTATGTTTTTCTCTAAGAGTTTTATAGTGCCTGGTCTTACATTTAGGTCTCTAATCCATTTTGAGTTTATTTTTGTGTATGGTGTTAGGGAGTGTTCTAAATTCATTCTTTTACATGTAGCTGTCCAGTTTTCCCAGCACCACTTATTGAAGAGACTGTCTTTTCTCCACTGTATATCCTTGACTCCTTTGTCATAGATTAGTTGACCATATGTGTGTGGGTTTATCTTTGGGCTTTCTATCCTGTTCATTGATCTATATTTGTGTTTTTTGTGCAGTACCATATTGTCTTGATTACTGTAGCTTTGTAGTATAGTCTGAAGTCAGGGAGTCTGATTCCTCTAGCACCGTTTTTTTCCCTCAAGACTACTTTGGCTATTCAGGGTCTTTTGTGTCTCCATACACATTTTAAGATTTTTTTGTTCTAGTTCTATAAAAAATGCCATTGATAATTTGATAGGGATTTCATTGAATCTGTAAATTGCTTTGGGCAGTATGGTCATTTTGACAATATTGATTCTTCCAATCGAAGAACATGGTATATCTCTCCATCTGTTGGTATCATCTTTAATTTCTTTCATCAGTATCTTATAGTTTTCTGCATACAGGTCTTTTGTTTCCCTAGTTAGGTATTCCTAGGTATTTTATTCTTTTTGTTGCAATGGTAAATGGGAGTGTTTCCTTAATTTCACTTTCAGATTTTTCATCATTAATGTATAGGAACGCAAGAGACTTCTGTGCATTAATTTTGTATACTGAAACTTTACCAAATTCATTGATTAGCTCTAGTAGTTTTCTGGTGGCATCTTTAGGATTCTCTATGTATAGTATCATGTTATCTGCAAACAGGGACCGCTTTACTTCTTCTTTTCCAATTTGTATTCCTTTTATTTCTTTTTCTTCTCTGATTGCCGTGGCTAGTACTTCCAAAACTATGTTGAATAATAGTGGTGAGAGTGGACATCCTTGTCTTATTCCTGATCTTAGAGGAAATGCTTTCAGTTTTGGCCTTTATTAGTTGAAATAGGGTCCCTCTATGCCCACTTTCTGGTGAGTTTTTATCATAAATGTGTGTTGAATTTTGCCAAAAGCTTTTTCTGCATCTATTGAGATGATCATATGGTTTTTCTTCTTCTGTTTGTTAATATGGTGTATCACATTGATTGATTCACATATATTGAAGAATCCTTGCATCTCTGGGATAAATTCCACTTGATCATGGTGTATGATCCTTTTAATGTGTTGTTGGATTCTGTTTGCTAGTATTTTGTTGAGGAATTTTGCATCTATATTCATCAGTGATATTGGTCTGTAATTTTCTTTTCTTGTACTATCTTTGTCTGGTTTTGGTATTAGGGTGATGGTGGTGTCATAGAATGAGTTTGGGAGTGTTCCTTCCTCTGCAATTTTTTGGAAGAGTTTGAGAAGGATGGGTGTTAGCTCTTCTCTGACTGTTTGATACAATTCACTGTGAAGTCCTGGACTTTTGTTTGTTGGAAGGTTTTAATCACAGTTTCAATTTCATTACTTGTGATTGGTCTGTTCATATTTTTATTTCTTTGTGGATCTCTCTTGGAAGGTTATACCTTTCTAAGAATTTGTCCATTTCTTCCAGGTTGTCCATTTTATTGGCATAGAGTTGCTTGTAGTAGTCTCTTAGGATGCTTGGTATTTCTGCCGTGTCTCTTGTAACTTCTCCTTTTTCCTTTCTAATTTTATTGATTTGAGTCCTCTCTCTCTTTTTCTTGATGAGTCTGGCTAATGGTTTATCAATATTGTTTATCTTCTCAAAGAACCAGCTTTTAGTTTTATTGATCTTTGCTATTGTTTTCTTTGTTTCTATTTCATTTATTTCTGCTCTGATCTTTATGATTGCTTTCCTTCTGCTAACTTTGGGTTTTGTTTGTTCTTCTTTCTCTAGTTCCTTTAGGTGTAACATTAGATTGTTTATTTGAGATTTTTCTTGTTTCTTTAGGTGGGCTTGTATAGCTATAAACTTCCCTCTTAGAACTGCTTTTGCTGCATCCCATAGGTTTGGTTCGTCATGTTTTCATTGTCATTTGTCTGAGGTATTTTTTGATTTCCTCTTTGATTTCTTCAGTGATCTCTTGCTTATTTAGTAATGTATTGTTTAGCCTCCATGTGTTTGTAATTTATGTATTTTTTCCTATAATTAATTTCTAATCTCATAGCGTTGTGGTCAGAAAAGATGCATGATATGATTTCAATTTTCTTACATTTACTGAGGCTTGATTTGTGACCCAAGATGTGATCTATCCTGGAGAATGTTCTGTGCGCTCTTGAGAAGAAAGTGTAATCTGCTGTTTTTGGATGGAATGTCCTATGAATATCAATTAAATCTATCTGGTCTATTGTGTCATTTAAAGCTTGTGTTTCCTTATTAATTTTCTGTTTGGATGATGTGTCCATTGGTGTAAGTGAGGTGTTAAAGTCCCCCACTGTTATTGCATTACTGTTGATTTCCTGTTTTATAGCTGTTAGCAGTTGCCTTATATATTGAGGTGCTCCTGTGTTGGGTGCATATATATTTATAATTGTTATATCTTGTTGGATTGATCCCCTGATCATTCCGTAGTATCCTTCCTTGTGTCTTGTAACATTCTTTATTTTAAAGCCTAGTTTATCTGATATGAGTATTGCTACTCCAGCTTTCTTTTGATTTCCATTTGCATGGAATATCTTTTTCCATCCCCTCACTTTCAGTCTGTATGTGTCCCTAGGTCTGAAGTGGGTCTCTTGTAGGCAGCATATATATGGGTCTTGTTTTTGTATCCATTCAGCAAGCCTATGTCTTTTGGTTGGAGCATTTAATCCATTCACGTTTAAGGTAATTATCGATATGTATGTTCCTGTGACCATTTTCTTAATTGTTTTGGGTTTGTTTTTGTAGGTCCTTTTCTTCTCTTGTGTTTCCCACTTAGAGAAGTTCCTTTAGCATTTGTTGTAGAGCTGGTTTGGTGGTGCTGAATTCTCTTAGCTTTTGCTTGTCTGTAAAGCTTTTAATTTCTCCATGAAATCTGAATGAGATCCTTGCCAGGTAGAGTAATCTTGGTTGTAGGTTCTTCCCTTTCATCACTTTAAGTATATCATGCCACTCCCTTCTGACTTGTAGAGTTTCTGCTGAGAAATCAGCTGTTAACCTTATGGGAGTTCCCTTGCATGTTATTTTTCGGTTTTCCCTTGCCGCTTTCAGTAATTTTTCTTTTTCTTTAATTTTTGCCAATTTGATTATTATGTGTCTCAGCGTATTTCTCCTTTGGTTTATCCTGTATGGGACTTGGTGCACTTCCGGGACTTGGGTGGCTATTTCCTTTCCCATGTTAGGGAAGTTTTCGACTGTAATCTCTTCAAATAATTTCTCGGGTCCTTTCTCTCTCTCTTCTCCTGGGACCCCTATAATGTGAATGTTGTTGCGTTTAATGTTGTCCCAGAGGTCTCTTAGGCTGTCTTCATTTATTTTCATTCCTTTTCTTTATTTTGTTCCGCTGCAGTGAATTCCACTATTCTGTCTTCCAGGTCACTTATCTGTTCTTCTGCCTCAGTTATTCTGCTATTGATTCCTTCTAGTGTAATTTTCATTTCAGTTATTGTACTGTTTATCTCTGTTTGTTTTATAATTCTTCTACATGTTTCTTAAACATTTCTTTCATCTTATTGATCTTTTCCTCCATACTTTTTCCAAGGTCCTGTATCATCTTCACAATCATTATTCTGAATTCTTTTTCTGGAAGATTGCCTATCTCCATTTTATTTAGTTGTTTTTCTGGGGTTTTATCTTGTTACTTCATCTGGTACATAGCCCTCTGCCTTTTCATCTTGTCTGTCTTTCTGTGAATGTGGTTTTTGTTCCACAGGCTGCAGGACTGTAGTTCTTTTTGCTTCTGTTCTCTGCCCTCTGGTAGATCAACAATTCCCTTTTTAATTCCAGTTCAGTTCTTCTGAAATCAAGGTGGTACATTTTGTAGCATCAAGGTGTTATAAGCCCTTAATATTTATCTGACATTTTATTGGCATAGCCGAGGATCTCCGTGTAGTTTTTGAGAGACAGAGAAACATGCTACTGAATAGAAGAATGTTGCATGTAAGTCTCACTAAGAGAAGTAAATTTTGGGGAAGTTATCTCAAAGGTAATAGAAAATTAAATAAGAGCTTTAGGAAAATTTTCAGAGCTACAGCTGACCTTGTTGTGAACAGAAATCCCTGTTTGAAAAAGTCTTGGTCCAATCAGTAGGTCTAATTAATGGTACATATTAAGAGTTAACTATACATTGAATAAACTTTGGTGATGTGCTTTAATATTAATAGGAAACATGACATCGTCATAACATCCAACATTTATGTAATGGTAAATAACTAATATTTATTGAGTGCTTGCAAGGCAGGCACCCCTTCTAAGTGATTTACATATATTGACACAAATTAGTCTTAGTCACTCATTTTAATGCCTACAGCAACCACATAAATTAAGCACTAATATTTCCCTCATATTTCATATGAGGAAACTGAAGTGCCAAGATACTAAGGAATTTGAGAAAGGTCAGATAGCTAGTAAATGACAAAATTTTTAAATTCTGTAACTCTCTAATACATTTCTATTCCTTACTATTTCTATACATTTCTATTCCTTACTATTCTCCATCCTGCCACCCCTAGTAAGCCTTAGTTAACTGAGTTTTCTCATTTCTCAGCTGGAAGCTTGTTTCTTTCAACATTATGTACCCAGTGTCTGGCACAGGGTAGGCACTCAAAAAGTAATTTTTGAAAAAGAAAGAAAAGAATATATTAATTAATCAACAAATCTCTGTTATGAAAGACAACTTAAAAAATGCCTCTACACATAACCTGCTGGATTCTAAGACTTCACATCCAGCACTTTCTATTACCCCTCCCTCGCTTAGTTTTCTCCTGATAATTTGTCACCATTTCTGTTATTTATCTTGGATAATTTGAAACCAAAACAGTGTACTTTGGTGTCAAAATGTATAGGTTCAAATGGAAACTCTATTACTTATCTCTGTCCACTACTTAACTTGTGACATTAGAAGATTTATTTAAACGTCTCTGAGTTTCAGGGATTTTTAAATCTGTACAATATAGATACTAATATCTACCATATCTGTCCAGCAGAATTATTGTACTAACTAAATTAAATGTGCTTAAAACAACTAGGAATGCTTGGCATATTGTGAATTTTTTATGAAAGAGACAATATATCATCATACTGGAATATCTAGACATTGGAGCCAAAGAGACCTAATACTGTTACAGGATAGTTCTGGTAGATTGAGTGCATTATTAACACATTTAAAACATTGGTTTCTCAACACGTGATCACAAAACATAAGTTCCTAATTCAGGGTTATTGTAAGGGTTAAATGAGATAATTTATCCAGAGTTCCTTATGTACAATTAAAACAAAATAAATGTTAGCTGCTTCTTTTAGTAATAGCTCTTCTTTCCTCTAAATATTCCATACTCTTTTGGTTTAATATATTGGGGGGGGAAAAAGAAGACAATTCACTGCCTCATGATTGAATACATTTATTAGACTTTTTTCATGTAGTTCTCTTTAAAATATAAACACTGTTTTTGCCTGATAATGGTATAACTCAAATTATACTGTCTTGAACACTATGCTGCTTAAAGTTACTACTGTAGGAAGTAGAAAATTCAGGTCTAACAAAAGTTAATATGTTGAATGTGTATTTTACAGACACTGGCAATTGGAAGACTATGATAGGGAGAAGATTTATACTGTATCTATGTATTCATAAGTCCCTAAATAGAAAGAAACACAATTCGAGATTTTGAAAAATATATTGAGAAGATTAATTTGGAAGTAGGATGTGCATGAGTGCATGGATAGATGTATCTCTCGTTGGATGATTGCAAGTAAACCTTGCTATAAAAGTATCCAAGAAGCAAAATTTATTGTATTCAAGTTCTCCATTAAATGCCAATACATTATTGGAAATGCATTCTTGTAGAAAACTAAACCAAACCAACACACAAACAAATTAGAAAACCAAATCCATCATTCCCAAAACCAGCACCCCAGGAATTACATATCTTTCCTATATTCTGTCTCATGTTTGGGGAGGGAACAATCTGCATTGAAGTCAGGGAACTTCATGTGGGATACCATGTTTAACCAGACGGAACCTTGCATTCCTCAAGATTCCTGATCCCTTAGAGACAGGCTTAAAGGTTCTTAATTGACTTTTGAAAATTCTTTATTAAACCACATTGAATTGATTTGCAATTATGCATTTTAAAATTGTGTGCATTAATACCTTGATAAAAATTATTTCAGACAGTAGTTGAGCATTTTTCCAGAGGGCTTGGGACAAAATCTGTAATTCAGTTCCACTACTAGCAATTTAGGTAAAATACTGTTACCTATTTTCTCTAATATGATAATAGCCTCCTAATTGGTATCCTCACTTCCTGTCTTACTACTCTATCTCCTCCCCTTATTTCCCCAATCATTCTTCCAACTTTATGTAAATATTATGTCATATCCATACAAAACAAAAAAACCTTGTCTTTAAACACCTTCATTCCCTTTGTCCTTAAGATAAAGTCTAAGAAGCCCAAGTGATAAGAAGCCCAAATGATAGGACTTATTGTACAGCATTGTCAAGTGCCATTCTGTCCCTTTGTGTTTTATACTTCGTCTGTACTAGATATCTTTTAATTCCTTGAATTTTCTGTGTTCTCTTTTACCTTAGTCCAGGCGTGTTTTGTTTTTCTTTTTTCCACAGCAAAATTATACTCATCCTTCAGATCGGAGCTTGAGCATTACTTCATCAAAAAAGACTAAATTGTCTTTCTCTAGAATCTAGTAATTCTCTTCCATAACATCATTGTACTTTAAAAATCTGTCCCTTGTGCTAAAGAGTATAACCATCCTTTTCCCAACGTGTTTGCTGCTGTATTCTCAGACCCTTGTCCAATGGCTCACATTTAGCATTCACTTGTTTCTATATACCTTACTCAGTGAAAGAGTTTTAAATTAATAAGAGTTATGAGTGCAAGGTCGCATGAGACGTTCCCTAAGGGTTTTGCATGCATTCTTACAATGTCAGATCCTACCTCATTGATCCCGTCCCCACACAGACATTCTTCCTTGATGTAGAGCCCACCAGCTGAAAAATGTCTGATACTCCCGTGAAGCTAGGGTTTGGTTGTGTGACCCAATCCTGGCCAATGGACCATAGGGAAAAAAAATCGCATTGGATGAAAAAGATACCAGCGAGGAGAAACTGTCTTCCCTAATATTAAATCAAGTTGATTGAGAACATGCATTTTGGATCTGTGTTTGCCTTCCTACAACTATGAAGGGTCAAGGCTGAGAACTAATGCCAACCCTTTGAGGATGAGTGAGAATAAAATAGAAAGTATCTGAGTCTTTGATGACGTTAGTATGCCACTGAATTAACTAAACCTGGAATCACCTATTTCTGGTCATCTTGTTGTATGAGGTAATACATATCTTTTTTGTTTAAGCCATTTATAAGTGGTAAAATTTTACTTACTGTCAAAAGCACCCTAAGATACAGATGCCCTCAGGACTTGGTCTTCCCTGAGTCTCTGTTATGTAGTTAGTGTAGAGTCACTATCGTCTGTAGTCTAGGTTGTTAACTTCTCAGTGAGGACAAGTTTCTTCTCTAACCTTTCTGTTCTCCTTTTCCAAAAGGGAGGTAGGTTAGAACCCCCCAAAGTTAAGCCCAAACATTGGTGTCCTTTTGTTTCCCTTCTAATTGATCTGTAAGAATATTTCAGGTTCATGAATGATCCTCAAAATAATTCACGCAAAATGCTGAGATAAGAAAAAGTACAAATACAGTCACTTATCTGCCCTAGGGAAGTCTGAAAATTTTCCCAGACCAATGTCAAATGGAGACCAAGGGTTAAGGAGGCTCAGGTTATCCATGATGACTTTATTCAAAAGTTGAAGATGAGAGGCAAATAGATGAAGGACCTTTTCCATCCAGTTAACTATATGTGAAAGGAAAAGGGGTAGGCAAAGGACATTAGGTTTTTACATATTGTTGACATTCATTCAAACGATTCTCTCAAAATAATGATGAACTATGGAGGCCCCGTGAGCATGAGACATGGTTAGGAAGACCCTTGCCGAGGAATATTTCCTCTTTACTTTATTAACATACTTTGTAAAAGTAGCCTCAATTGTTGGTGTCAACTTTTCTACATATGTGTGATATTCAAAAGATCGTGAACTCATGGAATCCGGAACAGAAAGAATATTCCTCATGATACTTTATTCTCTATAGAAACAGACACTGAGCTCAAGTCAGAAATTTCTCATTCATCAAACATGCAATGTGTAAAACTCCTTTCTAACATAAATATAACTGTGGGATCTTAGCTACCAGGGCTTCTCTGAGGCACTCTGCTCTCCTGTAAAATCTCAGTAATAACATAACCCATAGGGTTTCTGTAAAATCAAATCTAATGAAATGATGGACATAAAGCCTATGGAACTGAGTGGGGAGTCTTCCCTTATTTCTCTAGAAGTTAAATTTAGAAGATTGTGTTTCTGATAAAATAGGCAATACAAAAATTAGTTAATGTTTTTCCTTTTCTTTTGTGGCTAAGATTACTAGGGTGTTTTGTGCACTTTTTTCCTGCATTCTTTTAAAAATACCTTTATATGTAATATGCAACCTTGGCTTTAAATATTAGGGAAAATTAAAATTTCTGCATTTTTCTCAGTATTCTAATAACTATTGTCAATACATATGAAATCATGTTTTTTGTTATTGCAGTATGACAGTCTTTTATTATATTTTAGTTCTGTTGATAACTTTTGTGTTTTCCTTGATCAAGGCACTTATCTTTTCTATTTCTATTTTTTATTTCAATTTACTTATGAAAGACAGGAATAATGATTGTGATGTAGCTTACAAAGAAGGTAAAATTATGTTGAAAAGAGTGGTGAAAACCCAAGCACTGTGTTAGATGCCTGATATGAGAGAGAGAGAGAGAGAGAGAGAGAGAGAGAGAGAGAAAGAGAGAAAGAAAGGAACATCTCTATTATAAAGTATTCTTCTATATGGTTTTGATACTGTGAAAGGCAGTAAAATTATTTCCTGTTTCTGATAGTTCTTGAGTATTTGGGGATTCAGGATTGTCTGTAGATTTTACATATCTATATCTATCTAAGATTTATATACCCGGAGTCTTAACTATACAGCACATTCCCTGGCCTGCCCTCATTGAATTGTTACTTAGAATACCACCAGGAGGTAGCTACTAGCATCATTAATGGAACATATTATGGGCAAAATATATTCATCCAAGGAGTTTCTGGACTAATCTAAGGAAATAAAAATCAACTTTAACTTCAGATTTCAGCCTAATGTTTCTACTAAAGCACTGAAGTCACATAGGATAGTAGATGACTAACCCCTCCATTCATTGAATTGGTATTTACTGAACTCCTCCTCTGTGAAAGTTACGGGACTACATTATTTGTGGTGTATAAAAATAAATATGGTTCCTATCCTCAAAGATCTTACATTTAACAGGTAAATTAAGCAATACAAATAACCTTGTTAAGGTTTCCTTCCTTAGTGTTGAAACACAATCAGGGAGAACAATTCCAAGACTAGTGAATTCTAACCAGATACAAAGGCCTGAGTTAAGTCAACAGCAGTGGGAATTGAAGAAAGGGAATGAATTAAAGGAATTTTGGAGGCAAAAAGAGGAATGTTTGTCCCTTGGTGATAGAATGTGAGAAAAGATGAGAAGTCAAGGCTGGGGACTTCCATTTAAGTTCCAACAGTTAAAGAGCTTGGACGTTGTCACTTGTGTTTTTACAACAAGAAAAATTTTGAACAAACTGAAAATCGACAGCTATTCTTGGGCCTATCAGAGATATAAAGCCACTGAGCAAACCACCACCCGAGGCAAATATAGAGAATCACAGCTGAAATCAGTTTACTTGGAACAGAGCCACTGATACCATAACCTGGTAAGAACACTTAACTGGTAATTTTGGTGAATTGCTAAAAGCTGTGAGCAGACTAACTTGATAATAGGAAACTCCTGGAGGGCCATATTCTTCGGGGGGAACCCACACTTAACATGAGCTTTACCTCTAGGAATCCTACCAGGTTCTCACGGTGAAGTACCAAAGGGGGCAAAAAAATGAAAACAAACAAACAAACTAAAAAAACTCTGTGTCTTTGGCAGAAAGATGGAAAAGTAACCATTTGAAGTATGCCCAAAGCATTCTTCCTAACAAAGGGAGAGAAAAGACTTTACCAGACAGAGCCTTATCTCTCCTAGGAGGAAGGGCACTTAACCAATTCCAGCCCTCTCTACCCTTCCTGTATCACCTTAGGGGGAGAAATAAAGCCAAGATAGACTTGTTAAAGTCACAACCAACCCAGAGACGGGTCCACTAAAAGACTGATATTTAATCATAAGGTTATAGAATGCTTTTCCTCCTCAACTTCTTATCACTGCCTCAGCGGGTTTCCAGTATAAATAATAGTGAGTCACAGCTGAAAGAGCTGCAAGACACAGACTCTGTCTAAACTGCATTCTTCGAGTAAGCTGAGACAGCAGAGGAGACAAAAATAAGGACACTTGAGGAATTTTAAGCCTTTGGGAACTACAGCTACAGCAATTTTAAACACAGCCCAACTTCTAGCAAGATTAATATAAAAACTCCCACTATTTACCTGTTATTATTACCCAGTATATTACCTTCAACTTTCAAAAAAAAAAAATTACAGTGCATGCTAAAATGCAGGAAAAAACGGTCTGAAGAAACAAAGCAAGCAGCAGAACCAGACTCATATATGTCACAGATTTTAAAGTTAGGCAGGGAATTTTAAATAGATATAATTAATAAGTTAAGGGCTCTATTTGAAAACAAACAACATGCAAGAACAGATGGGCAACATAAGCAGAGAGATGGAAACCCTTAAGAAATAATCAAAAGGAAATGCTAGAAATAAAAAGCATTGCAACATATATGAAGAATGCCTTTGATGGGCTCATCAGTAGATAAGGAAAGAATCAGTGAGCTTTAAAATATGTCAACTGAAACACAAAGAGAAAAAATACGAAAACAAAATAACAATATCCAAGAACTCAGTTTCAAGGGTATAGCACATGCATAACTGCAGTACCACAAGAAGAAAGAGAAAATGGAGAAGAAATGTTTTAACTAATAATGGCCAAGACCTTTTCAAAATTAATGATAGATGCCAAACTACAGATCCAGGAAGCTCAGAGAATTCCAAACAAAAAATATATATATATATAAAAAAAAATCTACACCAAACATACCATGTCGAAACTGCAGAAAACCAAAGACAGAGAAAATCTTGAAAGGATACAGAGAAAAAAAAATACCTTACCTATAGAGGAAAAAGACTACAAGTTACAATGGACTGCACTTCGGAAACCATGCCAGCAAGGTAATGGAGTGAAATAGGTAAACTGCTGAAAGAAGTCAAGGATGAGTTGGGTTTCTTGATTAAGTTATAGAAGAGATGATGTTATTAACTGAGATCAGAAGTATAGAAGAAATAACATGTTGCTCTCCAGGGTTGAGATTTTAGATTTGAAAGTTTGAGTCTGACATGCCTGGAAATATAACAAATGCATTTCTCCAGGATGCAGTTTGAGATCTGGTACAAGATTTCAGAAGATAGGAAGGTGAGTATTGATAATAAATACAGAAGTGTTAGTTATAGGTTGTTGCTAATACAATAAGTTGTTGAGGTGAAACATTTGAGATAGGAAATGGCTTCAGATAGAAACCCAGGAAAAATGAACTTTTAAAGAAAAAATTGAGAAGAAATAAAAGTATTAAAAAGTTTAAAACATATCCAAACTATATATAACAAGAGTAAATAACACTGTAGAAGTCCAGGAGGAAGAGAGATTTTAAAGAAGGGATTTTGTATTATCAAGTCTAAAGCATAGATCAGGCTGAGGACTGAAAAAGATGTTTCTACTTAACACTGATGAGGGCAATTTTAATTAAGTAATAGAGTGAAAACCAGCTTTCAGAGGCAGGAAGATTGAACAGTTATTAGTTATTTATTCATGGTAGCTCAATTGCAAATGAGGAGTGGATTCTATAAGTGTAGTTCTTCTTTCAAGAATCTCATTAATAAAAGGAGAGTCAGGAGTAGAAGTCAGGAATCAAAATGGTGTTGTTTGTTATGTTTGTTTTAGGAAAGGTAGAAACGTAATCAAGTTTAAAGACTGAGAGAACTAGTAGGGAAGGCTCAGCTGTTACTCTAATTTAGAGAGTTTTCCTCTTATACCAGTATTTTAAATATTAGTGAACAAGTGTTTAACCTTGCCCCTACTGTTCATGACTTTATATACAACTAACTGAAAAATTCATGGAAAACCTATCTTTCCCCCCATCATCCTGGATAATGGAAAGCATTTGCCATATGAGGACACTTTATGGCACATTGTGATTACAGCAGCAACATTATACCAGTTATCATAAATGCATATGCTTGTTTTATATATTCTGGTAATCATTCCTTTATTCAATTGATTTTCAATAACAGTGTATTCCAAAGAGTGAGGTTAGAAAGATGAAAAATGATGGGTCCAAACTCATACCTCCAATTGGATCTCATAAAACTGAAGGGATAAAATGGGGAGCAGAAGACTGTAAATCTTTGAAATGTTTCCTAGATGGTCTGGGTAAATTCTTCATTCCCCCCCGCCCCCGGTGGAAAACTACCTATCTAGTTTGTACCTATGTGCTTCAGTATTGGCTTCCTCCAATATATAGTTTCCTTTTCTTTTTATTATGTTATAATCCTGTGACTTGACTGGCTCTCTTCTTACGATGTTAGATGTTGCACAGCTGGGCAAAAATTAGCAATAGAGGAGCAGAAATCATATTTAAATTCATAGTCAAAGTGAACAGAAAGGTCTATTACTTTCAAAATTGTATAATATCATTAAAGTGCAAATCTCTCAATGTGACAAGTTTAGAATAAAGATCTCATGAATTACAATTACAATTTCTGTTCAAGCAAAGTAACTTGACAATTATTGACAGAACTAAGGTACCATTCACCTCTACAATATATTGCTTTCTCAGCAAACCCAAGTCCGATGCCATTTAAAACTGTATGTTAAAATTGTACACTTCCATAAATTGCCATTTATTTTCTTTATAATCTTAACATTTTAGTAGATTTATAATACCTTATTTTTGAACAGTTTTGTATACTTTCTTAAGCCTAATTATCAAAATGCTGTTGCTCTCCTCTGTGTAAAGAGTACTTAGTATCAAAAGATGCGAGTCTTTCCCTGCAGGTGTTTGTAATTTAGCCTATTTACTCTGCATTTTTTGGTGTCTAGTAAATAGTTACACAGTTTTAATTGTGTGGGGTGTAGGTATTTATGTAAAAATGTTGCTGAACGTTACCATTTGCCTATTCACTAAAAAATAAATTGGTTTTGACTACTTAAGTTCTTTTCCTCCTTACCCTCCGATAGGGGAGTTCTTCTTTATCAGATACATTCTCAAGAGTTTTTCTGATGCCTAATCAGAAGGGAAGCTGGGCAGGTCACGTGGCTCCTCAACAAGGGCCTTAGGACATTGGCAGGAGCAGCTGAGGTGTATCAGAGAAACTGACAGAGGAGAAAAGAGTAGTAATCGTAAAAATTATTGTTGCAAACTATGTGTTCCAGTAATGCAGGTCAAGACATACAAAGATCTCTAGTTGTTGCAGGTTTTTTTTTGGGGGGTGGGGGGGGCCTGGAATATTTTCTTTTGAACACAATATTATTCTGAGACTATGCTTCGTGTGCCACAGATTCAGTAGTTACATGATTGCTAAGTATGTTTGAATAAATATTTTGGTTTTCATATATATTTTTTAGGATATAGCACCTTTAATATTGCAAGCACATTAATGAAAATTTAGAAATTAAAACATTTAAAATCACACAAAACCCCACAACTCTAACAAAATGACTGTCATATTTTGAATATTTTCAGATCTGTGATAAGTATATATTTCATATAGGATTCCATTTACAAAAAAAAGTGTATTTTTCATGTTACCACATAGACTTTGTAACCATCCTTTTTTTCTTTTTTTTTTCTTTTTGAGATACGCGGGCCTCTTACTGTTGTGGCCTCTCCCGTTGTGGAGCACAGGCTCCGGACATGCTTAGCGGCCATGGCTCACGGGCCCAGCCGCTCCACGGCATGTGGGATCTTCCCGGACCGGGGCATGAACCCACGTCCCCTGCATCGGCAGGCGGACTCTCAACCACTGCGCCACCAGGGAAGCCCGACTGCCAGTTTTTTTATCCAGGAAAAATGTGTATATTCGAGATGAGCAAAGAATTACCACTCAGGGTCTGCAATAGTGGCAAGCCAAGTGCAAGTATCCCCCAGCAAGGAGAGAACTCTTTTAGAGAGGGAGAGGAGGAAGCTGGGGGGGCTGTATTAAGCAGAGTCCATTTTTAATTGAAAAAATACTGGGTTATCTGCCTCTTACATGTTGAAGTCTAAAATATAAACACAGACATAAAATAATGCTTTGTTATTCAGAAAGAGGGATACACTGCTGGAAATGAATTCTGTGATAAGGTTAAAAAACCATAAACCTCGGACTTCCCTGGTGGCGCAGTGGATGAGGGTCCGCCTGCCGATGCAGGGGACACGGGTTCTGTGCCCCGGTCCGGGAGGATCCCACATGCTGCGGAGCAGCTGGGCCCGTGAGCCATGGCCGCTGAGCCTGCGCGTCCGGAGCCTGTGCTCCGCAACGGGAGAGGCCACAACAGTGAGAGGCCCGCGTACCGCAAAAAACAAACAAACAAACACCTTCCTGGTAAAAATGTTGTGAGTACCCACTGACGATGTATGCAAAGAATTTGGTATTATTTCCGAATTTCAACAAATTATAGTTTTCTTATTAGTAATTGATTTATTCAGGATCGCACAGCCAAGTTGTGCCACAGCAAAGACTCAGATGCAAGTCTTCTCTGCCTCAACTGAGTGACATCAAGAGGTAACATGAAAAACAATGATAGATTTGTAAGTTTTGTTCTATATTATAGTTTTTAAGATAGTTTAGTGTCGCTTAATGATAATCTAAAACTTCCCAGTGCGCTTTAATTTACAGAATCTTTGAGACAAAAATTTTGTTTTGTAATGGAAGTTAAATTATATAGTTGGTCTCAGTACACAGGCATTCAGTGCATAAGCAACCATTCAAAAGTATATCTGGTCCATAAGTTTAAAAAAGCTGCTTTTCCCAAATTCATGTCTTAAAGACTCCCGTTTAACAATGTATTGTACATATATTGAGTTTTTGAAGATAGCACTGTATATGCTGTTACTATCCATTAGTGCTCTAAAAAGGAACAAAGCATGACCTTTCCTACTTTCCTTAGTACCTGATACTGGTTTATATTCTGGAGCTGTGACCCGTAGCTTCAGCTAATGTTTGTTGCTTTTTTGCAGCTTAGTTTTCTGACCTCCCAGACTGCCTGAAACTACTGCTTAAATTGAATCACATTATCTGCGATTCCTGTGCAGTACAACATACAGGCTCTCTGCTTTTTCTTCTCCCCAGAATTCTACAATTATGCCAGAATTCTTGAAAAAGCATCCCTACACCATTACTTATTTCTGTATTCTTTATCATTGTCACAATTCACCCCATAAAATGGGATATTACCATTTTTGAGATCTGCTAATATTAGGGATGTCTCTCGAGTTTTACTGTCTTGAATAACATATACAACTAAAAAAGCTTTCCTCTCCCTTCATTATGCAAAAAATGTATGTGTTGCCAAACAGTACCCAATATTATTCACACTGTCCTTCCCCTCTGTCTGAAGGTGGCATAAATGTCCAGGGCCCAAGAGCTGTCTCAGCAGGATGGCAAAAGTGTGCCCACTACCTACAGCCAGCTCCTGCTAGCACTATGTTTTATAAGATTTAAAGATTCTTTTGATGGTGGGACCTGACACACTAATGCTCAGATGAAAGACAGAACTCTTTGTTACTTACACCTCCAAATGAGAGAAGGCTGCCAGTCAGGGTCATGGAGGATATTGCCCCCTGGGGACCGAGCCACAGCAAATTGGGCAGTTTATAAATGACAGGCAGGATGGGATTAGCTAGGTTTCCAGCACTCCCTGAGGATTGGCCAATGTGAATAATTTCAAGAGCTCTGGGGTGCAGAGACTGTCTCTAGTTTCCTGGGACCTGGCCCGATGGGGTTGGTACCTAATGGCCCTGCAGTGTGAAGACCCAATAAAGGAAGTGTTTGGAGTATGGACTTAATCAGCTGTTGAAGAGAACTAACTGGCCTATCACTAGCCAAGGCCTTAAAACTAAGTCAACATAGCATTTAGAAACAAACAAACAAACAAAACAAGTGTATTATGCACTGATGAATGGAGTATTTATAAATGGAATATTTCCTGCCATATCAATAAACAAAGGATGCCACAGTCACCAATGATTGCAGCCCTCCAATGTGAGCTGGTGAGCCCTGAGGAAACTCAGGGCTGAAAAGAATACCTGCCATCTAGCAGCCATCAGACTGTAGTCACTCCCTGCGGTGAGCCTTGAGGAAACTCAGGATGTGAAAATACAGGCTCCAGAGAGCTGAGGTGCATATCAAAGGAATGATTTCAGTGAGCCCAACTCTTGCATCTTCCTATACATAGAAAAGAGCTTAATTCCTTAACTTGAGATACCTGGTTTTCTTTATTTAACAGTAATCTTTTTTTTTTTTCTAACAGTAATCTTTTGATGTTCCCAATTACCTGCACTTTGTTGCAGAACTCCTATATAGGGTCTTCCCTGGTAGCACAGTGGTTAAGAATCTGCCTGCCAATGCAGGGGACATGGGTTTGCGCTGTGGTCCAGGAAGATCCCACATGCCGCGAAGCAACTAAGCCCGTGCGCCACAACTACTGAGCCTGCGTTCTAGAGCCCATGCTCCGCAACAAGAGAAGCCACCGCAATGAGAAGCCCGCACACTGCAACGAAGAGTAGCCCCTGCTCGCCGCAACTAGAGAAAGCCTGCGTGCAGCTACGAAGACGCAATGCAGCCACAAAAAAATAAAATATTTTTAAAAAAACCAAAAAAACAACTCCCGTGTATTCTGGCTCCTCCCCTCGCCTCCTAGGAGCAGTTTCTCAGAGTTATCTGAAACGCTGTCTCCCGGGCTGCAGTCCTCATTTTGCCCCAAATAAAGCTAACTCACAACTCTCACGTTGTGCATATATATATATATTTTTAAGTCAACGGTACTTATAGGTGAGGAATGGGGTGTGTTTGATGTCTGATTACTTTTGTTCCTAGCAACTAAAGTTCATAGCTTTGTTCACACATAATTCTCTGAGTTTATTCAGGGTATTGAGAGATAAGATATCCCCTACTCCTTACATAAAACATGAAAAGCAAGTAAGGCATGCCTTCATAACAGAAAGGGACTTTTAACAGGCTGTTTTTAGCCTTTTCATTTTTTTTTCTTATATATTCTACATTGTGGGAAGGGTCACTTAAAACAATGGCTTACCTTATTTAAGAAATACAAGGACAGGGCTTCCCTGGTGGCGCAGGGGTTGAGAGTCCGTCTGCCGATGCAGGGGACACGGGTTCGTGCCCCGGTCCGGGAAGATCCCACCAGCCGCAGAGCGGCTGGGCCCGTGAGCCATGGCCGCTGAGCCTGCGCGTCCGGAGCCTGTGCTCCGCAACGGGAGAGGCCATAACAGTGAGAGGCCCGCGTGCCGCAAAAAAAAAAAAAAAAAAATTAGGAAATATAGAATTGAATTTTAGTCCTAGAATTAATTATACTTGACTGAGAAACAGGATGCCATAATTATTCAATTATATATTTTCATAAGTAATACGCATTTAAAAAAGTACAAGGTTAAATTGCTTACATTAGCCTAAGGGTTAATGGAATAACCTTATTTTAAAAACCAAGATACTAAAATCCTGTTAATTCTACACATCAATAGGATTTCTAACTCAATGGATCATCCTATCAAATATGTCCGAGAATTTTGCAAATATATTGAGCGAATATCGATTCATCTGAGAATAGCCTTCATTTTAGTAAGTATTGTTTAAGGGTTTTCATCTTGTGTGTTAGACAGATACTTGTATGAATTTTGCCACATGTACATATAAGAACTAAAAACAAAACTCTAGGTAACTATGATTCATTTGCAAAATCATTCATAGAGAAGGATTTTATAAAATTTGCTTCTGATGACACACAATGAATACTTAATATGTTATTCCATAAATAAGTGCAAATGATATATTAGCACCTACCTGGTTTAAAGCTGTGAGATTAAAAACTTCTTGAAAAAGCTTCCCAGGGAAAAAAATCAGAGAATTTAGTAAAGTGAGCATGATTTTGGAAAGCCAAGTTTCTTTACAATTCCTATTAGCCACAATATAGGTAAATCTTCACTTTAAATGAATTCATTGACAAAATATTAATTAATATACAAAAATATTGCTGCTAATTATTCAATAACAAACAGTTGGAGAGGATTCTGGCTGAGGCTCAGATCCCCTTTCAATAAAGGACTCACTGCCCAGCTGAAAGTCCTATGGTTAGCTCACTGTCTCCAGCTGAAGTCAAGCTCATCGCTTGTTAGTGTGAGACAATGAATAACATGACGGCAGCTGAGATCTAGTTCGTGAGTCAGCTCCCAGCCAATGACTGAACAGGGAGTGGTACAAGAGCCTGCCCACTTTCCCTCCGCACGGGATTCCTCTCCTAGGCAGTCTTGGCGCTGGAGTTCCTCGTTTCGCTGGTAGAGGATTTGTCAGGTATGAATCATGGTCCATGTCCCTCTGCCCCATTCTGATTCTTCTTTTCTTTTCACATGGATTTATTCTTTTATAAACCTTTTGTACTCTTAACTCTACCTCAATATTTGTTTCCTAGAGAAAATATGATAATATTTTATTTTATGAAGGGAGTTAGTTTTTCTTAAGTGGGATATTAGGCAAGACTGGGAATATAAGCAGTAATACAGTAGAGTTTTGTCATCAGATAGTTTATAGTTGGTGTTATCAACCTCCATGATGATGTCCATGGGCCTCAAAGAAGTTAATCAGCACAAAGCCACAGAGAGGGTTCATGGTAGTACCAAGGATTTGACCTTAGATGTCTCTGATTCTAAGGGACATGATGATTTTCTTACCTACATTTTTTTTTTTTTTTTGCGGTACGCGGGCCTCTCACTGTTGTGGCCTCTCCCGTTGCGGAGCACAGGCTCCGGACACCCAGGCTCAGCGGCCATGGCTCACGGGCCCAGCCGTTCTGCGGCATGTGAGATCTTCCCAGACCGGGGCACGAACCCGTGTCCCCTGCATCGGCAGGAGGACTGTCAACCACTGCGCCACCAGGGAAGCCCTTACCTACATTTTAAGCCTGCAAACTTTTTCTTTGCATTATGGAGCAAGCTAAGCTTTTTTACCGTTAACATTGTAACATGTAATATTTAGAATCTATGAAAATAAATATTGAAATGTTGGATATAAACTCTACCCATGAAAGCCCATGATTTAGGGAAGAAACAGGAGTACCATGAAATAAAAGGAACAGATAATTAGTATATCCCAATCAGCTGGCTGTCAGCAAATGAAAGGAGATATTAGTAAATTTGAATCAGGTGTTCTATATTGCTTAAAATAGAAACAAATTAACACCATGAGAACCAGAATAAAGAAATACTCTGTTTATTCTAATCCATTAGCTGTTTTCTCCCTTGCCAGCTCAGGTAAGGTTAACAGGTTCAGAAAAAGTGGGAATTCTCTTACTTATACTGTTTATCTAAGTTATGGGAAGCAAACGTGGATTTAAACATCTTCTGTGTGTCAGTTACAATGCTTGGTGCTGGTAATATGCTAATGAAATAGTCTATCTGCTCAAGTGGGTTAGGGAAACTAGTCTAATGAGGGAAGGAAACAAGCAAACAACACTTGAAGTATTAGTACCATATGAAATGATGTATGATTTAGAGGCTATGGAGCACAGCGTCACCCTCAAGGGAAACATAACTCAGCCAACAAGGGAAGGCTCCCTGCTGGAATAAGGAATAATGCTTGAAATGCCTCCTAGATCATGAGAAATTGTGGGAGATAGAGAGATGCAGTGTAACCCAGAGATGTGCATGTGTAAAACAAGGAGACATGAAACAACATTCTGCAGCTCGATTCTGTAGGAATGAGCCCTGGTTGTAAGAAAGTTGGAAATGAAAAACTGCCACTCCAGCAATTTGCACGTAGTTGAGAATGAAAGGCACCATATGGTATGCTAAAGAGTTTTGACTTTTTTTTTCCCTAAAGTGATTAGCTGTTACGTTAAGAAATGATGTAATTAATTCCCAGTTAGGAAAATACCTCTGGCAGGTAGGGAAGGTGATAGACATAGAACCAGTTCAGAGACTTAACTGCAGTCAGTCAGATAAGAAGCAATGGATACCTAGAGTAAGTCCATGAGGAGTAGAAAGGAGTGAGTTCAAGAAATACCAAGGAAACAGATCAAAGAATTGGGTACCAGATTGTGTTCGGACTGAGTGTGAGCTGAGAGTATGGGATGCTTTTCTAGCTATTTTAGGAAATAAGATAATGAGAGAAATAACTAGAAATGATTTTTGAAGTAGGAAAAGATGTTGAGATGAAGTTTGAGTTGAATGTCCATGGGAAAACGCTGAGTGTATGCTCAGGAAGTAGTTCTTTTTGTGGGTTGAAGCTTGGAAGATAAGTCTAGATTAAGCATTTGTTAGGTGAGAGTTGCCAGCGTAGAGTAATAGAGGTCATGGATGTGGATGTATTGTGTACATGCGGACTGTAGCTGAATGCTCATGCAGAGTGACAAGGTTAAATACCGAAAGACAGAGCTCTAGTGAAAGGGACAAATGTTACAGAAATCATTAAAAATAAAGACTATAGCATGACCATTCATTTGAGAATTACTATTTAATTATAACAGGAATAAATGGTAGGCAAACTATCTCTTTTGAAGTATAATTATTTTTATTCCACTGATTATGTATGCCCAGGAATGGGAGGACAGAATTTAGGATGAATCCCTGATTTCTGTCTTAGACAACTAAATGAACAAAGAGAAATCAAAAGAAAAGGCTATCAGAAAAAATGTATGTGTATATATCATATATAGTATAGTATCTTTGGATACATTAGTTTGTTTTGCAACATAGAGTATATTATGAAAAATATCAGACTGTAGAGGAAATTTCAGTTTTCTTAGTCATATGCAATTATCTCCCACTGCATGAAGCTAACTTATCAAGAGCAAAGTGAAAGGTCTGAGTGTATTATGCCATCTCTTTGATGTTCTTATAGGATATAATGAAAGATGAATGCTCAATGCTGAAGCTGCAGCTGAAAGAGAAGGACGAACTCATTTCCCAACTTCAGGAAGAACTGGTAAGTGTGAACAATATTTGGCCCACGGGTGTATTTTCCTTGCAGGGTTATTTGCTATAAACCCTACAACTTATTTTATTAACACTAAAATTATTAGTGATTTATAAACTGTTAGTGATTCAATCTGATTATCAATTTTATAATCCTACAGTAATGGATTTGACAGTCTGAAAAAGAGAATGTTTATAATATATATATATTGAACTTTACATAATTCCAGAAACAGATTACTGACCCAGGATTAGGCATTTCAGTTGTACCTATCAAAAATCGTGAAGGCTAAGGCCACACTTTATTTTGTAAAGTGCAAGAGTTAACTCCATACTGCCATACCTAGAGACACAATCATGTAATATGAAGCAAAGTACTCAATAACTTTGCTAACAAAAGCAAATTTTACTTTTACATAAAGGTACCAAAAATGCATTAAGCTAATGAGATGTTTTGTTAATATAGATATTATATAAATCCCAAATTATCTAAAAATTACACAAAAATATGAAATGTATAGTTCATGTTTTCAGGGTGTTTTTTAGATGTGACATCATAAATGTATTAAATCATACTTTCATAACATGAAAACACATTTGGTAGGTAACAAGAATAGCACACATTTGATCTGGATAGAAATTAAAAAATGAGTTCTCCAAAACAAAAATGAGGAAGTAATGAGAAATTTTAAAAAATTAATCATTCTTAAGAATACCAATAAAATAAAGACATACTATACAGTAAGAGGCCCTGACTCATTATCAAGATCAAAAAACAAGCCCTAGTCAATACTGTTCTCTATGATTTCATATTTGACTACATTAACAATGTATTATGTAATTATTAAATAAATTAAATGACAAAACAGATTTTATAGACCATCAAGCTTTTGAGAACTTTTCTGAAAACATATTAGTGAGAGAGCATACAAATTTAGAGTATTTTATTGACTCTTGACAACTGACAACAGTTTTACTGAAACTTGACCTTTAGACTTTGTTTCATGACTGGGTTTGATGCTGATTATTGGTCCCATGAGCATATTATTGTCACTTTAGACACCCATTGACCCATATGTATTACTTAAGATAGTAATAGAATTAGACAAAAGGAACATGTCTTACATTACTGGGAATAACCTTTCATAAATAAGTAATTTATTTATAATATGAAATTTACTACATAAAACATGACTACATATAACTGTATAGGTATGTATTATGTAATCAAGCTTTATCTTTGAGTTGACTAAAATCATATGTAGATATTTATGAATGGATGCCTAGAATTATTAGTTTTAACACAGCAGAAAATGTATTCACTTTGCCAGAAAATGCATATTTTGGATAATTAACTCAGAAAGAAGTGTTCATTTTTTTCCTGCAACATTAGTTATGATCAGATTTAAAACTTAGCCTATACAAGAAATCAGACATTCATTTGTTGAATGAAATGAGAAAGAAAATGATTACTTCCAGAGCCAATGTTACATAGCTATAATTAAGATAATTTAGTGCCCCTGCGTCCAAAACAGTCCTCTGTTGGTTGATCTAGTAAAATGAGATGCAAGTGTTTTCTTTTGCTTGTTTTTTGTTTTTGTTTTAAACTTGAATTGCCCAAATTGACTTATTAGCTTCTAAAATTTCCAGGTAACAATCAAGGTAGCATTTTAATTTTGTGCTATGTAGTTTGCATAGTCATCTTAAATAGTTCAACAAAGGAGAGTGTTAACTTTTGAAAATAGTTTGTTTCATTAAAGAAAACTGTACCTAAAGAAAAAAGTGTATAGGTGATTTAGGAAGTTAAGGAAGAAGAAACATTGTTAAAAAGTCATCATTAAAACCGGACTTGGAGCATGGACAAGGTGGCAATCACATAAAAGTAATAGAAACCACTTAGATCCATTGAAAATTAGGTCCTAGTATTTCTGATTCTGATAATAAGTGACTTGTGACATTCTGACAAAGTAGACATTAAATTTAACATTTTCAAATTTAGATAGGTAAAGTTTAAATTTCAAAACGTTTTAGGAACCAGTTTCCTGTACCCTGCTATAATCACAATCTGTAAGAATTTAGTTTTATTATGGGTTTCTCATTTCTTAACCACTGCTGCTATCATAAGCAGTTTACCTACATATACACTATAAATCAAATTTAGAGGTAATTATACCAATAAAGAATTTATATCCAACTTAGTAAAGTTATTTTAATATAATTTATTTAGCCTCACTTTGATATTTTCAGTTTAAAAAAGTTAGTGCTGTGTGGGGTTGGCGGCAAAAGAAGTTTTTATACCACTTAAAATTTTTTTTATTGAGGTAACATTGGTGTATAACATTTTATGTTTCACGTGGACAACATTACATTTCTGCTTCTGTACAGACTGCAGCATCCTCCAGACCAGAAATTTGGTTTCCCTCTGTCACCATACAGTTGATCCCTTTATTCATTTTGCCCTTTCCCAGTGCTTCTTCCTCTCTGGTAACCAATACTCTGTATTTATGTATGTTTTTGTTTGGTTGTGTGTGTGTGTGCTTGTGTGTGTGTTTTAGTTTTTTGATATTCCACATATGAGTGAAATCGTAGGGTATTTGTATTCTCCATCTGACTTTTTTTTTTTTTTTTGCGGTACGCGGGCCTCTCACTGTTGTGGCCTCTCCCGTTGCGGAGCACAGGCTCCGGACGCCCAGGCTCAGCGGCCGTGGCTCACGGGCCCAGCCGCTCCACGGCATGTGGGATCCTCCCGGACCGGGGCATGAGCCCATGTCCCCTGCATCGGCAGGCGGACTCCCAACCACTGCACCACCAGGGAAGCCCTCCATCTGACTTTTTTTACTTAGCATAATACACTCTTAAGGTCCATCCATGTTATCATAAATGGCAAGATTTCATCTTTTTTTTTTATGGCTGAGTGGTATTCCATTGTGTATAGATACCATATCTTCTCTACTCATTCGTTCATTGATGGACACTTAGTTTGTTTCCATATCTTGGCTATTGTGAATAGTGCTGCAGTGAACAGAGGAGTAAATTTATCTTTTCGAATTAGCGTTTTCATATTCTTTGGATAAATACCCAGAAGTGGTGTTACCAAACCCAGGTTTGGCTGTTTGCCGCTCAAAAGCTGATAATCCAAGGGGCAAGGGTCGATAGAAAGGAAAGGTGCTTTAATCAGGAAAGCCTGCAATCTGGGGAGAAGGTGGACTACTTGTCCTTAGACCAACTCCAAATATTCTGCTCAGTCATGACAGTTTTTAAAGGGGAAAAAGGGGGAAGAATCTTGGTGAATCGTTGAGGCAGAAGGTTGGATTCTGCATCATTCTCCCTTGCGTGCAGACTGTCTGACAGTCTTCAGATGTGTGATCTGCCTGCAGGATTGTGGCAGGTAGAGAGCTACTCATTTTTTAACTGCTTCATTTTTCATTTTATCCACAAAAAGAATCAACAGGCATAGTGTGCATGTAGGAGAGCATAAGTCAGGAGTTAGGTTAAATTGCCTACTGATCTCATACCTATACTAAGGTTCTCTTAAAGTGAGAGGGGAACAGAAATGAGCAAACAGGAGAGGGGCAGAAGAGCTGCTTTCAGTGGGATAATTGGAGCATACGGTAGTTCTGTTAACTTTTTGTCGACTCTCCATGCTGTTTTCCATAATGGCTGCACCCACTTTCATTTCCACCAACAGGTATGAGAATTCCCTTTTCTCCACATCCGGCCAACAATGTTGTTTCTTGCCTTTTTGATAATAACCATTCTAACAGGTGTGAGGTAGTAACTCATTGTGGTTTTGATTTGCATTTCCCTAGTATTTGGTGATATTGAACATCTTTTTATGTGCCTATTTGGACATCTGTATATCTTTTTGGGAGAAATGTCTATTCAGCTTCTCTGCCCATTTTTAAATTGGGCTGTTTTATAATATTGAGTTGTATGCATTCTTTATATATTTTGGATATTAACCCCTTATCGGATATATGATTTGTAAAGATCTTCCCCCATTCAGTAGCTTGTGTTTCATTTTGACGATTTTCCTTTATTGTGCAGGAGATTTTTAGTTTGATGTAGTCCAATTTGCTTATTTATCCTCTTGTTTCTAGATATGTCTCCTCAGGCAAGGGAAAGATATTGCTATGACTAATGTCAGTGTTTTGCTTATGTTTTCTTTTAGGATTTTTATGGTTTCAGGTCTTACATTCAAGTCTTTAATCCACTGTGAGTTGATTTTTGTGTGTGGTGTGAGATAGTGGTCTAGTTTCTTTTTTTGTACATGGCTGTTCACTTTTCCTAGTACAATTTGAAGAGACTATCTTTTCTCCATTGTATATTCTCTGCTCATCATAAATTGTATCCATATACAGGTGGATTTATTTCTGGGCTCTCAATTCTGTTCCATTGATCTATGTATGTTTTTCTGCCAGCACCATGCTGTTTTGATTACTATGGCGCTGCAGTAGTTTGAAATCAGGAAGTGTGATAACTCAAGCTTTGTTCTTTATTCTCAGAGTTGCTATGGCTATTCGGGGTCTTCTTTGGTTCCATGTTAATTTTAGAATTTTTGTTTTATTTCTGTGAAATGTCTTGGGATTTTGATAGGGATCACATTGAATCTGTAGATTGCTTCAGATTATAGGGACATTTTAACAATGTTAACTTTTCCAATTCATGAACACAGAATATGTTTACATTTGTGTCTTAAATTTCTTTCTTTTAACCTCTTTGGTTAAATTTATTCCTAGGTGTATTCTTTTGTTATCTTCCATGGGATTGTTAATTTCTTTCTGCTAGCTCATTGTTAGCACACACAAGTACAACAGATTTTTATGTTTTTGTACCCTACAATCTTATTGTATTTATTTATTCCTAACTTTTTTTGCGGAGTCTTTAGGGTTTTCTGTATGTAAAAATCATGTCACACACAAATAGTGACAGTTTCACTTCTTCCTTTCTAGTTTGGGTGTGTTTTATTTGTCTTGCCTAATCACTCTGGCTAGATTCAATAATATGTTGAATAAGAGTTAGTGAGAATAGGCATCCTTGACTTATTCTTGATTTTAGAAGGATAGCTTTCAGTTTTTCACCATTGACTGCAATGTTAGCTGTGGGTTTCTCATGTATGGCCTTGATTATGTTGAAGTATCTTTCTTCTATAACCACTTTATTGAAAGTTTTTTATCATAAATGTGTATTGAATTTTGTCAAATACTTTTTCTGCATGTATTGAGATGATATGATATGATATGATGATATTTTATCCTTTTGTTAATGTACTGTATCATATTAGATTTTTGGGGTTTTTTTGGTTGTCTTTAGTGGATGTTAAACTACATTTCTGGAATAAATCCCACTTGATCATTGTGTGTAATCATTTTAATGTATTGTATTTGGTTTGCTAATTTGTTGAGGATTTTTACATCTATGTTCATTGGAGATATTGGCCTGTAATTTTCTTTTTATGTGTCTGATTTTGATCATTTGGTAAGATGATGCATTCCTTTCTCTTCAGTGTTTTGGAAGAGTTTGAGAAGGATGAGTATTAAATCTAAATCTTTGGTAGAATTCAGGTGTGAAGTTGTATAGTCCTGGGCTTTTGTTTTCTGGGAGGTTTCTGATTACAGTTTCAACTTGTGCACTGGTTGTATGATTTGAAGAATGTGTCCTTTTATTCTTGGTTGTCCTCTGTATTTCTGTGGTATCTGTTATCATTTTTCCTTTTCTGATTGGATTTATCAGGGCCTTGCTTTTTTCTCAATGGATCTAGACTTGTAAATTTTGTTTTTCAAAGAACCAGCTCTTAGTCTGAATCTTTTGTATTGTCTTTTTAGTCTCTATTTCATTTATTTCCACTCTGTTTCCTTCCTTCCTTCCACTGATTTGGGGCTTCATTTGTTCTTTTTCTATTTCCTTTAGGTATAAGATTAGATTGTTTATTTGAGTTTTTTCCTGTTTCTTGAGGAAAGCCTGTCTTGCTATAAACTTCCCTCTTAGTACCACTTTTGCATCTCATAGATTTTGGCATGTTGTTTTCATTTTCATTTGCCTTCAGGTATTTTTTTTTTAATTTATCCTTTGATTTCTTCATTGACCCAATAGTTATAGCATGTTGTTCAGTCTTATTTGTGACTTTTCCAGATTTCTTCTTGTAATTGATTTTTAGTTTCATAGCATTATGATTGGAAAAGATGCTTAATATGATTTCAGTATTCTAAATTTATTGACCTGTGTCTGAACATACGGTCTTTCCTTGAAGGTTCCACGTATAGTTGAAGAATGTGTATTCTGCTGCATTTGGATGGAACATTCTGTACAAATCTATCAAATCCAATTAGTCTAACATTTCATTTAAGGCTGTTGTTTCCTTGTTGACTGGATGATCTATCTATTCATGTGAGCGGGGTATTTTAAAGTCCCCTATTATTGTATTGTTGTAAATTTCTCTCTTTAGGTTTGTTTAGAATTGTTTTATATATTTTGATGCTCACATGTTAAGTACATATATATTAATAACTGTTACATCTTCTTGATGAATTATGTACTTTATGATTATGTACTGTCCATCTTTCTCTCATTACCCTTTTTGTCTTGAAGTCTGTTTTGTCTGAGTGTGGCTATACTTGCTTTCTTTTGGCTGCCATTTGCTTGGAGTATCATCTTTGATCCTTTCAGTTTGAGCCTATGTTTGTCTTTAGAGCTGAGATGTTGCCTGGAGGCAGCATATACTTGGATCTTGTTTTTTAATCTATCCAGACGCTCCCTTTTGATGAGTTCAGTTTATTTACATTTAGGGTGATTATTGATGAGGACTTAGTACTGCTATTTATCTTTTGTTTTCTGGTTGCTCTTGTTTCCCTTGTGTTTCTGTAGGGCATTTTAGTTCTATGGTTTTCTATGATGTTTTTCTCCATTTTCTTTTGTTTCATGTCTCTGCTCTAGATTTATGTTTTGTAGTTACCAAGAGGTTTGTATAAAATGTCTCATAGATAGAACAGTCCTTTTTTCTGCTAATAGCATCTTCATTTGCCTATGCAGGTTCCATTCTTTTCCTCTTCCCCTTTTCTGCTTTTGTTGTCTCAAATTATCCTTTTTTATGTTGTGAGTTTGTTACCAAATTAAAGTAGCTATGTTTTTTCCACCCTTTTAACATTCATGCTATAATAAAGTATTAAAAGCCTATTCTGATAGAGTTGCAGTTTTCTGATTCTATCACCTTACTCAAAGTTGTGTGTGTTTTGTCATCTTGTTTGTGGTAGAAGAGCTCCTTTTGACAGTTATTACAAGACAGGTTTAGTGGTGAACTCCCTCAGCTTTTGTCTGGGAAGGTCTTTTAATTCTCTTTTGTATCTGAATGAATGATAAATTTTCTAGATAGAATGTTCTTGGCTGACAGTTTTTATCTTTCAATATTGAGTATGTCATTCCACTCCCTCCTAGCCTGTGGAGTTTCTGCTGAGAAGTCTGCTGATAACCTAATGTGGGTACCTTTGTAAGGAACCTTTTTTCCTTTATTCCCTGACTGCCTTTAAAATTCTTTGTCATTGACTTCTGACAGTTTTAATATAGTGTCTTGGAAAAGGTCTTTTTTGCACTGAGGTAATTAGGTGATCTCTTAGCTTCATGGGCTTGTACGTTCAGTTCCTTCACCACGTTTGGAAAGTCCTTAGCTATTACTTCTTTAAACTCTGATCTCTTCTTCTCCTTCTGGGATACCCATTATCCTAATATTTTCTATAAGAGTCAGCACTTATAGAATTTGCTCATTTAAAAAAAACTTAATTCTTTCCTCTTCTACTTGTATCATTTCTAGATATCTATCTTCAAGCTTTTGACTACTCTCCTCCAGATGGCCTGTTCTATTTCCAGTACTTTCTAATGCATTCTTCATCTCAGTTATTGACTTCTTCTGCTCCAGAATTCATATGGTTATTTCTGAGTTTCAGTCTCTTTAGTAAAGTATTCCTTCTCTTTAATTTTCTTCCTGAGCTCATTGAACTGCCTTTCTGAGTTTTTTTCTTGTGGCTCATTGAGTTTCTTCCTGAAAGCTATTCTGAATTCAATCAATTAGATTACAGTATTCCATGCCTTTAAGTTTGGTTTCTGTAGAATTGTCACTTTGATTTTTGTTATACAGTGTTACTGTGGTTCTTCAAGGAGCTTGAGTTCTTACCATGCCAGCGCTTCTGTAGTAGCAGACACCTTTCTTTAGGTAAAGCTGGTTTTTGGTTTTTTTTTTATAATTGATTCTAATGATTCAACAGGTTAGAAATTAGAGGCCTTTCCTATTTTTCAGTAAGCGGCACTAGAGCACAAGCTGCTTTGGTTTCTGTTACCCGAGCTGCCTCTGGTTATCTGAGAATGGGTACTTACACCCTCCACCATGTTTGTCAGAAGTGTCACCCAGTGACCTCAGTATTATTTGCGTCTCTGCGGGCATTGCTACCTTGCTGTTGTGGTGCTACTGGTGCCAGTATCTGGGGCACTGGGGTGGTGGGCTCTTCTGTTGAGTCTGAATCACAGGCTCTGATGCCTCATGGGGAGGAGGTGAGTTGGGGGAAGAGCCCAGATCACATGGGTGCCTCTGTCATGTCTGGTATCGTCAGGCTCGGGGCTCTGCCGCTGTGGGCAGGGGGTTGGGAGGCCAGAGTCATGGGCACTTCTCTGGCTAAAGGAATGGGGTGCCAGCCTTGCTGCTACTGCCCAGTTACCTGTGGTGACTGGCACCACTGGGGCCAGGAGGACGGAGTCTTGTCCCCTGTCTCCTCTATTACTACCAGCTTCTCTGGGGCTGTGGGCTCAGGCACCATCTCCACTGTTCCCTGGGTCCCGCCACCTCTGTGTTCCAGACGACCCACCTTTAGGTGTACAGATGGGTGTAATTATCTGGCCTCCTCTTTTTGTTGGGCGGAGGTACGTTTTGAGTTACGGGTGTTTTACTGACTGTAGATTAAAGGGAAGAGACCAAAAAAAACTTGCTTCATCACAATGATGACGTTACTCCAAAAGAGATGTTTTTAAAGGCAAGATCTTTGGTTACTTTTTTGTCTTACAGAGCAGGGTTCCTCAACACCACTGTTGACATTTGGGTCAGATTGTGCTTTATAACTGGTCCTGTGCAATGTCAGATACTTAGCAGCATGCCTGACTTCTCCCCTCTAGATGTCAGTAGTACCCTCCAGGCAATGCCAAATGTCCCTGGAGGCAGATTTGCCCCAGTTGAAAACCATTGCTTTAGACGTATATTATACTACAGTCCCCAGTTAGATGTTGATGCAATATCATACAATTTATCTGTTGGTACTCAGTAAAAAGTTCTGCAGAAGGGCTGGATCTCTCTTTTACTAACACATAAATAGCTATTTGAATGCTCTTTTAGGCCACTAGTGCTGCCAAAACAAAATACCATAGACTGGGTAGCTTAAACAGAAATTTATTTTCTCACAGTCCTGGAAGCTAGAAGTCCAAGATAAGAGTGCCAGCGTGGTTGGGTGCTGGTGAAAGCTCTTTATGGCTTATGGATGGCTTCTAGCTGTGTGCTCTTGTGGTTTCTGCTGAGTGCATGTGCATGGAGATGGAGAAGGGGGAAAGGGGATGTAAGTTTTGTTTCTTCTTATAAGGGCACTAATCCCATCATGAGGACCCAGCCCTCAGGACCTCGTCTAAGCTCGCACATCTCCCAAAGACCCCTATCTCCAAATACCATCGCATTGGGTGTTAGGGCTTCACCATATAAACTTGGGAGAGATGCCAATTTAGTCCATAGCACATACTGTTCATGTTCATTTCTGTTTAATATTGGCAAGTAAAAATGTGGACAAAAGTCTAATTTTCAAGCATTAAATGTGCATTTCAAACCATCATTTTTTCTCTACTGTATGACCTCAGAATTATTACCTTGGTTCTTTTTTTCTTGCTGGGTAGGTGGACTTTACAAAGCACAAATATTCTTAGAAACTCAATTTTTATTTTAGATTATATATTGATATTTGAGCAAATTATCTACATTATTAACTGAGTTTATAACAGTGTATTTTGTAGTCATACTTTCAGTTTATCCCTTTCTATTCTTTTTAAAAATAAAACATAGTGGTTTGCATCTTGGATGTTTGAAATTATTATACCTGAAATTTGTGTGTATCATTTACATCAGTGAGATTTACTGAGTTTTTTTTTAAACAGATAATCATTTGTACATTTTAGGTTGTCTGAGGGGATATAAATAGTAGAATATCAGAGTGTTCTAGGGTTGTATATTTGGTGGGGCAAGTAATTGGAGAAAACGAGGGATATAGTCTTCAGGCAAGAGTTTTTGGCGTGATAAACAGGAAGGAACTAGTTCTTAAATGGGACATTTACTCTCAACTGCTTTGTAATAGAACAAAATCTCCTGCACTGCTATGAGGTAATGTGAAGGGCACTTGCTAGCCATATCTATGTGACATGGACTATGTAAATTGTATTTTTTATTTTGTTAATTATACCTTGTATTGGTTTTACAAAATGTGTCCAAAAAAATTTGGAATAACTCAAACAACATTTGAAATTATCTCCTCAACTTTAAGACCTCTTTCCCATTAAATGAGATCTTTAAAATGATTTTACTTCCCTCCCTTAGGAACTTATATGAATTTTACTGAGCTTGTTGAGGACTTAATGATTTTAGTACTTTTAGCTGGTTTTCCCTTGAAACATTTTTTTTCCTTTCAAAAGAATTATTTGTGACTTATATTTGTAAATACATAGTGACAATATTTTCTATTAGATTTAAATTATGTATAGTATAAGATTTATTATTACAGATCACTGTTTCCACCCCTCTTGATCTTTCTCCATTTTATGGACTCTTCTGATTCTTTTATGGCTTGGTTAGAATCCTTTCCCAAGTATTAAGATGGGGTATTAAAGATGTAGTCTCTAAATCTTTGAATATCTCTTTACCTTGAAGGATGAAGGATACTGCTATAGATTGAATTGTGTCCCCCCAAATTCACACGTTGAAGTGCTACTCTCCAATGTGACTGTGTTTGGAGTATGCTTTTAGGAGGTCATTAGGTTAAATGAAGTCATAAGGGTAAAGTCCTAATTCAGTAGCATTAGTGGCCTTGTGAGAAGAAAAGAGAGAAATCTCTTTCCATGCATGGGTGCTGAGCACACAGCAAGAAGGCAGTCATCTACAAGCCAGAAAGAACTCTTGCTAAAGCCTGACCATGCTGACACCTTGGTTTTTTGCTGTTCACGTGTCATTGTGTCATATAACATTTCTATTGCACATGAAGTGACCTGTCCTTCATGTTTTGCTTCCTAAGGTCTTTGTTCCTCTTAAGATCCACTGTTATTTTCTTTTGCTTATTTCTCAGTACTAGGGTAAAAGTTATGAAAAATGTAACCCTCAAATAGAGGCCCACTAGAACCTGCTTCTGCTGGCTGGTGACAACAAACAAATTTGAAGGATATTGGACATAGTTTTTCTTCTGTGACACTCTCAGGTTTCCTCAGTTACAAATGGTAGAACACTGTTGGCCAATCTGGGTGGCTGCTCCGCAGTTTTCCCAGCCAAAAATATTCTGTAGATACTTCTAGAATAAGAAATCAGTAAAGTATCACCCTTCTGGCAAGGTTGGATATTTTCCATCAGTACTGTTCTCTCCAGAACCTTTTGATTTCTCATTCTTGCCCAGGCATATTAACTGCTAGTCTCATTGGCTCCAGTTAAGCCCAGAAGATAAAGTCTTGAGCCTGCTCTCTTCTCCCAACACCCATCAGAACCTGAATTCTTCCACATGTGCCTCAGTGAGCTTTACTTTCCTGCCCCAGTCACTGCTTCACCTCAGGAGAAGTTAGTGTCAACTTAGGAGAAGATGGTGTCAGAAAACTGTGTTCAGGATACCATCTTCTCTTGAGACTTTCTTCATGCATCCTCTAAACAAACCCAAAATGGTGACTGTATTATGCAGTCTCCCCCTCCACAATTTACTTCTTAGCAAAAGTTCAGTGACAGCCACATTACATGAAGCCGCAAGGCATGTACCAGGTTTGGTCAACTTTATTTTGGGTTAGAAAATTAAAAAAATACAGAAAAGGAGGAATTTCTTCAATTCCTCTGTCTGTAACCTTAACTTCCTTTAACTTGAAGAGGAAAGTGAGCCAATACAGTGATATTAAATATCAGGATACAAGTATCTAGCCTCAGTGACTATGTAACTGGATATAGCTATTCTTTTCTTCTTCTGGCCTCCACTTTTCAGTTGTCAGCTAATACCATAATATTAAAAATAGAAACTGACTATTCACCAAAGGTGAATTTGGTAAATAATGTATTTATATAGCTTTAGTATATATTATAATGTATATTTACATGGCTGTATATTTATAAAATTAAGTAGTGGGAACTGTATATGGTATGAATATGATATAAAAATATAGGTGCAAAGAAAGTGTATAATTTCTTTAGGTAATGTGAGTCTTCAGTTTCTATTATGAAATTTGATAGAGCTTCATTTTAATAACATATATTTTACAATCAGAAAAAATCAGACATATCTGTTTGGAAAAGAAGAATTTGAATAGAGTTCAGTGGTTTTCAACCTGTGGTTTTTGTGGGTTGGAATGTCTTAGTCTGTTCAGGCTGCTATAACAAAATATCATAAACTAAGTGGCTTAAACAACAGACACTTACTACAGTCCCAGTAGCTGGAAGTCCAAGGTCAAGGTGCTGTAGATTCTGTGGTGAGGGTTTCCTTCCTGCTTATGTCTTCACAAGCCTTTCCTTGGTGCATGCACAGAGAGCAAGAGAGGGTGTGGGTTGGGGAGGGCAGAGAGACCTTGTGACTCTTCCTCTTTTTGTAAAAAGCACTAATCCCATCATGAGGGACTCAAGTTTATGACCTAACCTAAGGCTAATAACTTCGCAAAGCCTCCACCTTCAAGTACCATCACTTGAGGGTTAGGACTTCAGCATATGAATTTGCGGGGACATATATGTTTAGTTTGTAAGAGGGAAACATGAGTATCAGTGAGGTCTTATGGAATTCAACTCTCCATCAGCCACTTAATGACAGCAGTTATAAATGTACTGTGTTTTTAGTATCATAATTCTCCATCAGATTCTAGTTAACAAAATGTCACGTCTGAGAATAGAAATCAACCAAACCCAATAACCCAGACAAGATGACTGCTAAGGGCTACGGTGAATTATTACATCAGGAAATGAAATGCAATGGTGTGACATACACTTCACTGAGAATTTTTCAACACATTGACTGGGCAGGATATTAATTGAAAGCATGGAAAAGAACTAACATTCAGAGTCAGAAATGAGTTTTCTTTTAAATATAATTAAATATTTGGATATGTATTTAAATATGTTTATTATGTAGAATATATTGAACTTTTTAATATTAGGAGTACCTCTCCCACTAAGCTCAAAGATCTGGGGATTTCATAAATTGACATTTTAAGATATTTGATGTATACGTATAGGTTTAGACCAAAAATCTAAACATATGGCTAAAGTAGGAATACTTAATCAGAATCAATTATAATAGCAATTTAAAATAATTGCGTATTAACCTTAAGTTTAACTTCAAGTATATTATTTAATGATGCAGAGCAGAGAAATATTTTTCTCACTGAAGAGTAAGTTTGATTTTTTGAGCTGTTTAGTGAAGGTCACGTTGAAGAATACATTGTAATTTTATTGTTAGTATGAAACTGAGGAACACTGTAAATATTACCTTCGCGTGCCTAAAATAAATCAGATCATAAACATTGATGGTGAAGTGTACCCTTGTGTCTTGTGGGGACAGATTTTCTTAAATTATTAATCTTGTAAATGGTTTGAGAAACCTTATAAATGGTTTTTACACTATGGCTGAAAAGTGTGCCCCATATATCAGAAATTGAAGAAAGTCTATTTGGTATTTATGGATTGATTCAAAATACTTTTAAATGAGTTGAACCTATGAATAAAAATGTTAGTTGGCCCTAAGACTGAAGAGTGAATTTTAATTGTCCTAATTAGAATCAGTATACCATGCTACAGATTTTCTGTTTTGTTCTGCAAGTAATTTGGATGCCTATTACTCCATCAGATACTAAATGAAGTCATATGTAATTAGAGAATTAAATTACCTGTAATTTATGATTCTAAATTTTTATAACCTACCATTCCAGACTCTTCTCTCTCAAAACTTTTATTCATTTTCTAACTGATTCAGAATAGAAAGCTGATTCAAAATAGAAGCATCTGATGTAACTTTTATACAGTATGTTTCTTTAAAACCATATATTTCTATTAAAAAGGCCAATTTAAATGGGTCATCCAAAAGCAAAAATTTTCTGGGCAGAAAGGTTTCAGCCTTGTCTAAAAATATACTTCAATACTGTCCTCATTAAAACAACAAAAAGTAAAGTAAAACAAAACAAAAATACTTCCTACATTTGCCTTCATAATCTTCCTCTGTTTACCCACTTAGCTTTCACTGTCTCTGATGAGTATTGACTGTTATCAGTTGCCTTAACTACAACATGTTTCTAGGCCAGTCAGTAAGGGAGTGCATTGAGTGTGGAATACTTAAAACAATAATAAAACTAAGTCATCTGTATTTACTATGACCATAGGCCAACAATTCTAAGTGTCAGTAATAAGACTACTGTCTGAAAAGATATTATAGATCTGAATTCTAGTTTAGTAGCTACAAGTTATGATTGAGTTTTACATTTTACACACACACAGTTTAAAATTTTTCAGTTATTACATTTCTATTACTCATCCTTTGATAAACATTGTATTTTTAAAAGAAAGTTAATTGGGAGAATTTTTAGTTATAGCGTTGAAACACATACCAAGATTAACAGTTCAGGATCACCCAAGCTTGAAGCTCAGTGTTTCTGACCCTTCTGGTACTACATATTCATGTATTCAACAATAAATTCAAAACAAGCAATGAGAGCATAGTTACTGTAAAGATGAAAGAATGGACCTTGAGTTACTTCAATTCTGACATTTGATGTAACCATTTGGTAGTTTTATTTAAGACTTAAACAGAATGAGAACTGTGAGGTATATATTTTGGGGGGAAATACTTGTGAATTTTAGTTCATACATTAAATATTTTACTGAATTTTAATATCTGAACTTTTTAATTCTAAACTTTATTTTTTTAATTGTACGTGTCATTTTAATGTTTTTAAAACTAATGCTAATAAGGTACATCAGGACATAATTTAGTAGTTACCTAAATTGTATCTTTGCAGACTCTTATTAAACAATATTATGTTTCTTAAAACTTTTAAACATCATGTTTTCAATTCAATACAACATTGAATTGGTCATTACTAATATTCATTTTATATCATGATCATTACATAAAGTTAAGTTTTACTTAGTGAAGAGCCTTTTAAAAATGTGTTCCAGGTATCCAGTATAGTAGTGCTGACCTAAAACAAATAGATTGCCAGTTTTTTATCCAGGAAAAATATGTTTATTTGAGATCAGCAAAGAATTACCACTCAGGGTCTGCAATAGTGGCGAGCCAAGTGCAAGTATCCCCCAGCAAGGAGAGAACTCTTTTAGAGAGGGAGAGGAGGAAGCTGGGGGGGCTGTATTAAGCAGAGTCCATTGGAAGAACTGAGAGTTCATAGGCTGAATTGGTAGTCTCTCTCTGGCTGAGCTCTTCCCAGGAAAGAAGAGGAAGTCTTTCTGTTGGGTTCTGCTGTGGTTGTAGAGCCCCTCCTTCTTGCCTCCCAATTCTATTTCAGTTGAGGTTTCTGTTTATTAATTTTTATAGTAGGTACACTCCTGAGTTTAACAGTTCTTCCTCCTGCAAGGTAAAGACTAACTCAAAAGCCAGATCACTTACAAAGTTTTAAAAAGTGAGATCCCTTTTTATTACACCTTCTTTGTTCTAGTGGAAAGCAAATATTGAAAATTATGTTTTCACTTAGTATAAGTAAACATAAACGGTCATTTATCTCCAGTCTTTTAGAACTCCATTAACTTTATTTAAATGTAAGCCAAGCCCTCAGCTCATTCGTTAACATTTAAATACCAAAGTCTGGGACTTCATAAAGGCCCTTGTAGAAATGATGAATTTTGAAAAATGGAAGGCAATTGAAGAACTGAAAGTGTAGCATTATATATAATCAGTTTACTATGCCTAATGAAAAGGGGGACTAAAAATAAAAGACTAGGGCTTCCCTGGTGGTTAAGCGGTTAAGAATCTGCCTGCCAATGCAGGTTTGATCCCTGGTCTAGGAAGATCCCACATGCTGCTGAGCAACTAAGCCCTGTCACAACTGTCACAACTACTGAACCTGCGCTCTAGAGCCTGTGAACCACAACTACTGAGCCCGTGTGCCACAACTACTGAAGCCCATGAACCTAGAGCCCATGCTCCACAACAAGAGAAGCCACTGCAGTGATAAGCCTGCGCACCACAACGAAGAGTAGCCCCTACTCGCTGCAACTAGGGAAAGCCCATGCGCAGCAGCAAAGACCCAATGAGGCCAAAAATAAATAATAAAATAAATTTATTTTTAAATTTTTTAAAAATTAAAAGACCAAGAAATACATACAGCTAAATAGCACTTTATCAAGAATCTGCAGAGAAGAGTAATTTTGATGAGGTTTAAAAACATTTCAGAGCTCAAATTGAATAAAATTTTATGCTCTTAAACTTTAATAACAGAATAATTCCTACTTGATAAGAGAAACACTCTTTTTGCATGAAAATCTTATCCTGAATTCATCTTAAAAGTAATTCCCCACTTGCTCTACATTCTATTGTAATCTATGGTATTATTTCATGCCAGTAATTTTAAGATAGAATTTTATAGGCCCATGGATGATTTCCATAAGAACAGACAGCTGTAAGTACTTTTAAATCCTCTTTCTTGCTCATATTTAGGAAACATTAGGAACAGAAAAGAAATAGATTAGGTATACTTAAACATTATTAAAATGTCAGGCTACTTTCCCTTTTTCAGGCGAATTAATTGCATATATTCCAGAAAAGGCTTATCTCAGCAGTAATTACTCTCCTCGTCAGGTCTGTGAGACAGATGTACAGTGTGAATATGACAATATCCTATGATACATAATGGGGATTATCCTCGAGTTCCTTACACACTGCAGCACCCTGATGAAGACCTGCCAAAAAAGATAGTCTTTAATATTCTGCTGCACTTGCCTTGGCAATCTTACATATTTGTTTAAGTCTTTATCATGAAATGTTGTCATATTGTAGTTTGGTATGGATATGGGGACATAATTGTGGTATAATTTAAATGCCAATATGAAGGTATTCTACCTTAAAGACATATGTAAGTTTTAAAAGAAACATGAAGCCATATTATGGCCAAATTAGGCATGTAGCTGAAATTTATATGTAAAGTTGTTGGATATTTTTAGACTTTTATAATTTATTCTATAAGGGATGTTATACAACTCAGTCTTCTCTTCATTCTTTTATTATACCAATTGCTTAAAGTAATTTACCATGTAAAATATGTAAGTAGTCAATGGGATATAAAGATAGCCAAAGACTTAGGGGGGAAAATACATAAATCATGCTCCCAAATTCCTGAAGGAGTTAATAACATGCAAAATAATGGTGTGTCTGCCTGCATGTTGTATTTGTGTGTAAATACATGTATATAAATGTAAATAAATTACATATGTAAACATTTATGTAACATGTAATATTCTACTTCATGATAGTGTCTGTAAACATTTGAAAGCCAGTCTGAGCGAGGGTCTTTGCAGCAGGGGTTAAACAGATAAAGAAGTTGAGTGGTCTCTCTCAAGGAGCCAAGGTTCAAATAAGGGAGACAGGCATAAACAAATCATTTCAGCTAAAATAGCCACAATTTACTGAGGTCCTACTCTTTGACACACGCTCTGAATGCTTTAGGTGTATTAATAATAAAATTGAGAAGTTCTGATCTCAGGTGGCCTCAGCCTGCGGTGGCTTGAAGCAGGATTGCGGTTCCCAGCCTGAGACTGAGTTCGGGCTGCTGCAGTGAGAGTGCTGAATCCTAGCCACCAGGCCAGTAGGGACCAGGGACCAGTGACAAGGCTCTGGCCTGTCACCTGTGTAGCAGTGAATTTTCACATAGAGACGGAAAGTAGTGAAACAAGTGAAGTGTCTGTTAGGAGGAAAAAGAGTATGTGTGGATAGACACACAGGTGGGCTCAGAGAGAGTTGCACCCTCATGGTCATCTGAATCACATTTATCGGGCATGTCTTCTGGGTTTCCTTTGGCCAATCATCTTGCTTTGCCTGGTCCTAAGTCCGTAATTGGTATATCTCAGGGTCCTCCACTGTGTGCATGTGCATCTCTTAGTCAAGATGGATTCTAGTGAAGAGGCCTATGGGTAGTTGACATCACTTACTATGTGGCGGTGCCCCCTCCCTTTTTGACCTTCAAGGAGCCTTTCTGCACAAGTATCATCGGAAAGGTCTCCTTGACCTCAAGAATGAGAAATATGTGGTCTCCATCTTTTATCTGGGCAGGGCTTAGCTTCTTTTCTCACTCTTCATCTTGGAGTATCTCTCCACTGGGAACAAACTCCAGCTGCTCAGCCTGGGGCCCATCTATTTCCTGCCTCAGTACCTGTTGTCACGTGCAGTTCATCTAGATTAAAACTGAACTTCAGAGGGATTAAGTCATTTGTTCAAGTCTGCATAATAAGTGATAGGATTTGAAGCAAAATCAGACTCCATAACCACTTTTTCCCCACTACATATAATAGGTTTATGAATTACAAAACAGTGAGGTTAGTGCTATACAACAGGATACCACAGTTTTCCTTTGCTACTTATCCATACCGTAATAAAAACAATAGCTCCGGTTCACTGGTTACTTAGTCTGGTAATAGCAGTCAGACTTCTGTCAGGGCACCAAGGGTGTGATATGAAACAGGCAGACTTAGAGCAGTTACCTATGGTACTTCTCACAGCCTTGGAGCATGTGAGAAGTATGGTGGCTTTCCTCAGAAAGGACAAGGGACATCACGGGCACATCATTTCTGTTACCATGTTCTTTTTCATGGATACTTCTTGCATCTGAGTAAGGACACTTAATGAAATCCATTTTTAAAATGTTCCTGTGAAACAATATAAATGCCAACTAGGTGCCACAGTAAACAGTGACGATAAAACATAAGAAGAAAACAACTTATAAAATCATGTCAAGACTAAGAATCAAGAGAAACTATAGGGCTTCCCTGGTGGCGCAGTGGTTGAGAGTCCGCCTGCCGATGCAGGGGACACGGGTTCTTGCCCCGGTCCAGGAAGATCCCACATGGCGCGGAGCGGCTGGGCCCGTGAGCCATGGCCACTGAGCCTGCACGTCCGGAGCCTGTGCTCCGCAACGGGAGAGGCCACAACAGTGAGAGGCCCGCGTACCGAAAAAAAAAAAAAAGATAGAAGCAAAAAGGAAAGGCCAAAGTCAAAATTGATTCTTACCTAAAATATTCTAGAAATCAAAGAAACAGGGAACAGCATTCAACGAAACAATGAAGCAATGTTCAAAAATTTAGGTAGTGCTGATGTAATCTGCTTCTCATTTTCAAAAGAAAACCATTTGAAATAATAGTTTGGCAGTTGTCAAACTAACTTTTTTTTGCAATAAATGGTCTATAATGTGAACATTCAAACATATAACCTACATTTGTAAAAATACAAAAAAACTGAGGTATATGAAGCAATTAAGTGTCCATACCATGTGTCACTATTACACTAGGCAATTTGCTTATGTATCTCACCCTCAGTCATACTTTTTCTTCATACTCAAGGAAGTTGAGGCTTAAACATGTTAAATTGCTCAAAGTTACAGAAGTACACGATGTCATTTAAAGAATATATGTGTATGTAATTTAATTTGACTATGTGCTATGGAGAAGGTAAAGGTATTTCACTGTATGTTGCTTAGATCATTTCTCACAGCAGCACGCACAGATTGAAGTATCAGGTTGAAAGGAACAGAAAATAGAAACCAGGTAAAGTCAGCGGTTAGAGGGATTTCTGAATCACTGAAGTTCATGGAATTTGGTTGCTTTGGAATGAGAGCCCCTTAAAGTTCTTATAATTTCCCAGACACAATTGCCAATTTTCCTTTAATAAAACTCTCAATCCCTAGTACATTTTCACAGCCCTTGGTTTATTCCACAGCCAGTGCAGATTAAGTTGACTGAGTGTTTAAAGGCCCCCAGGGTTTGAAGCTGCTGTACCTACCGTTTTTTTTCCTTTCAATTACATAACTTTTGTCAATTGTCCTTTCTCTGTGAGGAAACTCGTTTGGTAGCAACATTAAATTACTATTCTTTCTTTGTTTTAATTTATTTATTTTTGGCTGAGTTGGGTCTTTGTTGCTGTGCGGGCTTTCTTGAGTTGTGGCGAGCGGGGGCTACTCTTCATTGCGGTGCGCGGGCTTCTCATTGCAGTGGCTTCTCGTTGCGGAGCACGGGCTCTAGGCGTGTGGGCTTCAGTAGTGTGGCTCGCAGGCTCTAGAGCGCAGGCTCAGTAGTTGTGGTGCATGGGCTCAGTAGTGTGGCTCGCAGGTTCTAGAGCACAGGCTCAGTAGTTGTGGTGCATGGGCTCAGTAGTGTGGCTCGCAGGTTCTACAGCGCAGGCTCAGTAGTTGTGGTGCATGGGCTCAGTAGTGTGGCTCGCAGGTTCTAGAGCACAGGCTCAGTAGTTGTGGTGCACTGGCTTAGTTGCTCTGCGGCACGTGGGATCTTCCTAGACTAGGGCTTGAACCCGTGTCCCCTGCATTGGCAGGCAGATTTTTAACCACTGCGCCACCAGGGAAGCCCTAAATTACTATTCTAAAAAGTGACTGAACTTTAATTAGAAAAAGCTGAGAAGTAAAACATATCTAACACCAATATAGTAGATGTCCAATCCATGTAAGCTTCTCTTCCCGTTGTCCTTTGTTTTAGTTTTATCCATTTACTCATTTTGTATTCCGTTTACTTTTCCCAACTACTCAGAATTGTCAGTTTTATCATTCTCGCTGAGTTGGAAACAGGGAAACTAAAGTTCAGCACAACTAACGAACCTTCCCATTAGCTAATGAGCCGCAGATGAGAGCCTGAAGGGTGCTTTAGGGCAGTGCAACCCTGCCTTTGCTTAAGACGGACTTCCTGCTGGATAAGCAAAGAGATGCCACATTTTGGAAGAGAGGGTGTCAGGATAGAATCAATTAAAAATATATTTGTTTATTGACTTGCTTCCTAGCTCTCTGAATTTTTAACTAAAAATAGGTACTATCCCTACTTTTCTCTCATTCTGTATTCTGAGATCTTGGACTGAATAGCTATCTTGTTTTTCCTCTAAGAAATCTATAACATCTGTATATTTTTCATAGAGGAAAGTATATTTTTTTCCTCTTCTGAACTCTGTCAAAATAGGCATATTTGTTTTAGCAAGAATAGCCAAGCTGCTAGACAGATGACACTATGCCTTTTACAGTACTCAAGATTGGCTACATAATTTGAGTTATCTCCAATATGTTGCAAAAGGCAGGCACCTGGCAAGTTTAATGTCATCCATCTGATGTAACTGAACTTAAGGTTGGATGAGTAACAGTTTATTTCATCCTTAAAACATTATGGACACAAATGTCATTATATCAACAACAAATGCTGCTGTTTAAGTCTCACTATTTGCATATTGTAATGGAGGGTATTTTTGCATAAAGTAGTCTTAACTATTAAGTAAAACTTGACTCTATTTTTGATTATTGATGAAAGTTATCTAAGTGGCAGAAGAGAAGAAATGCTACCCATTATTCCACTACCACAACACAATTCTTCTGGATATATTCAGGTCTTTTTCCTCCCTTTCTTATATAGTGTAAACATTAATAACTAAATATTTTGTACTGATTTTTTTAAAATTATATATCAAATATATTCTGTGACTAATTGTTTTCTTAAAATTCTCAAAAGTGACATTACTGGAGTAAAGGACAAGACATTCTTTTTCACAAGCTTTAGGTATTACTACTTAAATAGTTAACTTTTTTAAAACTTTAGTGGTATAAGTCCATATTTATTAATATTTTTTGCCAATTGTATATTAAAATAAATGGGTCCTTTTCTGAAGCAAAATGAAATTTCAGTGACTGTTTTCTTTCCCATTGGAAATGTATGCAAATGAATAGAAAATTGATTTTAGTTGCATATATTCAGTTAGACCAGAGATAGATACATATAAACATTTGATAATATAACCAAAACTATGAATTTTTCTGAGCTGTAGCAAATGGGCAAACTATATTAAAAAATGAAGCTTCACTGTTTAATGTATTAAAGTGTCTAATTTTTAGAAAACTATGTAACTTAAGCATGTTGACTGTTTTGAGTTGACTGTTTTCCCCCTTTGAGTCTTCTCTTACTAAGTAGGCAGAAGTATGGTTACCAAAGTACATTATCTTAGAGATCCGTAAATAATGTACTGCTTTCAGGAAACCTGTTATGTCTGTTATTAGGCAAGGGAACACTATTCGTTCTGTCAGTTCCAAAATATGTAAACACTTTCCGTATTCTTATTTTACTCAGAAGTGTTTACTAAAAATTCACACCAAAGGATACTGAGAAGACCAATCTTTCCCAGAACTTTACAAATTTATCTTTTGAGAACTAAAGAGTGTATTTGGAAAAAAAATTATTGAACAATCAAATTTGCAACTTACAGTAGTCTTCCGTAGATAATATGCTAAACTTTTTGAAAAGAATACATTTCCTGTATTTAAATGCCAAACCTACTGATAAACTAAGTGCACTTTATCCTATTCCTACTCCATCTTTGAGGAGACAGGAAGATATGCACTTATTATAGCTTTAAAGACAACCAATCTTCCATTATTGAGTGCTTTTTCAATAACCTAAGGGGCTGACTTCTTTCTCTCACAAGGACAGTGTAAAGTAAGTAGACTCTGAAGTTATGGAGACAACTACGGGGCTTTTTTCTTAGCAATAAGAAAGACTTATGATAAGGGATTTGCGTCTCTATAAAGACATTTCATTTGCTCACTGCCACCCAGTCCCCAGTATTAAGAACCAGTGCATGACCCATAAGCACTCAAATATTTATTTAATGAATAAATGAATGTTATTCTAAATAGGCAAAATATATTCCTAATTCCTTAAATGAAATAAGCTCTTCCGTGTGTTATATATACAACTCTAAATGAATTTTCCTGTATTTTCAGTTTAAAGGAAGTTCTTATAAGATGGCTGTCAGTTGACCCTCACAGAAGTCACAAACCTATTTCCCTTCCTAGTATTCACAAGGTGATTAACTCTAAAGTGAATAATTTATTTCTTGGTAACAATCAACTTTAAATCATTAGGATTTCATGCATCATTCTCAAAGGGTAAGTTGAATATTAGTACCTCAGTAAGCTGAATGAATTATTGATACTAGACACCACAATGATGTTAGATGCTACTTGAATTTAATAGTTTAAATACAACCTTTCTTTTACCATTAAGTTTCCTTGACTAATTACAGTACAGAAGAAAAAAGTTTAGGAGTATTAAAGGATAGTTTTGAGGTGTTTGTTACTAATGCAAACTAAGAACTATATCTCTATCAAACATGTCATTTTCAACTGATTCTAATATTTAAAAATACCTTTTTCATTTGTGCCTACTAACATTTTTTCTTAGAATTTTAATTTTACCTTTTCCCAAACTAGTGCAACCAATTACAGCTTCAGATTTAGACTTCTAAATGCAATGACGTTAGACATATTTTGCCACTGCATATTTAAGGCCATTTTTATGGTGTGAAATATTTATTTCCTGGGAGCCATGAGATCACCCTGCAGGGCTATAATCCCAATTCAGTGATATGGTTAGAATCACTGTGTTGATAGATAGGACTCACCCCCGAGCATATTTTATTTAAATTGAGTTGAAAAATTTTATATTCTTTCTTGATACATCCTTGATAACATCTAATGCTCTGTCAGCAGTGCCTGGAACTCTCATCAAAGATGACAGCTTAGGAAAACTGGATTTTCCCAGAGAGAGATATCCAATGAGAATATAGTTTGAATTTTGTCAACTTGAAATAGATTATACCAAATTGTTTTAATTGTATGCAAGACATCTGGGAGAATTTTGCTGCAGTCTAGAGAATCATATGCCATTGTGAAATGTTTGCCTTATTACAGGCAACACAAGGTCTGGGGCATAGTGGTGTTATGTTTTCTAATTTTCTAGTGACTTCACTCTACTGAATTAAGCCTAGAATGCAACGATAGAGACTCTGCCAATATAAGCATTAATATCACATATACTTTCTTAAGCTTATAGCACCAAAAAAGATCAGTTCATCAAACATGTATATGAACATATATTTAAATAGAGCAAGTTTAAATAAAGTGCGAGTGTACTTTTTATACAGCTTCCAACTACAGGTTCTGAAACAGCTGAAATCTAAACATGAGATAAGGCAAGGACCTGTGTCCTCCATATGTCTCTGATCTGGTTTGGGCTGCTAGAACACAATACCATAGACTGGGTGGCTTAAACAATAAGCATGTATTTCTCACAGTTCTGAAGGCTGGAAGTATGAGATCAGGGTGCCAGCATGGTTGGGTTCTGGTAAGGGCTTTCTTCCACGTTGCAACTATCAGTTTCTAGACGTATCCTCACATGGCAGGAAGAGAACAAGCTAGCACTCTGGTCCCTTACTATAAGGGCATTAATCCCATTCCTGAGAGCTCCATCCTCAAGACCTAATCACCTTGCAAAGACCCCACCTCCCAATACCATCACACTGGGGATTCAACTTCATATATGAGTTTTTGGGGAATAGAAGCATTCAATCTATAACAGATCTGTAGAATTATTACATGCTTACCAAACTTGCTGCAAGCTCATTGCTGCATCACATCTGTGGTCCCAAAAGTGGGACTACAAAGAGACATGATTTATTTCTAGAAGGCAGTTCCTAAGCCCTGTCCACATATGTTTACATGGAAGGAGGAACAAGAGGAGATCCCACATCAACAGATCAAATTATCTCGAAAGAGACCCTGGGAAAGGCTGAGCTCCCTGTATTCCATTCTTTCACCCAATCTCACCAGTTAGATAGGACAGTTGTCTTCTGTTGTTGAAGCATAGGTTAGGAATAGAACAAAGACTGGAAATCCTTCTCCCATTCTTCATAAAGGGTAGAAGTTCATACTTAAAAACTAATAGGGGGCTTCCCTGGTGGCGCAGTGGTTGAGAGTCTGCCTGCCAATGCAGGGGACACGGGTTCATGCCCTGGTCCGGGAAGATCCTACATGCTGCAGAGCGGCTGGGCCCGTGAACCATGGCCGCTGAGCCTGCGCGTCCGGAGCCTGTGCTCCGCAACGGGAAGAGACCACAACAGTGAGAGGCCCGCGTACCACAAAAAAAAAAAAAAAGAATAGGAACACTGAAGGAAAAGAAAATGTTTTTCTCCAAAGGGAAGTGTAAATAAAAGACTGATGGATAAATTGTCCCTTTATTCTTCTGTAGTCATTAGCTAATACTCTGGTCTTTGAATTAGTGGCTTGGATTGAAATTATAATAATATAATTATCTAATACAACATAATTGTAAAAATGGAATACAACATACATATGAAATGTTGTATAAAGTATCCTTTTGATCTCTGCTGTTTTAGTAACTTGAGATTTATTATTTTATTATAAGTCTGCCATTAAAATGAGCATCATTTACTTAGTAGAAGAGAGGATTCTTTATTTTACTAGAGATTAAAAAAAATCTCAATCAGTTCCACCAAATTCTAATATTAAATGTGTCTGGGTGGAGAAGAATGAGGAAAAAGGATGTATGTTAATTCAGAAATAGAAAGGAGACAAAATAACCATTTTCTATTAAAAAGAGGTTGACTCTCTGGCATTCATTTCACCATAGGAAATCTGTAATCTTCGTTTTAGAGAAATGAATTGGTAGTGGTACTGTGTATGAAGTGCTGTGTGCTCAGATCCTTGAAGAACTTTTCTACATTGTGATTAGCCTCAGATGTCTAGCCTGGAGTGTTTCACACTTTTTTAGCTTTGTGATTACATCCTCCCACTAGGTATCTGATGAACTGAAGTAGATAGCTCTGAATTTCAGCAAACTCAGGAGTAAGGTTTTATGAGTAGTATTAAAAAATAATTTAAAATGTCAATATTCAAAATGTTTCATACTTCATACACTTTATGTCTTCACTGACTACAGTGCCTGCGTATAAGGCTTAAAGGAGATCAGCAAAAGAACAATATGTGACAAAAAGAAGCATCCTCATCCCTGAAAGCTATAAAACCTCTCGATTTTGTGTTGTTTTTGTCTTTCAATGGGCATGACCTTGTCTGCCAGTCACTGAATTTCCATGGCCATTCTGGCACTTCTCATCAGAGAGTAAATTCTTTTTTCATTTGGCAGAATAGCATCTGAGTAATAAGAGGTTGAAAAAAAATGTTTTCTTAAAAAAAAACTTTAAAAAATGACAGTGAGTACCATGCTACCATGTAATCATTAGGTAAGTTAGGCAGATTACCTGATTCCTTACAGCTCTAAAATACTTTGCCTATGACATGTCCCTATTGAGAGTTTTACCTGTATCTTAGATATACTGAGTCAGCTCTCACTAAATGTTTTTCCTCCACTTTGGAAAATAAGATCAGTGTCTAAAAAACCTCTGTAGTAATGTAGAAACAAGAATGGCGCATGCCTCTTCAAAAGTAGCCTTTATTATCAAAATACTAGTTTGGGTCTTAGATGACTCATTCCTAAGATAAGAAATCAGGAATGTGTTTGGGGACAAGGATTGGAATAAACAATAAAAAAGTCAATGCTTGGGCTTCCCTGGTGGCGCAGTGGTTGAGAGTCTGCCTGCCGATGCAGGGGACACGGGTTCGTGTCCCAGTCCAGGAAGATCCCACATGCCGCGGAGCGGCTGGGCCCGTGAGCCATGGCCGCTGAGCCTGCACGTCCGGAGCCTGTGCTCTGCAACGGGAGAGGCCACAACAGTGAGAGGCCCGCGTACCGGGTAAAAAAAAAAAAAAAAAAAATCAATGCTTAATGAAGAAGAAAATATTTCTGCTTATATTCCCTGACATAGTCTGGGTCAGGATGCATTTTGTATTAGAATTACTTATGATCTCAATTTCTTCCTTTGCCCAGGTTTCTGGCTACTCTCCAGAACTTTAAAAGCTGGATTGAATTTTAATACGTTATAAATTAAGTAGAAACTGTATTATTTCTATTTTGAGGTTTGTCCTAGTACTCTGGAAGCGCATCTGTCTTTCACTGGTCCTCAACAATAACCAAAATTCTTAAGTATAAAGAATGTTTTCTCTTGGCAGTTAGTTTCTGTGACTTGTCCAGTGAATGAGAATTTGGACACGAGTCACAAACATGAACATCTTGTATTTAATCTACATGACTGCTGCCCTTTTTGCATTGCTTCTTCCTGAAGGTTGGCCTATTTAATGTTTTTTTTTCCCCACATTAAAAGACAATGCTTAGCATTAGTTTGTGCTCAGTAAACATTAATTACCCCACTAGCCTTTGTTGGATTATTTTGTTAGTTAATATAGTTTATTTCTTCTCACCAACTTCATTTAAAACATCTTTAAACAAATTGTATTTTGAAAGCAAAATTACAATTTTTTCCTGTTTTTTTCTTAATAGTAATTAAATTAACAATGACATTAAAACTTGGTATTTTTTTCTCTGCCAGGAACAACTTAGACAGGAAATGTGGGGTTTTTTGGTTTTGGTCCTTTTTGTATGCTCAGACTCTAATTCCTTGTTTGGGTTAGCTCTGTGGTACCACCTCTTTGCTTGTTGTGATTCAGTTGGTCTTCTCAGGGAGAAGGGGAATAAATGGGAAACTAGTAGCAACATGGAGGCAAATGATGACCCCGAGGATGAACCAATATCTGGATTGAACAGGAAGCCAGTCTATTGTAGGTATGCATCAGAGTCTGACAGGGAAGGAGGAGGAACTTTGGGGTGCTAAATGGTTCTTGGCTTTGGTACAAAGAAGTCTGAGAAGTGATCTGAAGTGTCGGATCATCAAAGAGAACCATTAGGAAATGAATTGGAAAATAGCAAGAAATGGGCTCAACTTCAGGGTGAACAGCTCTTATAGGAAAAAGATAGGCATGAGGGATACTGGCCACTGTTAGGGTAAGAGTGGGGGTTCTTAGGGAATTAGTGCCCAAAGGAAATGGGACATTCAGAGGATCCTCATTCTGGTTTACCTAAGACAGTGCCTAATCACAAAGTTGTCATTCCATCTTTATTAATCATCCCCTTTCCCATGTTATATCAAAAATATAACAGTTTTCTAGTAAATTATATGCTCACTTTATATAATATCCAAGAAATAAGGAAATTTCTACCTAATAGGCTATGAAATTCTGTCTTTGGGAGGGGGGTGGAAAGAGATATCCTGAAGTAAGAGTAAGATTTTAGGTTAGGTGAACATCTGAAGACTATTTCTAGACTTTATAAGTTCAAGGGGTGGCATCGCTTTAAAGTCAACATAGGTTAAAAATTGTGTGGGTCCTTTGGAGCTGTACTGGACAGTTGAAGGCCCAGTTCTCCACCATTTATTGTTTGTATGACCTTAGGCAAATGAGATAACACCTCACTTCCTCAGTTATTTTATATGCGGTATAGAGGTAATAGTATCTATCAGTGGTGCACATCAAATAAGTCAGTGATAAAAAGTGTACTTGTGACAGTGTGGCTGTTAGTTGCCAAAGTAGGCCCCCTCTGGTTCCAGGAAATGTGCTACCTACAGATTTCCAGGTCTTCTTTGATCTGCTGGATTGAATTTGTCTTCAGGAGAAATTAGTAATAAACTAAGAATCAGGCCTTTTATCAGCAATGGCTAAGACTGTCTAAAGCACTCTTCAAATGTAAAGTGTTATATACTTATTTTTTGAGATTTTGATATCGTTTTGCTTTTACTACTTAAGAATAGATCAAATCTTAATTTTTAAGTATCTTAAGACTAATCTTTTTCTGTCTCAGCATCAAAATGTTTTCTAGAGGATTATATCTTTAATGATGTAATATAGAACTTTTTTAATGTGTTATTTTACCCAACATTTTCTTCATACTTATTTATCTTTTTTTTCATCTTTTGCTGGTTTTTCCGTATGCCTTTTGTTTACATGGCCAAACCACTTGGTACAAAGTCTTTTCAAATCTTCCAGATTTTCTTAACAGTATGAATCTATTTCAGGAGAATGCATGTTATTTTCCTCTCTCTAGGCATAGAATCTGTTTTACCAGTTTTTTCATTCTATAATTATTACTGTAATCCATCGGGAAAACTTAACTACCTGATGAGTCTAGTAACATTGCTTAGTCTCTTGAAGCTTAAAGGTAATAATATAAAATATATTCTTTTATGTGTTTGGTACTCTTGAGCCCTAGCCAAACCTTTTAAGATTTTTGTGAATTTTTCAAGCACTCTATGACCTCATATTATTAGATATTAGATGTTCTCCAAGATATTGTTGTAAATCATATCATTATTACAGTCTCCTTTCCAGTAATATATATAAATTGAGATATATGTAGCAACTGGATATTACTAAACTAACACTATACTTCATACTTAAATTACACTTCCTTAACCATGCGTGATTAAAAAAAAAATTTCTAAGCCCAGGGCATTGACTCATTTTACAGCAGCTATTGTCAGTAACAAATGTTGGTATCATTAAACACAATCTTCATTGTTAGAGCTACTTTCTCTTCTCTCTTCTTCCGTATCAGCCTCTTTATTCTTCCTTGAACACAGAATATGTTCCTTCCTTCTGGTTATTTGCCGTAAGCTACCTTCTCAGACGTTCTTCCCCCAGTTCATGTGGTTACTACCTCTTATCCTTCAAAAATGTACTCAAATATTACTTTCTCAAATTCCCTTACTCTACCCTATTTAAAATTGCAACCTGGCCCCAGCATCATATGTCCTATTACCATTACTCTGCTCTCGTTTTTCTGCAGCATTTATTACCTTCTAATACACAACATTATTAACTAACTTATATGTTTGTAGTTAATATCTGCCCACCCCAGCCAATATGTAAATGCTAGGAAGGAAAGACGCCTGTTTTATTTACCAGTGTATTCCTAGTTTCTAGGTAAGGGGTCAGCAAATGTTTTCCGTAAAGGATCAGATAATATTTTAGACTTTGTGGTCCATCCAGTGTCTCAATTAAACTGTGCCATTGTGGCCTGAAAGCAGCTATAAACAATATGTAAATGATGGTATGGCTGTGTTCAGATAAGATGGTATTTATCAGAAGAGACTGTAGGCTGGATTTGGCTATACTTTGCCATTAATGTCTAGTACATAGTAAGTTCTTAATAAATGTGGAGTAAATGAAACAAATGTATTGAAATTAAATGTGTTTAAAGTGTGAACATAAACTACTTGACAAATTTACCTCTTTCACCCTAAAATTTAGTCATTTCTTAATTAAAATATTTACTCTGGCCTTACTGCCCATCTTAAATTAACAGTTCCTCATTACATTAAAACTAAATATATTATACATGACAGTAACTGGGGTACAATAGAGTTATTAGAATTTTAATGAGCAGTAAAAGGCTGTCCTGGACCGGAAGATAGAAAAACCCTGAGTTTGAGATTAGCGTGTAGTATGTTGGTTAGTTTCTATTATGTTGTCTGGGAATTATTTCTTCAACGTTTTAAGACACTGCTTTCCATACTGCGTGATGTTCTTTCTTACTTCAACTGTGAGAATAAGAGACTTTCCTATTTCTTGAGTTAGAAGTCGATCCAAAATAGTGGCAGTGGACTTGCAGCTGTTATTTCCTCACTCTGGAACGCATTTCTAAGCAGCAACACAAAATGTGACTCAGTTACCTGAAGGTGGAGAATTAGTTCACCATCTCATACGTAAATGTCTTTTGAAATTCATTGGATCACTTTGTTTCCGCTCACCTTTAGAAAACTTCTTTATGTACCAAGAAATTTAAAGGGGTTGTGTGCCCATCCTAAATAGGGGTATGTGTGTTTGTGGGTAGAAACCCTTCAGAATGAGAGTGAACTTATTTCATCTTAAAGAGAGAAGCATACCACAATGGAAAGTGTGAAAAATTTAAGTATGTCGTCCATCCTCACAGAATCTGTTTGCTGTCTTTGGAACTATTTCTTGTGGAAATCTGTTTTAACATTGTTGTTGGAACTTGCCTATCCGAGAAATTAATTTCGGCATTTAGATTCTATCAAGATGCAGACTGAATGGTCGGTCAGTTACCTTTAGGAAAACATCCAGAATAATTGACCAAAGTGTGCACAGTTTAGAACTGCTAAAAGCTATTAGGTTTTAAGTTTTAGAATGGTAATGTATAAAATACTAAGTAAAACTGTCAGAAATAATTCTTTCTGTTCAGACCTGGGATGAGGGAATTGATTATTTTCTATCATATCAATGAAAGAGGTACTTATTAACTCAGTCAGATGTGGTAGAGAGTCCCTTACACATGAATATATTATATTAAATTACATAACTTGTGACAAAAATTCTTTTGGCCCAATTTTATTACATATACTTCAAAAAATAAATATCCTGACATAATATGATTACTGTGAGTTTTATTTTGGTTTAATTTTCTCTAATAAGATATCTTTATTCCCTTTGAAACTTATTCCCACATTTGTAACACACAACTGTATTGATTACTCATATTATAACTATCACGGAGGTTTTATTTATTCATTAGTTTAATCATCAGTCATTCACCAAAATGTATTGAATGTTTACTTTGTCAGGGAATCAAAAGAGGAATAAGATATGATTCCTGTACTTAAACCATTGTAGTCTGTGGGAAATGTAAATATGTATTAGTAAATAAGGCATTTCAATTCAGTGAGGAATGCTGGGTCAGAGTGTGTATGGGCTGTATGGGCATGCGTCAGTGGAGTATCTAATATAGCCTGTGATAGCATCCCTTTGGTTCTGACAGGGAGACCTTATCACGTAGCATCTCAGAAGTCTCCCTCTATCTCTTGCCCTTCCTCCTCACTACAAGTTCTTGCCTTCATCATCTCAAAATATTTTTGTATATCGCTTTTTCATTCTAGTGAGGTTTCGTATATTAAATCCAAACTTTTAATATTAATTCCGTTTCTTATTTCTCATTTTTTCTTGTTGAATGCTCTCCATCTTTTTTTTTTTTTTGGGGGGGGGGGGGGGGGGTACGCGGGCCTCTCACTGTTGTGACCTCTCCCGTTGCGGAGCACAGGCTCCGGACGCGCAGGCTCAGCGGCCATGGCTCACGGGCCCAGCCACTCCGCGGCACGTGGGATCTTCTCGGACCGGGGCACGAACCCGTGTCCCCTGCATCGGCAGGCGGACTCTCAAGCACTGCGCCACCAGGGAAGCCCTCTCCATCTTTTATATTAGGAACTTTTTATAGCCCCATCCACTATAGAATAATAAACATTTGCTTCACCAGGCTCAATCTTTGTTACCAGTATTTTCCTTTAGCTTTCTTAGTTTGACATATTTTAAATATAAACTTAGTTGGACTTTGAAAAACAAAGAGAAAAGGAAAAACGTAGAAAGAATTCCATAAAAATATAAGAGTTATCATTCAAATCAAATAGGCACTGTGGGCACCCAATGTTTTCATGGGTCTTTTCGTAACATTTTTCAGATTTTATTTTTATTGAATGTTTTTTTAGTTTCTGCCATGGATATGCAGCTTCTTTTTTGATTTTTTAATTACTCAAAGATCTTGACTGATAAATACTATGTCAGTAAATACATATATCCAACAGTATATTCATTTTTCAGACTTGGCATATAATAGGCATATCATAATTACGTAAGACGAGCACTTACCTTTCTGATTATAAAGAAGTTTTGTGGATTTTTTTAAAGCAGATTGTTCTTTATGCTTACTGCACTTGTAACTCTCCTTATATAGTCACGGGAATTAATAACTCATAACTGTATATTTGGTAAGTATAAATAGTTGATCCTTGAACGCAGTGCTTTGGATTGTATGGGTACACTTATACATAGCATTTTTTCAATAAATATACACTACAGTATGATAGGATCCATGGTTGGTTGAATCTGCAGATGGGGAGCTACAGATACGGAGGGCCAACTGTCAAGTTACATGCAGATTTTCACACGCGCAGGGTCTCAGCACTCCTAACCTCTATGTTATTCAAGGGTCACCTATACTATATGAGGTAGTAGAACTGATGACTCAAAAGGTGAATGTATAGCAACAGTGAGGCAAATATTCATCAATTCCAGAACATTTGTTACTTATACAGAAATTATAGCTGAAATCTAAGGGCAGAAAATAACCCTAAGATATAGAGAGCAGGCAGGGAATTATTTAAAAATTATAAAAGGGTGGTATAAATACATGGAGATTTCCTTTCTCCACCAAGAAACACAGTGAATGAAATTCCTTTTCTTCAAGCTTGACAATATCTCAGAATTCTAAAATCTATTCTCCTTTTCTATTCACCATCATATAGATGTCCAAGATTATTTAAAGTGACTTCAATTTACTTAAAACTCATTCTTGACACTCTGAATTAACTCCCAGCAGAAGACCTAATAATGGTCAATTAACAGGCCATGATATTTTATGGTCCATATGCATGGCCTTTCCTCAATATGGTAAATACTTTTGGAAAACATCTCAGAGGAGCAAAGTCTGGAGTAAGTAGCAAAGCCAAAACTCAAAGGGATTCTATGAACACATATAATAATCCTCAAGATTCTGACCCAAATTGGAAACACAGAATCAGAATTCTAGGTTCTTACCAAGGATTAGCACTTTTACTTTTTTTGCCAATTATTTTGTTAATTGTATTTATGGAGCCTTGCCTGAATTAAACAGAAGTCTGTCCAGTTCTCTAAATGATCAGAATTTACCCTTGATCCAATTTAGCCTGTAAGAATCTATGCACTTGTACTACTGTTTTTTTTGTTCTGTTTAGTTTTGTTTTGTTTTTGACTACTTATGGAACTTTTTCCCTCTGATTTGACATTTACCATCATGCCATTGACTCGTTTACTCATTAAGTTAGGTTGCTTTTTAACTTTGGGGCACTGTCAATCTTAAACATGTTTCTTTTTAAATTTTGATCGCCCATTTAAACGTGCAGCCCACCTAGTAATTGTACATGACTATGTGGCATGCCTTTCTGCGCATTAATATTATTCTTCCCCTTTTGATTTGCGTAACTATCACTTCTTTATCTAAAATTTTCAGAAATGTATTTTATCCCTTAACATACATATAAACTTTGTCAAATTCTTTGAAACAATTCTTATCAGTCATGGTCCTGTCAATAGACAGACATCACACAGTAATTTGAACAGAAGTTGATATAAAGAATTACTAACGGTATTAGCAGATTCAGGTAATGCAGCATTAGCTAGTATATAAAAACTCTGAAGAATGCAGAAATAGCAGCTATACAGGGCAACCGCTATTCCTAAGACTGAGATAAAGCAAACACCTAAGAGTCCACCCACCCCCAGGTTGAGATGGAGACCCTGTTGGAGAGAGCAGAGTTGGCTCACTGAATGGTAGAAAAGTCATTATGGTGCTGCACTGGCAGAATTTACTGGAAGTCTGCCCTCTGGTACTTGCAGGAACTCTACCCTGTAGAGTGCCCGGAAATGCTGTTTGTTCACAGGGAGTGTCTTGTTGGAGGCACTGTTCTACAAGACAACCTGAGAAGGTTGCTGGGCACGTTTCTGGCCACTGGGTGCTACAAGCTGTCATGCACTGGGGGTCCTGGGCAGTGGGGAAGCCATGGTGCTGGGGAAGCTGGGATGCTTCAGAAACTGCCTGAACTCCAGGAGCCTGGTAGTGGAGAAGCTGCTCATATTACAGAAACCTGTTGTAAGAGGCCATTGGAATCAGGAAGAAAAACACCTTTCCCTGCCATGTCACCCTAGCACCTTCTACTGATAAAGTTTAACATTGTGCTAGCTGCCTAAGGAAGAATATTTAATGTCCCAACACCATTATTGCACAACAGGCAATAAAGGGTAAATTTGAACCTGAGACAATTGACAACTTACACAAAATCCTATTATGAACAACAACAAAAAAATAGTTGTCTTTGCTTTAATTTAAGTATATGTGACTTGCAGAATAATCCACAAAGGCTTTATGTACCAAAGAACTGATCTTACTGCAGAGTAATTCATAGATAGGAAGGTTAAAGTTCCCTTTAGGTTCTGGCAAATGTAGTTATTTGCCCCAAGGCTAGTGATTTGAGAGAGACCCTTAGCTGCTTTTAAGATCAAACACCTGTCTTTGTGCAGACATTCTGCATGGCTTAGGGCAGGAGCAAGAGATAATGCAACTAGATAGTATAAAATAAAACCCAAGATTTTATCATATATAGGATCAAAACAACAACAACAGAAGAAAACAACAAACAAAACTGAGGTCCCTCTCCTGCCTCTGTTCATATCCTACCACTTTACTGTCTGCTTCTCTATAAGGTTAACTTTTTTGATGTAGCAAAGAATGAAAGTTTATGCTTAGAAAAGATGATTTTCCTATAACATAGTATGTCTCAGAGATGGTTAGTTTTTTCTAATATAGCCTTCATTTTCAAGAATTTGAAAATAACAAATCTTAGGGGAAAAAGAACTCAGTGAACCATAGCAGTACTGCTGTAATTTGCTTTACTAATTAATAAGTGCAAGAAAATCAGACAAGATATAATGTAAACAAAATGATAATTAAAAATCCAATTTAACATTTAAGAATGAAGTATTTCTGATCAATGTTATTGATCCATTTCATAGGGCTACCGTGAGTTTTCTCTGTGCTTCTGTTTTAACCTTTATATCTGAAAAACACATTTTTAGTTATAGAGACCAATACCTATAAAGATCATATTTCCTTAAGATTTTATGTATTAAAATGAAAACAACTGGGAAGTGAACATCCTGGTTTAAACTAAGTGTTTGAAAGAACAAGCCTATTATGTGCTCTGGGTAGTTCTGTGGAATAATGCAAACTGTTTCTAATTTCTCGTATTTTACTTTACATTTCACAAACGTCCATCTCTGCATTAGTATGACTTCTATGGTTGTTGAAATAAGACTAATTCAAATTGGCTTAGGGAAAATGCATTTGCTAATGAAATCCAAAGAAAGCTATAACAAGCCATGGCAAGGAAGAGGTGAAGCCCACTTATTCCACTTATACAAATCAGTAAACCCATCCATCTATGAGGTATTTTTTAGCTCTCGTAATCTGTACTGTCTTTCAAAGAGAGCCCAGAAAAGGGTACAGCATAGCTCCTGACCTCACTGAATATTTACTTTGGCTTAACAAATTCATAGTGAGGTCCTGAAATATTCTTCGCACTTCAAGGAGCTACAGATGCAAAAATGAACGAGAATAGGAATCCAAATTCCTACAGAAATAGTAGCTGATGTCCAGATATGATGGTTAGAAAATACTTCATGAGTATGTTGGGATTTAATTAGGATATGAAGAGAGAATAGTCTTTAGTTACGTGATTGGAAGATTCACATTGGGCTAATGGTGTAAATTGACATACAGGTTCAGAAAGGATGTTAGGGAATTGGAAGTAAACAAGTTTGGCTAGAACACAAAGCCTGGATAAAGGCAATGAGCTAGAATGGTGCATCTTCCATGCTGGAGATAGGATACTAGACTTATTCAAAGGAGTTGTTTCACTCAAATTCTGAAAGGGAGGCTTTCAAGTGGTAGCTGTTTTGTTATTACTCAGATTATGTCTTCTTAGCAATTATCCACTCTGCATAAGGTCATTGTTTACATTGCTGTTTTATTTTAGGAAATTGTGTGCTACTTCCTGCCAGAGAATTACAATAAGATTTTTTAAAAGTCCATTACGCAATGCTTCAGCCTACAACACAATTGAGTTCTCTTGGTTGACATCTAGCCCAAGGACGCAGCTTGTTCTGTGGTTATGCCCTCTGTTCATCGGGGAGCTTCCTCTCCCTCACTCAGTTGTGCAGGTGAAAGCAGCCTCTTTACCCCTTTCTGCTGGCCAAAAAGGAACATTCAGATTTCTTATTTAAAAATTATTGATGTTCATTATGGGGTTGTTCCTGTTGTCTCTTGGATTACTACTTTTGCTTTCTTTTTCTTGAGATCTCACAGTACCATGTTGCCTTTTACCACTGTTACTGCTCACTCTATCCTTAGTGAAGATGAGGGACAAAGCGTAGTTGCGGAAGCCCACTACTTATCGCCTGAATCAATTTGTTTTTAATTTTAATTTTTGGAATAAGTATAGCTTCTGGCAGGAATGTAGAGCTGTTAAACATAAGTACTTACTCTAGCAAGAATTAAGGCCAAAGGTGAAGTCTGGAAACAAGTTTAGGTATTAAATCTTACCAAACTGGTTTCTACTATCAACATTTTTTTTAGCACTTTTATGAGTTGCAATCATTATTCATAGAGTGTTTCAGTGATTTTTACTTAAAATTATTTTTCTGCCAGCTTCCTAATCCTAAAATACGTTAGAAAAATAATTGTTTTTTTTTCCCTTGGAGATATGTGGTATTTATTAACTGATAAATATCTTTATGCTTCACTATCAAGTAGATGTCCATTCACTAACTCTAGATCTTGAAATGATAAGAAACAATTATCTGGGAACACTTTATACAATGGGAAAAGCAATGTTATTGGAATCTTGCAAAATTTAACATTTATTAGCTGTGGTATTTTAAATGACCTGTGAATAATATATTCATTCATTCATTCAACATTTTTTAGCAACTGATTTATGTAGGAACTGTGTTAAGCAACAGCCAATGCAGAGAAAAGATAAAACAACTTTCAGTTATTAATACATGGAATAAATATTTATAAGCTGAAGTGGCTTTTCCACTTCAAAGTGGTATCTGCAAAGGGAAATAATGCATAAAAATCACATTTCTTACTTTGAACATATCTATAGTCACAGTAGCAAGAGAAAGTATTCTCATATCACTTTATAATTTAGAAATATGTTATTATGGCATTTAACCTATACAAGTACTCTAGAGAATTGATATATCTGTTACATTTTTCTTAGAGATGATTCTGCCCTATACATTTGCTTATCATCATTTCTTGCTATGGAAGGAAGGGAGAAAGGGAGAAAGAGAAGGAGGAAAAGCCATAAGAAAGTGTCTTTATATCAGATTGTGAGTAAAAGGCATCCACATGCAGATCTTGAAAAATAACTGAAAGGTGAAAAATTTTGGAGTGTGTTCATGGTTTTCACAAAGTTATAGGACCCATTTGATTATGTCTCAAAAGAGAAAGGTAATAATGAAAAGTGAAGGTCTAATTTTCCTAGTTTAATATTTGAAGTAGCAGAAGCTACCAGTAACCAGGAAAAAATCATATAATATAGCACAAAGAATATTGGACCAGATCTAGTCCCATCCATGACACACTGTTTTTGAACTCCACAGAATTCACTTAATTTCTCTTTTTCTAAAAATTCTCATGTGTAATTTCAGTCTCCTGGAAAAAGGTATGAAAATACAGTTCCAGTCATTTTAAAACAAATTTCACATTGAACAAAATGTTATAATAGATTCACTTACAAGTGCAAATTTTTAAAAAGCATATTGACTGCCTATCTTCATCCCTTTTTTTGTGGGGGAAAAATGCTCATTCCTCTAATGTAACTTCATCACCCATAAAACAAATTTTAGGGGTTTCTGATTCATGTAAATAATCAGAATTTGTGTTTAATGGTGTTCCTTGAGATACTTGTTTGTATGATTGTTTTCATGCTATTCAAAAAAATAATAATTGGGTAATTTTCATAAAATGTAAGCTTCAATTTTATTTTTCTCCCTGACATTATTGTTCATATATCTGTTCTTTGCAGTAGTTCTCAAATCATTTTTCTTTACCATATCAATGTGGTATAGATATTATTTAATCTAAAATTCAGCAATAGATTGAGTTAGGGTACCAATTCTAAACTTCTATTTGATATGCTGCCTTTTTAGAATCTGTACACACTTAAGACTTGTAATCAGATTAGAAAGTAACTGAAGTAACATTGGATATTTGTCCTTATTAAAATGAATGCATATTTTTAACAGATTTCATTTCGTATACATAGTTATAGCCCTCAAATAGGTAAAGACTTCATTAAGGTAGTTGTGTTTTAAAATGTGATATATTTGTAATCAGCATTGAATTTGAATAATAAACACTACAATAGGTTTGAGGCAAGAAAATGTGAAACTTTGCATTGAAATTAAGTCTTGTACTTTAAAGAATATTATCAAGAAAGTGAAAAGACAACCCGCTGAAAGAGGCAAAATAGTTAGAAATCACACATCTGATAAGGGACTTGAATCTGGAATATATAAGGAACTCTTACTATTCAGTGATAAGATAACCCAATGTTAAAATGGGCAAAGGTTTCTCAATAGAGGATATACAGACGTCCAATAAGTTTATGAAAACAATGTTCTACATCATTAGACATTAGGGAAATACAAATGAGAAGACTTGTCACCCACTAGAATGCTATAATAAAAAAAAAGATGGACAATAACAAATATTGACAAGGAGCTAGAGAACTTAGAATCCTCATACATTGCTGGTGGGGATATAAAATGGTACAGCTGTTTGGAAACAGTTTGGCAGTTTCTCAAAGTTAAGTATATACTTACATGTGAGCCAGCAGTGTATTCCTAGGTTTATACCCAAGAGAATTGAAAATATATATCCACAAAAAATCTGTACATGATGTTCATAGCAACATTATTCATGATAACCAAGAGTGGAAATAACCCAGGTGTCCATCAACTGAATAGATAAACAAATGTAGTATATCCATATAGTAGAATGTTACTCAGCCATAAAAAAGTTATCAAGTACTAATACATGCTACAGCGTGGATGAAACATGAAAACAGCTAAGTGAAAGGAGGCAGGCACAAAAGGCCATGTATTGTTATTACACTTATATAAAATATCCAGAATAAGCAAATACATACAGACAAATTAATTAGTAATTGCCAGAACATGCGGGAATGAAGAATAACAGCTAGTGCGTGTGGAGTGTTTCTTCAGAGCAAATAAAAGGCTCTGGAATTACATAACTCCAGATGATGATATTTGTATAACTGATTTTACTAAAACCCTCTGAATTATACACTTTGAAAAGGTGAATTTTATGGTATGTGAATAAAAATAAAACAGTTACAAAAGAGGAATAATAAGTGTTTTTGAATTGGAATGCGTGCCATTCAGGAAACAAACAGGATACAAATTTCGAAAATAATCCAGAGGGGTAAAATTTAAAAAGAAATTAGGCTAGATTTTTCAGAAACAGAAAACTCAAAGATTTGCAATTTTTCAGATATATTATTGAATGCAGAGTTGTCTACTAATAATGTGAGAAGTTAAAAAAAAAGTTGAACTAAATGAGAAATCCAAATGCTAAGCACTGAGGGATGTAATGTGTATTTAAATTAGTCCCTGAAGGGTTTGTAACTTATGATTTTAATGAATAGATTTCAAAAGCAATAACACAATATTATCATGTTGACTGATTAATGTTCCAGTGTTGACATGCAGCTATAGAATTATTCTACTCATTTAAAACTGAAATTACATTTTACAATAAATAATCTTAAGTGTATACTTAAGAGGCTTTGCAGTTATATTTTAAAAACACACTGATGGGGGCTTCCCTGGTGGCACAGTGGCTGAGAGTCCGCCTGCCGATGCAAGGGACACGGGTTCGTGCCCCTGTCCGGGAAGATCCCACATGCCGCGGAGCGGCTGGGCCCCTGAGCCATGGCCGCTGAGCCTGCGCGTCCGGAGCCTGTGCTCCGCAACGGGAGAGGCCACAGCGGTAAGAGGCCTGCGTACCGCAAAACAAAACAAAACAAAAAACAAAAACCACTGATGTAGTGGAATAGGTTGTCTAGTACTTAATTTTAATGAATTAGTATCTTTGGTTTGAAGTCAGAGAAGATACAAAAAATTAACCATTTAATTAATCAAGTGCCAGTAAGAAACATACAGTGAAACATTTTTACAGTTATCACAATTGCATTAACTTCCAATTTACAATAATAATCATTTTACTTTGAATATGTTAAATTTCTAATGCACCTTGTGAAATACCATGTCTCATTTGACCCTCACAAAATATGTGAGATAGGGCACATAGCTATCATTCCTCAATTTTTACCAATGAGGAAAGAGTGAGATTATAATAAGTCATCTAACTATGCAATCTTATATTTAAAGCCATGGTGAAAACCACAGTTACAGTAGTGTTGATTGAGCAGTGGTGCTGGTGGGATGCGAGAAGGATGGGATGATGGGGGACTAATAGTCAAGAATAATGACTCGATTAAAAAAATAGACGGGGAGCAGGTAGTTCAGAATCAGGGGAAAATATTTAAATATAAATGACTACTTAACAATTATTAGACGCATTTCTGAGCGCATTGCCTTATTTCTGTGAAGTAGAATTTAGCTTTTAAGAGAGACTAAAGAGGTTCTCGGCGTAAAAATATATACTATCAATTAGACTGTTACCATATGTACTTAAAAAGTGTCTGGGCTGCTGCTATGTCCCCAAGACGAATAAATAATTATGTAAGTTAGAAACGACATACCATATGGTCCCTCTTCTCAAATGAAAGTCAGTTACTCTCTAATGAAACATTTCAGTCAAGCATGTTGGCTGTCGCCCCAATAAATCAGAACTCATTTCTTCTTGGGAATGACAACTGATCTAATGGTAGCCCTGATTTTTGATGCTCCCTCTCATACCTTACGTGATTCTAAATCTAATTCTACACTTCTAAGACAACAGAATATCACAGTACAGTGCTGTTACCTAGTTCTACCAAGCATGAAACATCCCTTCCTATCTCAGGATCATGTGATAGCACTTATACCTTACTGCAAGCATCGAGGCATTCCCCAATCTGATCCTATCTTCAAAGTGGAAATCAGACAACATTCCATGAGGACATAAAAGCTGTTCTTCCACAACTAAAGTCGCAGGATAGAGATGAGCCTCAATTCTGTGTTATGCAGCTGGGCTCCAAGAAGGTACAATTAGTATTCATCATATCTATGTTCTCAATAAGTGGTTCTGGTTTGGAATGGAGGCCACTGTTTGCCACATCAGTATCTCCTCTTTCCTTTTTATTATTAAAGCTGTAGATTGAGCAGACAGAAACCTGACATCTTATTTCCCAACCCTTATTACTGGAGTACAATATTTTTGCTTTTTAGAGATTACCTGGAAGTAAAACTTGCCCTTACTTAATTTACCCTAGAAATTATTTTAACTTTTTTTTTCTTGTGAGGTGCAGATAGTGAGTTCCTGAAATGTTTAAGCATATATTATTCACAGAAATCATTGTTTTCTCCTGCCTCACTGGTTCAATAGCTATTTTCTTTTTCAATCAAATTATACTTCGACATATCACATCTCATTAACTATTTATAAGAATAAATATGATCATGTATATTCCTCTTTTACATCCTTTTTCCTTCCCTTATCCCTCATTTATCTTTGCATTTCTTTTTTTCCAACCAAGTTCTTTACTTAGTCATTTTTAACAATTTAATGTAATTGTAATTTCTGTTAAATATTAGCTACTGTAACTATCACAAATAATGCTGTACACTTGAGGGTTGTAACATACCCAATCAGAAAAAAAGAATGAGTGAAAAAGAAAGGAAGGGAGGAAGGGGATAAAAACTACTATATAAACTTTCATTTCCTGAAACTTGATATATATATTTCACTTACTCTGAGTAGCAGAATTGTAGCTCCATGTAACAGTCCTTTGTAATTAAAGCACCAGTGAATGCCCTTTTGCACTTAGGTGACCAAGAGAATCTCACCTGGACCAGGCTTCTTCCTGTCTTGTTCACCTCTGTTTATCTCTGTCTAGTGAAATCTTCTCTCCCGCAGTGATCTATGTGGGGATATCACTTTCTTGTATCAGGGATCTTAGTCGTCTTTTTCTACTTGTAAACTTGTTTCTAGTGCACCCCACTAATTTTCACAGGCTTGCTTCCTCCCATTTTTCCCACAGACTTGTTTGCTTACCGTATTTCCTCCTTTGCCTTGATTTCAGTGTTTGCTTAACGCCACCCTTCTGTTTGCTAACTGGAGTGTCCTGTACTTGTGTACTATATGCTCCTGTGATAAACAGATTCTTTTATTCTGTAATTTTTGTCAGAAAAAGAAAAATTTGATTTGGATTCCAAGTGAAAACCGATCTATAGATGCAGTAACACTGAAAATCTGTGAGAGCGGTGCTATTTTTTTCCTGATCATTGGTGTTCCCAAAACCAAGGCACAGTATCTGTCCCAGTAAATGCTTGGGTCTAATCTGTGACAGGTCAGATGGGATACCTGTTCATGGCATGTCCAACACTCTTGTAGGCTACAAATATCAGTGATATCATCACATAGACCATATTACAAAAAACTTGTAATTAATGACACATTTCTATGACCTAGGCTAGGTATTCTCAAAAAAATTTGGCTGTTAAATACTAAGAGATACGTTTTTCCGTATGCCACAAAACACTTTGAAGTTTTAAGACCCTAGGTTTTATTGTTTTATTTTTAATATAAGCAACACTTTCTCATTTCGATGATTCCAATATATTCTTTTCTTTGTGAAGTCCTGTAAAATAGATGTTATTTTGTTGACATGGTAATCATAATACAGAAAAGTCAGTTGCCCAAGTTCATAGAAGTATAGCAGCAGAAATAGACTAGACTGTCTTGCTACTCACTCAAAAACCAAATGCCTTTGCTATAGTTACGATTAAAGATAGAGAATAAGGAAGATAGTATCAAAAATTCTCTTTAGAATTCTCTTTAAAGTTATTTCATTTCAATTTGACATAGTTTTATTTAGTCAGAGCTGACGTTTGGAGTGGTGGAAAGATAATTTCATCTCCAGTCGAACATTGATTTATACTAATTACAGGTTAGGAAGTCACGTGACTGCAACAGCTGGACAAACATCACGCATCTAAGGAGATTTTAAAACGTGTACCTTCATACTCCGATGTGTCTGATATCTTTACCGGCAGTTCGCTGTCAGTGTCCGTCAGTTAGCTAGTAGACATATGGTACATCAATAGTAGAGTGATTCAACTTCTCTCTCTAGCTTCATACCCACCTCTTTTTATTATTTTTTTGCCTCTCTACACAGCTCTCATTTGAGTATGAAAGACACTGCAAGTCATACATTTAATGAAACTTCTAGAGGACAATTAAAAAAACATTAATGCAACTTTATCTTACTTTTATGTCCTCATCTTCCCTCCACACACACACTACCTTCTTATTTCCCCATTGTTAGCCCCTCCCTTGCCTTTGCTTCTTGCCAATGGCTAGTGATGCTACCCTTACGAAACTGCGGGTAATTGAGAATCATTTGCTAATGTGATTAATTAGCTTGGAGAAAATATTTGAGCATGTTATAAATGAGTTGGTAGTTGAAGCAAGGAAGCAAATTACAAAGGAAAAGAGGCATTAATCTTATTTTACAAAAGGTCTTTATGCTCCCTTTCCAGAATAGGGTGTCTGCCTGCATATGAAAGAAAATTAACATAAAAGAGCAATGAGGTTGTTTGTACAGGTAATAGCCAAAATCTGCACCCACAATTTGGAATCAAATCATTGATCCCCTCCCACCTTTTCCAATACCTTTTGTTTTTCTTCAGACAACTCATCAAATGTATACTTGTTGCCTAGAAAGTTGAATCTGCTACATAAGAAATTACCTAATAGGTGGAAAGGCTATAGACGTGCAGTTTCTTAAGATGCCGTGTAGAATCAGAGTTTACATAGGATGAATACCATTCTCACTTCCTCGTTTTTTCTCACCTGGTACACTCAGTTAGCTGGGGTTCTTCCATTTACACACCATTCCACTTCCACTGAATTCTATTCAGTATAGTTTATCCCATCTACAATACTTTTGACGGCTTACTATTGCCAATATGTGAGAGACTTAACAGGCAATTCATAACCAAACCTCTGAATACTTCAGTAGTATTATACCCCTAGCATAACAAGCCCACAGTAAGGAACAAAGAAACTGAATTAAGCATACAGCTAATCATCTTTGACATGTTTATAAATACTTAACTTCTTTTAATAAATTTATTAACTATGGATTTTATTACTGTAACCTTTAGGAATGTAAAAAGTTTGTATTCCAAATACCCAAACAAAATTAATTTTCTTAATTTTTGAAAACTAAAGTTTCTAAGTTTATATTCATATTTCATATTTTTTTATATGTCACTTTTAATTGCCCCATTTAAAAAATTTTTATATTTAAATAGACCTAATTTTCAGATATCTTTATTAACTTGATTTTTAAAAATTGGGTTATAGTTGCTTTACAATGTTGTTTCTGTTGTACAACAAAGTGAATCAGCTATATGTATACATATATCACCTCCCTCTTGGACCTCCTTCTCAGCCACCCCCCATCCCACCCATCTAGGTCCCCACAGAGCACCAAGCTGAGCTCTCTGCACTATACAGCAGGTTCCCACTAAGCTACCTGTTTTACACATGGCAGTGCACATAAGTCAATCCCAATCTCACAGTTCATCCCACCCAACCCCCCCGTGTTCACATGTCCATTCCCTATGTCTGAGTCTATTCCTGCCCTGAAAATAGGTTCATCTGTACCATTTTTCTAGATTCCACATATATGTGTTAATATATGGTATTTGTTTTTCTCTTTCTGACTGACTTCCCTCTGTATGACAGTCTTTAGGTCCATCCATGTCTCTATAAATGACCCAATTTCATTCTTTTTTATGGCTGAATAATATTCCATTGTATTTATTATTTTTATTCCACAGCCTCTTGTAACTCAAGGAGGCATTTTTGGCTGGATTAACACCAGCCTCCCAGATAGTGATGAAATAATTATTGGTCTTTATTGGAAGGTAAAGTGTGTGTGTTTGAGTTTTAATGAGTAAGCATAGACATGAAACTTCATATGGTAAATTAATAGCAAAGAATAGAAAGTTAGACTTAAGCAAATTTGTACATTGAGATTTTCATGTCAGTGTGAGAGAGATGGTGGGTGAAGGTGCTTAACTGAGCATGTCACTTCATTTGGAAATGGCTAAATTTTAACAATGTATATATGTGTGTGTGTGTGTGTGTGTGTATATATACTTCCAAACAGACTCAGGAATACTGAGAATTTTCTTCAAGTAAAAGAATCAAGTTACTATTTTATATATCAGTTTCTGTGATTTCATGTTGTATTAATGGATTAAAAAGTTTGATCAGTATGATCTAGTTGCTATAAAACCTTAAGTGATTATTGCAGCCTTCATTGGTCTTTCTCTCCTGTAATTTAGCAACTAATTTTATGGTTGTGTAGTATACTATCATTATTGTATCATATGTTAATTTTTACCTCTTTAAATGGCACACCTCTGAAGTAAAGTATATATTCTTTTGTCTTTCCCACAGGGCTTAAATAAATCCTCTGCACATAATACTCATTCAATAATTTCTTCTTAATTCAAACTGTAAACAACAGCTCTTGATTATAAACTTCTTTGTAACTAGATCCTTACTGTAGCTCTTTTGTGTAATATAGTTAGTAAAGTCTAAAATTTTGACAAAAACTGAAACGAAGTATCTATTAAGTATTTGTTGTGATTTCCAAATTCTCTAACTAGGACTCAGATTTCCTTGAAAGCTCTTTCAATTGGTGTTTCTGATTTTCATTTTTAGTGTTTAAATTCTTGTTAATACCAAATCAAAACCTTTAAAATGATATTTACCTTTAATATCCCATGCAGATCTCTACTGGCAAAAAACTAATATTCTGATGCTCAGATCATTTTTTAATAGACCTTGCATGATTTATTATTCCCTTTGATCAATAATGGTGAACATGCACAGCCAATATTAGGTACTAAGGCTATCTAAATAAGACGAACATTACCTGCCAAAGTGTAGACATGTGAATACATTGTTTGGAAAAGAAAAAAATGGCAATGGAACTGTTATAGCAAACATTTGCCATCAGATAGCAAATGTTAAGGTAAAAATTGGAGCACCTTGACCTTCTTATACTGGATCTATTATTCTTTCAGCCCCTACTAGTGATAGATGTCATTCAGAGTTTCAGTGGGCTATTGCCATATCTCAGATTTATCAAGATGTATTATTTAATAATTGGCTTTATTTCAATTCTATTTTCAAAAATGTAAGAAAACAATTACAGTGCTATGCTACTAAGTACGTTAATAACTGAGTTTTCAAATTTCTTTGTCTTCAAGGTGAAAGAGAATGCTGGTATAGTGAAAAGTGAATGATTCCTTCACACTTGACTTTCCTTCTATCTTCAACTTAAAAGTTAACTATGTGCCTAGTCAGAGGTATTGAATAATGTGTTTCCTTCTCCCTTAAGTTGCTGTTGAAGCATTTTTTCCTCTTATACTTCCACTTATCTCTAGACACAGCTTCAGGTAATATATTTAAAGTTACAAAAACATTTTCTTACAATATGATTACATAAATTCTTTATCTAGAAATACAGCGCATTCAAGGGTTTGTATTTGAAGTTTTTAAAATAAGCATATAAAGCTAGTGGCTGTGTAGCAAACCTATAAAATTATTTTAAATGTTTCCTTTTTTCTTTATATTTATAAAAATATTTTGTGTGTCTCAAACTAGAAGGTTTTCTTTCTATAAAGAAATCTCGCCATGGTATTTTGATCCTAGTCTTGTAGATTGAGGCATTTGGCCAGGTCATCAAATGATCTAGGTCTTAGCATCTGCTACCACCCTCAGAGAACTTGAGAAAGTCACTTCTTTAAGTACCTATTAATATAGTTATCTAAAAATGCCATAAAAATCAACAAATGCTTATAGCTGACTTTAGTTTCATCTGTTGATATTCTTTAAAGAAAATACCTTATCGTTTTTTTCCTTTGCTCATCATATTTAGGCACTTTGAATACCCAATGCCCCCCTCCCCACCAAAAGCTATATGTGTGTGTGTGTGTGTGTGTGTGTGTGTGCGCGTGCACGTGCGTGTGTCTATATATATAGTGTTTTTCAAGATCTTGAGTTCTCTAATGATCTATGACATGGAGCAGCCTATATCAGCTGAGCCACTTGAACAATTGTGCTGTAAGGCTGTCAAACAAAAGGGGACTTGATAAATGATTATCCTTTTGTCTTGGTGGTTATTAAATGCCTTCACTTTCATACAACGAGAAACTTGATAAACAGAATTGAGCCTCATGGTTAATGACATTTCCAAATTCTAAGATATCTGTAAATAATGGAGGAACTTCATTATAAACAATGGTGGATAAAACAAAGAACCTCTCTTCTGACACATGAGAATAAATTACATCACATCTCATCTCTGTTTAGAGAATGATGCAGAAGTCTGATCATTTATCCTCTAATATACATTTTTGGATAAATGATGGTGTTCTTTTTAAATCTGAAGTCCACATGGCTTAATACGGTAAAATATGTGACATTTTATAGGCATTTTGTAGTACGTCTTACATGTCACTGTTGTGCAGTTACATACAATATCAGTTATTCCCTAAGGTATTCTGTAGTTGTAGATCATAAACTTTTTGCTTAAATTAAACATCACAGCTGGTTGCTTTAATTTGATGCATTATACCACAAATGTTTCAACAGCTTGATTAAAATGAGCCATACTGCAGATTCAGAAGAAGAGCGAAGGTCAATGCACATGAAGTCTAGTCATTTGCAAATTTTCTTTGGGCATATTAAAAAGCATCCTGTAGAATATAGTTTAATGGAATGTAACCAAACAAAATAAAATGGAGTAGACTATTGCAATAGTGTTTCACTTATGAAAAGCAATACTATAAATTCTTAATCTCATGACAGTGTTTACAATAGCACATTTAAAAACTCATGAATATTGTGCTTTGAGAGTGTTGTTTACTTCTTCTATTATGATAGCCTTGCCAGTGTCTTTGCAAACTTAAAGCATCATTAAATCTACAAAGGGAAGGCAATTAGTAGAAAATAAAGACCAAAATCGTAGCCCTTATTCTCACCTTCTACCCAGGAAGCTTTCCCCTCTCCCCCGCCGCCCCCCCACTCAATTAAAAGACCAGAAAAACTGTCTCTTCACTCATTCTATTTGTACTCCAAAAGTCTTTAGCTAAGAGAATTGATATAATACTAATAAGATTATCATTCATTACAACAGAAACCCAATTGTAACTACAAAGGTGTTCTAGCTCACAGCAATTAGCCCTAAATATTCTTGTCAAAACAAGCAATTAATAAACTAAAATAATTCCACCACTTATGATCAGAAAATAAAGTCTCCCAAATTTTGTGTTGGCAACAAAATACACATAAAATTAGTGCAATAGATTAATACTATGATATTTCAAGATTTTAAAAATTGTAGGGACTTCCCTGGTGATGCAGTGGTTAAGAACCTGCCTGCCAATGCAGGGGACACAGGTTCAATCCCTGGTCCGGGAAGATCCCACATGCCGTGGAGCAGCTAAGCCTGCGAGCCACAGCTACTGAGCCAGTACACAACTATAGAAGCCTGCATGCTCTAGGGCCTGCATGCCACAACTACTGAGCCCGCATGCCACAACTACTGAGCACGCATGCTGCAACTACTGAAGCCTGTGTGCCTAGAGCCCATGCTCTGTGACAAGAGAAGCCACTGCAATGAGAAGCCCGCACACTGCAATGAAGAGTAGCCGCCACTCGCCACAACTAGAGAAAGCCCACACACAGCAATGAAGACCCAACACGGACAAGAATTTTAAAAAAAAAAATTTTTTTTAACTGTTACTTTCTTATTAGTCATAAAATCGTAGAATTTTCAAGCTGAATGAGAACCAAAAGGTATCTAAGAGAATTTGTTCTCAGCATCATCTATCTAATCATCATCTCTAGGTTCAGAAATATTAGTTGTCCCTAGTGTGTAACTCCCTTAGTATGACATTTGGAGCCCAGTCCAATCTCATCCATGTGTCACTAAACTATACTCCATTACACACTCTTTATCTAGCCTGTGTGTGTGTGTGTGTGTGTGTGTGTGTGTATGTCTTAGACGATATTTTGAATACCCTTCTTCCTTTGAACACAGTTCCATTACTATCTCTTCTAGAATTATCCTAAATTCTATCTATCAAAATGAACTCTTCCTTTATTGGTGTATCTACAGATGCCTCATGACATATAGATGAAGACCTTTCTCTGCTTAAAGTTACTGATTTAATCAGAGTTTGGAACTACAAGTTAGAAGTTGCTCAGTGCAGCCTTCATTGTCTTAAGGAAGTCAGGACATGTTCTCTGCTCCTAATGTCTGGTCTTTTCCCAACTCTCCTCTGGACCAGTATTTCTGGAGTTGATTTCAGCAGTAGCAGTAATCTGCCTTACTTCACCTCATGTCACCTTGCCTGATACCTGGAAGAAAGTGTAATCAATTGAAAACAATATGACATTCATAGTAGAGAAGTCTTGTCATGGCTCCTAAGTTTACATTTACATTTTATTTTGGGGTTTGTCTTAACCCCATGCCCTTAAATACATATTAAGAGCTCTTTCAAGATACTACTCTTTCCTCTGTGGAGATGCGTGTGTATCCTCAATGGCATTACCTCCACAGGTTTTGCTTTCTCTATAACACCTTTTTGTCATGATCATTCAATGTGTTTGAGAATGTATCCTGTCACATAGTCACAGCCTAAAATCTTTCATTGTCATAGCAGCGCAAATTCCTAGGTGTGAAGGCATCCCAGTTAGAGAATTAAAATATTTTCTCATATTTTCATTTTAATGGACTCTTCATTGTCCAAATTAAATGACTAGTGTGGGAACTTCAGGCCTCGAAAAGGTGATTGTCAAAGGATTTCTAGCAGTGGGCAGCGGACTTCCAGATGACAGTGTGTTGCCCAACATTGAGATAAGGTCTGGTCTTACATATGCAACAAAAGACACTAATAGCACAGCTGAAACCTCTGTGAGCTGTTAGCCAAGAAGGCCCTTGGCAAGGGCTGCTGGTAAGAGACCTTGATTTTAACAGCCATGATTTGCTTCTGGTTACCATCTTCGTTAAAGGGTTCCTTAGTCCATTTTGTGTGGATTCAAATGTGTCTTCGGGAATAAATAGTACAAACATTTTGAAAGAAGTGATGGCATATTTCCAGAGGACACAGAGGATGTCCTAATGGTTTAGTTTTTATTTAAAATTAGACATTTTATAATCTTATACTTTACTGTGACTCAGTATATTGTTTCTGCAATGATATAAATCTGTGAGGGAACAATTGTTTAATTTACTAAATTTCACTGTTTAATTTTTCAGTTAGAACTCTTGGTTCAAGCTAAGCTGGTTTTTGACATTTATCATTTAGTGGTGATTTCTAATTCCAAGAATGAATAAATGGTTTAACATTATTTTTGCAATCAAAAATAAAGCTTCTGTGAGAAATTCAAATAAGTAATTAAACCATTAATTACAAAAAATTGAAACTATGAATTTACCTAATTAGAGTTACTATTACATGTATAATTTCTATCAATGTTTGTTCTAAAATCTTTATTCCAGAAACTATTATTTAATGATCTTTATTAGAGTCTTTACTACTTTTTTAAAATTGAAGTATAGTTGATTTACAATATTGTTAGTTTCAGATGTACAGCATAGTGATTCAGTATTTTTTCAGATTATATTCCATTTAGGTTATTACAAGATAATTAGAAGATAATGGTATAATGCTCTATGCTTTACGGAAGTCCTTGTTGCTTATCTATTTTATATATAGTAGTTTGTAACTGTTAATCCCATACCCCTAATTTGTGCCTCCCCCTTTCCCTCTTCCCTTTGGTAATCACAAGTTTGTTTTCTATATCTGTGAGTCTGTTTCTGTTTGTATACACATGCATTTGTATTTTTTTTTTAGATTCCACATGTAAGTGATGTCATAGCTCATGGCAGTTTTTCATTAATTTTTATGGCTGAGTAATATTCCATTGTGTATATGTATACCACACCTTCTTAATTCATTCATCTGTTGATGGACACTTGGGTTGCTTCCATGTCTTGGCTATTGTAAATAGTGTTCTGAGCACCGGGGTGTATGTATCTTTTCAAATTAGTGTTTTCATTTTTTCAGATATATACCTAGAAGTGGAATTGCTGGATCACATGGTAGTTCTATTTTTAGATTTTTTAAGGAACCTCCATACTGCTTTCCATAATGGCTGCACCAATTTTACATTTCCAAGAGTGTACGAGGGTTCCCTTTTCTCCACATCCTCACCAACATTTGTCATTTGTAGACTTTTTGATGACGGCCATTCTGACAGGTGTGAGGTGATACCTCATTGTGGGTTTGATTTGCATTACTCTGATAGTTATTAGTGTTGAGCATTTTTTCATGTGCCTGTTAGCCATGTGTATGTCTTCTTTGAAAAAATGTCTTTGTTTTAAAGTCTGGTTTTTTTTGATGAGTATTTCTATTCCCCACTTTCTCGTTATTTGTTTGCATCTGTTTCCATACCCTCACTTCCAGTCTGTGTGTGTCTTTCACCCTGAAGTGAGTCTCTTGTAGACAGCATATTGAAGGGTCTTTTTTTTAAAATCCAATCAGCCATTCTTTCCATCAGAGCATGTAGTTCATTAACATTTAGTGTAATAAAAGTTAGCTATGTACTTATTGTCATGTTATTCCACACCTTTCAGTCGTTTTTGTAGTTCGTTTTTGTTCATGTCTCTTTTTCCCCCATTGTAGTTTGATTTTCTTTTCTAGCATGCTTGGGATCCTTTCTTTTGGGTTTTTGTGTATCTGTTGTAGATATTTGACTTGTGCTTACCATGGGGTTCATATATGTTGACCCATAACTATATCTACTTTAAACTGATAGTCATTTAAGTTTACGTTCTAAAAGATCTACATTTTTTACTCCACTCCCCCACGTTTTGTGTTTTTGATGTCATATTTTACATCAACATGCTTATTGCTTTCCTGTTTGTTGAGGAACTAATTATAGTTCCTCTTACCATTTTTTTTTTAATCTAAATACATACTGGCTTATTTAAGTGATCTTCAATTCTTACTATACATGTGCCTTTCCTATTTGGATTTTCCCTTTTGTATAGATTCCCGCTTCTTTTCCATTTAGAGAAGACCCTCATTTCTTTTAGGGTAAGTTTAGTATTGCTGAAATATTTTTCAGTTTTGCTTATCTGAGAAATTCTTATCTCTCCTTCTACTCTAAATAATAATCTTTCTGGGTAGAGTACCCTAGGTTGCAGGTGTCTTTCCCTTTAGGACTTTGAATATATCATGTTACTCTCTTCTGGCCTACAAAATTTCTGCAGAGAAATCAACTGATAGCCTTATAGGGGTTCCCTTGTATATGACTTTGTTCTTCTCGCTGCTTTTGAAATTAGTTTTACCTTTAATTTTTGTCATTTTACTTATGGTATGTCTTAGTGTGGGTCTGTTTGGGTTCATCTTGTTTGGGACCCTCTGTGCTTCCTGTACTTTGGATATCTATTTCCTACTTTAGGTTTGGGAAGTTTTCAGTCATAATTTCTTCAAATACATTTTTGACCCACTTCTCTCTCTCTTCTTCTGGAACCCCTATAATGTGGATGTTGGCATATTTTATATCATCCCATAGATCTCCTATGTTACTTTCCTTTCTTTTTTTTTATTTGTCTTTCTGTCTACTGTTCTGATTGGAAGATTTCCATTATTCTATCTTCAAGATCACTTATACATTCTTCTGTGTCACTTAGTCAGCTTTTCATTGCTACTGTGGTGTTTTGGATCTCAGAAATTAACTACCTTTTTTTGATGAGGTGTTCTTTATAGTTTCTAATTCCTTTTTACCACGATCTATGTTTAGATCAATTCTCTTGCTTAATTCAGGCAGCATTTTTCTTACCAACTTTTTGAACTTGGTGTCTGGTAAACTGATTATCTCTGTTTCATTTATTAATTTTTTCAGGAGTTTTCTCTTGCTCTTTCAACTGGGAGTAGTTCCTCTGCCTTTTCATATTATTTAACTTTCTCTGTCTCTGTGAATTAAGGTGAAACAGTTATCCGTTGTAGGCTTGAAGGGGTGCTTTTATGTGGGAGTGTCCCTTTATAGACTGCATGTGTCCATTGTCTTTGGTGGGAGGGCTGGATTTGACGTGGACATTAGCTGTGACTTTCCTCACTAGCCACTATCACCTTGATAATGGGTGTGGCTGGTGTTGGAGGAACTAGAGACTGCACATGGTGTGAGATGGGACTTCCTCTCTGCTCAGTGGTAGTGGCCACCCTGTCACGGGTGGGGTCTTCTCCCGAGTTGTTGAAGTGGAAGCCCTGAGGGTTATGCTTGAGCTGGCTCTGTTTCCTTTAAGGGTGTGATTTTGCTTTTTGCCATATTCTGGGCCCTTGCCCTAAAGGAGGGGAGTGCTGAAATAAGTGAGGCTCATGTTCTTACAGAGGTCTGATGCACTACCTATGTAAGCATCTGCGGTTCTGCTCAGACACAACCCAATATCATGTCTTTTTCCCTGTTGTGGTCCTCCCAGATCTAGTGCAAGATTTGTCATGGAGTGGGTGACTTGGAGCATTTACTCATCTGGGACTGGGAGTCAGGGCTCAGGGTGTTCTGGTTGTGGGAACTGAAACACACACGCCACCGTCAGAGGTCTGGGCTGCTTCTGTGGTGCGATTTGAGTAAGTGCCAGCAGTGGCCACCACTGCCCCACCTGGACCACACCCTAGGCCCCCGGGCCATCTGTGTCCATAGACGGAGGCTTTTCCCAGTACCTGTCTGCCCTAGATCCAGTGCCAAGCTGTGGTGTGGAGTGAGAGGGGCCAGGGTGTTTGCCCAGCTCAAACTGGGGTGTGTGGTGAGACAGAGTGGAGTCTAGGCTTCTCCAGCCTTTCTGTCTGTCCCAGTGGTTCTTCAAGCAGCCAAGGGTGCTTGTCTCCTTCACATAAGACCTCAGGACTGGGACGCCCAGTCTGTGGCTCGACCTGCTTACTCCCCAGGGCAAGTGTCTGCCTGTGTGGTCTTCCTTTCTTCTTGGTCCCTCCCAGACTCACAGGTCCCCACCAGATGCTTTTTTTCCCCTTTCTACCCGATTACATGGGAATCCTTTGCATTTATCTAATAATTAGCAATAAGTATCTTTTCATGTGCCTCTTAGCCATCTATATCGCTTCTTTAAAGAAATATCTATTTAGGTCTTCTGCCCACTTTTTGATTGGGTTGTTTGTTTTTTTAATATGGAACTATGTGAGCTGTTTACATATTTTGGAAATTAAGTCCTTGTTCGTTGCATTATATGCAAATATTTTCTCCCATTTCATAGGTTCTCTTTTCATTTTGTTTACGGTTTCCTGCACTGTGCTTATTTTTGCTTTTATTTCCATTACTCTAGGAGATGGATCAAAAAATATTTCTGTGATCTATGTCAAAGAGTGCTCTGCCTGTCTTCCTCTAGGAGTTTTATAGTATCTGGTCTTACATGTTGGCCTTTAATCCATTTTGAGTTTATTTTTGTATATGGTGTTAGAGAATGTTCTAATTTCATTTTTTTACATGTAGCTGTCCAGTTTTCCCACCACCACTTACTGAAGAGACTGTCTTTTCCCCATTATATATTCTTGCCTCTTTTGTCATAGTCAATTGACCATAAGTGCCTGGGTTTATTTCTGGGCTTTCTATCCTGCTCCATTGATCTATATGTCTGTTTTTATTCCAGCACCATACTCTTTTGATTACTGTAGCTTTGTAGTACAGTCTAAGGCCAGGGAGCATGATTTCTTCAGCTCCATTCTTTCTCAAGATTGTTTTGGCTATTTGGGGTCTTTTGTGCTTCCATACAGATTTTTTAAATTTTTGTTCCAGTTCTGTGAAAAATGTTACTGGTGATTTGATAGGGATTGCATTGAATCTGTAGATTGCCTTGGGCAGTATGGTCATTTTAACAATATTATTCCAATCCAAGTACATGGCATATCTTTTCCTCTGTGGCGTATTCAGTTTCTTTCATCAGTATCTTATACTTTTCGGAGTACAGGTCTTTTGGCTCCTCAGGTAGGTTTACTCCTAGGCATTATATTCTTTTTGGTGCTATGGTAAGTGGGATCGTTTCCTTAATTTCTTAGTTCATTGTTAGGGTATAGAAATGCAACAGATTTCTGTTTATTGACATTGTGTTCTGCAGTTTTACCGAATTCGTTGTTGAGTTCCAGTAGTTTTCTAGAGTGGCGTCTTTAGGATTTTCTTGTATAGGATCATGTCATCTGCAAACAGTAACAGTTTTACATCTTCCTTTCCAATCTGGATTCCTTTTGTTTTTCTTCCCTGATTGCTGTGGCTAGGGCTTCCAAAAATATTTTGAATAAAAGTGGCAAGAGTGGACATCTTTGTCTTGTTCCAGATCTCAGAGGGAATGCTTTCAGCTTTTCACATTTGAGTATGATTTGGCCATGGGTTTGTCATATATGTCCTTTATTATGTTGAGGTATGTTCCCTTTATTCCCATTTTCTGGAGAGTTTTTATAAATGGGTGTTAAATTTTATCAAAAGCTTTTTCTGCATCTATTGAGGTGAGCATATCTTTTTATTCTTCAGTTTGTTAGTGTGGCATAACACATTGATTTGTGAATATTGAAAAATCCTTGCATCCCTGGGTAAATCCCACTTGGTCATGGTTTATGATCCTTTTAATATATTGTTAAAGTAACTTTACTATTAAAGTGAGTTTGCAGTAGTAAATCTTTAAACATTTAAATATTTCTTGTTTGCCCAAGTATGATTTCTTAATCTCTTAATTTCTTAATCTCTTAATTTCTTAAACAGAGGAAGCCCTTTAAAATTCTTGAAAATAAGAAAACATTGTGTTTCTCAACTTCTAAGGTTTAAATTTAAAACCTTAAAATGTATAATTTCAATACAAAATCCTACTCATTTAAATATCAATCTCAATCTTATTTCTATAATGCAGTGTTTATCATCTTAAAATACTTTCAAAGTATGAATACACATACTTGGGTTAGGAGGAGAAAGAGAGAATGAGAATGAACTTAAAACTGGACTAAAAAGAAGTAACTTGTTTTTAATTTGGGAGAAAAAAAGAAAAACAGTGTATTTTGACATGACACCAAAACCTTTTGTCCTTATCATTATCCTCAATTAAAAAAAAAATGACACCTAGAGTGGCCTTCACCTATATTTCTTTACCCTTCTTTCTATGCCACCCTCAAAATGCAACTCAACTGCTTGGGAAAAAGTAATCTGAATGTATTTTATTGTGGTATTTTTGAAATGGAAAATTCCCAAATTGTATGCAATTGCTCTTGGCATAAAAAATAAGTACTACATTAAACTTCTTGAAATATATTAATTTCAAAAATATTAATATATTAATTGGCTAAATCAGAAATTTAGCCAATAGTGCTACAATATAATTGGATAATTTTAATATTTAATGGTTTTCTTTCAAACATGAAGGTTGCATTTATTACATAATATTGCCTAGTTACATTATTGTCTTTCACAGTCATTTTTTTTTTTCTGTAACAGCCAAGCAAAATGTCCGAGTATGTCATATATAATCCCTCGTCATGATAAGGAATTAATGTCATGGACACAAGTCTACCAAAGGATGTGGACATATATGTCGTCTTGTGTAATGTGCTCATATCTGCCTGTGTAACGTGCTCACACGTGAACACACAGTGCTATTCAGAAACCACAGACAAAGCATAAACTTGTGAATATAAAGATTGATATTTAGGAGAATATGGAAATTCTAGATACATTTAAATTGTTTCCTATGTGTTTTATATTGGGCATTTTTATGTATTTAAAGAAAAATTATTTATAATAATAATATAATGACTGACCTTCCTATGTCACAGAACTTCTTTGAGAATTAAATGAGCTAATATCTGAAATGCTTTACAAACTAGAAATTTAGAAGAAATTGAAAAGGTTTATTTAAAGAATTAATGTTGAAAGAGCCAACCAATGCTTTTGTAACTTGATCTCTATCTAATCATTAAAGAATGAATGCTTCTTATTTTACTCATTTATGCTATGCCATAGAAAGCACTGAATTACTTTTTCTAATTCATTCTAAAATTCAAGCCTAATGTTAATACTGAAAATAACAAACACAGTCCTCCCCTAGAAAATGAATAGAATACTTTGACCTAGGAATAGGATATGTGATTTCTCAGTAAAGTATTAGGAAATAAAGTCTAGCCATGAATTAAAAAGAGTAACATAAATAGTATACAGTGTTTATCAAGTGCTTACATAATCTCAGTTCTTATTTATAAAAACTCTGTATAGCAGTATCTTAGTTCCTATTATCATCCCAACTTAACTGATGAGAAAACTGAGGCCTTGAGAGAGAATAATTTTCTCATCACACAAATGTATTAAGTGATAAAGTTAGAATCTTAAACCCTGAAATCTGACTCCTGAACTCATGGTCCTAGCATCATACTATCCTGTTTTTCTGACCATGTAAGGATAGTTCAATGCTTAATAAATTTATCAGTATAATTCTTGACAACAGTAAGTTATTGGAGACAACTATAAATTGTTTCTGTTTGTCAGTAGAGATATTATCAATGACAATGAACTTTTTATTAGAAAACTCCATAAAACTTTATTTCCAAAATAAGCGTGGTCACTGAAGACAGTACATTTAAATCAGTTCAGTTCTCACTAATATGGATTTGGACACCTACAGTAAACCAGGAATAGTGTACTTGGGTTGCATAAAGAGTTATAAGACAGGGGAAAAACAGGAATTCTGCCTACACTAAGAACAAAGGCTCCCTGAAGGATAAATAAAAGACAAGTGAAGAAAGTCTGAGGGTTTTCTCAGACAGAATGAATTGCAAATCTACGTTTTTCTAAAATAGCCAGCTATACATGGGGAACTAAAAATAAGTCAATGTTAATGGAAAGAAGTGTGAGGTGGAGAGTGGCAGAGATGAAGTTGAGAAAGAGGCAGGTGCCAGTTAGCAGAAAGCCTTCTGTCATCCTGTCATGCTGAAGTGTTTTAACTTCATGCTATGGAAACTATTTGAAGCCATCTCCTCTTTCAGGTGGGTTATATCTGAAGGCTATAGGGTGAAATTAAACACATAAAGAGATTGAAATAATGCAGAAAGTTGGCAAGAGCCTTAACAGGACAGTTGGAGAGTAGGAGATGCATTTAAGAATTGTTGAAGAGTTAAAATCATCAGAGATTGGTGACTACTTGGAGAGGGATATAAGGTGACCTCTAATATCTAAAGTGTCTGGGTGACATGTGAAGCCATTTCTGATACTCAGAAATGAAGAGGCAGAGCCAGTAAGAGACTGGAGGAGGCTGATGTGTTCATCATGTTTATTTTTAAGTGTCTAGGAGACCTCTAGGTAGCTATATCCAAATGCAGACAGACACAGATGACTGCAGCCCAGGGGAGAGGTCAGCACGATGGTCTTGGAAGTTGTACACCCACAGGTGGTACTGAAACAATGCAAAGAACATTAAAAAGGATTTTTCACGGCGAAGTGTTTGGCATATAGTAAGTTCTCCAAAGTTATTTACTGACAAATTAGGTAGGGAGGGAAGCCAATTGGACAGCCGTACAGAGGACTTCAACAGTACCTCTATTTCTATTAAAAACAAAAACAAAAAACTAAAGAAACAGGAAAACACTAAAATCTGACAAAGCTGCTTAGTGAGTTCATAAGTATATTCTAAATTTATGCTTGAAGTAGTTCCTGATCACTTTTACTAAAGAACAACTCGAAAATGTGAGCAGAGTAAGTGTGAACTACACTTTGTAAAAACTGAGCTTGAAAGATGAAGAGGGAGTGAGGGTGGACTCAAGACCAGGAGAATTTAAAAAAAAAAATAAAAGAGATTTCAGCATTTTATATATTGAAGAAAAGGGCAGATAGAGAAGGACAGGTTTTGAAGCATAGTTTGAGTTGTAGAGGATGTCTGAAAAATGTAGTTGTGAAATCAAAAATGAAAGAATTTATATCATCCTCTATACATCATCCTGTATGTTTGTCCTTCAGATTCCATTACAGTAGAGCTAGAACTTTTATATTTTTCATATATGCCTTAGCGTACTAAAAGCATAAACTCATTTTGTCTAGTTCTGCATTATAATCAAGAACTAAGGGGATTAATATACTTAGATGACATCATTCGAGAAATTACAGTGAGACAGTCACATCTTTTTCTCAGAAGAAATTAGTGACCATGAGACTTTCAAAAATCGCAATGTATTTGTACTTTACTGCAACCATGTGATGATGCGTTAATCTCACTAATATAGTATCATCACCAAAACAAACTGGAAGAGAGCACCTGCTGAAAGAAATGAGAAGGAAGATGTGTTAGCCAGCATATAATTTTATATTTCTAAACATTGAGGGCTGTTGAAAATATAATTGAAGTTAAAGAAATGTCGCAGGATGGTAAGAGTTAACTTATTTATAATTATTAATAAGATTGCCTTTGACCTGCCCTGTATAAAGCATCTATTGTGATTCTGTGAGTCAGAAATTCTTTTAGGATTTTGGACAGTTTAGTTGCAAGTACGTTGTATTTTTGCCAAATTCATCTCACATTTGGTGGTGGTTTTCATTTCTTAGAGAATATTAAATATTTTCCTGAGAAGCATTTTTAGCTCCAAGGGCACTGTTTAGTGTGTTGGAACAATAATGGAGTTGATGAAAAGATGACAGTGATAGGAGACTTGAGAAAAAATATGGTCAGTGGCAAAAGATGGCATTACAACCACCTCCTGAGTGACAAAATGTCTCTTAATGAAATGCCACATTTATTGAATGCCTAAATCACATTATCAGGTGTCAGGGCAAATCGGCCAAATGAGAGAGAATTCAGCTGCCATTAATACTAATCCCATTACCACAAATCCCTGTTCCTTACCCTTTTCATCTTTAGTGTCTCTCCCTGATCCTTCTACTAATTTTCTTCTTCGCAATCCTATCACTGATACCTCTGTATCTCGGTATTAGTTCATCATCTTGGGCAAGCTGCCTTGAACTCCCTGACCCCCCAACGGCTGCTCTCCATTGCTATTTTCCAATGACCTCTGCCCCTCTGTGTTAGCTGGGGTCTCATGTGTGAGCTGGACAGTCTTCCTAGTCAGACAGTCAGTCTTGAAAGTGCTGGCTGCACTGGGATTCAAATTTCAAGTGTATGTGTTCTCTTCACCTTTTGAGAATATAAACTGGAGCTGTCCTTGGGAGAATTATGAGCCAGGCAGAAATAACCATGGTACCTCCCAGCTTGCAGATGTGGGCTCCTTTGTAATCCTCTTATCTCTTCCTGCATTGTCTCTTTTAATTCCATCTTTCAGGCATATGTTTTCCGATTCAACTTCAGTCTGATTTACCCTGGAAGAAATTCATCCCGTGTACAGTAATGACTAGTCTAAGGAAGCCACCTCTCTCCCAGATGCCTGTCAGTTTTAGTGAAGAATTTTAAACATAATGGGGGAACACTTTTTATTTGGCAGATTTTTATATATTTCTGAAATGATAAAGACAGTTGCGTATTGATGTTAATTTGTAAGATCTTAATCTCTAAATTATCTTTGAGATTGGTAATAATAATAAATATTATTATTTTTTTTAGATGTTGGGGGTAGGAGTTTAGTAATTTATTTATTTTTGCTGTGTTGGGTCTTCGTTTCTGGGCGAGGGCTTTCTCTATTTGTGGCAAGCGGGGGCCAGTCTTCATCGCGTTGCACGGACCTCTCACTATGGCGGCCTCTCTTGTTGCAGAGCACGGGCTCCAGACGCGCAGGCTCAGTAGTTGAGGCTCACGGGCCTAGTTGCTCCGCGGCATGTGGGATCCTCCCAGACCAGGGCTCGAACCCGTGTCCCCTGCATTAGCAGGCAGATTCTCAACCACTGCGCCACCAGGGAAGCCCAGTAATAATTATTAATTATTGGTAAGAATGGTAATAATAACATTGGAAGTTGATCATGTACCAGATTTTCTTATTTAATCTTCAGAACAATTCTATAATGCAACATATGATCGTCCTCATTTTACTGATCAAAAAGTTGAGATGAAAACAGGTTTAGGTCTTCCCTGGTGGCGCAGTGGTTGAGAGTCCGCCTGCCGATGCAGGGGACGCGGGTTCGTGCCCCCGTCCTGGAAGATCCCACATGCCGCGGAGTGGCTAGGCCCGTGAGCCATGGCCGCTGAGCCTGCGCATCCGGAGCCTGTGCTCCACAACGGGAGAGGCCACAACAGTGAGAGGCCCATGTACCACAAAATAAATAAATAAAACAGGTTTATAAATTTCCCCAAAGTCACCTGACAAAGAATAGTGCTTCAGAGCTCTTGTTCTTATTTATAATGAATCTACCATTATAAACAGTAGTCCTTAAAACTACTATGTCTACTGAGTTGAAAAAAATCAGGGCTGTACTGAACTCATTGTAATGCCATGGGGTCAGAAACTTCTAAGCATTCTCTAGCTAAATTATTGCTTCTGCTTTTAGATATCCAACAAGTATCACCCACATTGAAAGTACTCAGAAGAAATGAGACGAATACAACTACCAAATGGAAACATTTAAATAAGGAGGTTAGAAAGAGGAGTTATATACATATAGATATAAATATCCCTGAATGATGAAGGGTATAAAACTTACAGAAGTGGTTACACAGTGTAGGATATAAAACTTAACAGAAGTGGTTACACAGTGTAGGACACAACACAGATGCTCCCAGATGGAGTTAGGACTTCCCAGATGCAGGCCACCAAGTGGTTGAGGATACTGCCATCATTGAATGATGATTCTACAAGGAGTAGAAACTTGCCTTTGTCATTCTTAAGAAGTGAAGTAAGTCAGAAAGAGAAAAGCAAATACTGTATGCTAACACGTATATATGGAATCTAAAAAAAAAACAAAAATGGTTCTGAAGAACCTAGCAGCAGGACAGGAATAAAGATGCAGACGTAGAGAATGGACTTGAGGACATAGGGAGGGAGAAGGGTAAGCTGGGATGAAGTGAGAGAGTGGCACAGACTTATATATACTACCAAATGTAAAATAGCTAGTGGGAAGCAGCCACATATCACAGGGAGATCAGCTCGGTGCTTTGTGACCACCTAGAGGGGTGGGTTAGGGAGGATGGGAGGGAGACGCAAGAGGGAGGAGATATGGGGATATATGTATATGTATAGCTGATTCACTTTGTTATAAAGCAGAAACTAACACACCATTGTAAAACAATTATACTCCAGTAAAGATGTTAAAATATATATATATAAAAAGCAAAAATAATAAATACTCAAAATTCAAAATAAATAAATAGATCATGGAGAAAGAGGCAGACAGATAGAGACTGGTAGACACACACAAAAGCAGACACAGAGACAGGCATAAAGAGAGAGACAGGGAGGGAGAGAAAGACGGGGAGGGGGACACAGAGACAGAAGGAGAGACACAGGGAGAGACACAGAGACACACACACACACACAAAAGCAGAGAGACAGGCAAAGAGACAGACAGACAGATGGAGAGAGAGACAGAGAGACAAAGACACACAGAGACATGGCAGGGTGGGGAGGGAGTGTGAGAGAGAGGGAGGGAGATTGTGCAAGAAGCTGTGCAAAATGACTCCACTGCCTTCTTGTAACTGCGTGAATTGAAGGTTAACTTCGTGGGCTTCTTTGCAGAGATTAAGCCAGTTTAAAGTTGGTTCTCACACCACTTCTCTCTATTCTGAAAAATTATAAATTTACACATTCAGGAACCTCTTAGAATATTCCAGATTTTTAGAGTAGCCAGAAGAGGTATCAAGTTTAATTTGGGAGTTGGGGGAGACATACCAACTACGAATCAACAGTGACAGAGACTAACACAGCCCTTCAAGGGACATTTGGATTTTACAACAATAAGAAAAGCAGAAATACAGTGTGGGTAGAGGAGAATTAGAAAGAGCCAATGTAAAAACCAAATGTGAAGGCAAATTAAGTAAGAGTAAATTGAGATCATATAGTTACAGGGCCTGGAGTATACATAATTATATTGATGATACTTAATATACAACCACCCTTATTTATAATTTATTGTCTTGAAAAGAATTTAATCCAGCTGTGTATTAAGCAATTACTGAATTATATTTGAATTCAAAAAGTTCAACTGTAATAGCAATGAAAAACTACCACCTATACATTACCTGTGATACATTTAAAAATTAAAGAGGAAAACAATTTTACATCCCTAATTCATCACATTATTTTATTACTGATTTATTCTACCCTTTATACTTTTATATTAAGTGCCCTTGATTTAGATATACTTTGTAAGGGCAAGAATAGAAAGAGTAATAAATAAGAAGGCAATAAAAAGAAATTCAGAGCAACAATGCTATCATTCTATTTTTTGAAAATATAATGGAGACTTAGCTCTGGCACAGAGCTTTGTTCTGTGTTTTACCATTTGATGATCTCTGTTGCTTACCACAAGAATTGGGATCTGGCACTATTTTTAAATGAGTAAAGTAAAACTTTTGATGTTTATATTTTAACTAATTAAACTGGAAAAAATCACTTGTGAGTTTCAGGAATACTTCAACATTTCTATATTCTTTCTTTCAAAATTAAGTTCTTCAAAAATGAGCTTGAGAATCCCAAGTGGAAAAATTGCGAGTTTGAGATGAAAGTGTCCTAGAACAGATGTTCTCAATTTTCTATTCAGTACAGTACCTCTTCATTACTATAGCATTAGTAAATACTTATAACTCCACTTTGTGCAATTGTTTAATCCTCCTTTTCAGGATCAATAGTTATCAAAATTCGGATATATTTTCATTTGACTAGTAATTTTTTTACATGAAATATTAGAAATATTTCAAAAAATCAAATTATGATTAGTGTTACATAGCAGTGTTGCACATTTTAATAAGTAAATATATACATGTGTATATATTTGTGCAAATATAATCTTACACTTTTCTTGAAAAACCCAGTCCCCCCAGATTAGCTTTCCCTTATTTGAAATGAATAGTTCAGGGTGTAGATAGCATAAATAAAATATGAAAGTACATTAGCTCAAAAATGGACATGTAAACAACTTAAATTTATTAATGATGAACGAGAGTACATATTGCAATATGAAGAAACCCATTATAACAGTTTCCTTTTTGCTCAATAGCAAACTTTTAATTTTCTTAGAATTAAAAAAGTCAAAATTACCTCTGAGTATTCTATGGAGAAATACTGTTAAATACTCCACAAAAATAGGACTTCTAAAAAAAAGTTAGGTCATTAATGTAAAGCATTGTCAGTGAAAGTGACTTGATGTGAAGGAGTGGAGACCTGGATTCCATATTTTGTTTGCCACTTACTAGGTTTGTGACTCTGGGAAATGTATTTCACTTCTCTGGGCTTCAGATGCCTAACATCTTACTCGAAGAATTAGACTCTAAAGTCTTTTCCAGATAAACTGTAGCAGGTGCTAACAGTGCTCTGCCCACATCCCTTTAGTTTCCTTTACTATATGTGTGTGTGCATGCACACAGGTGCCCAGGAGCTCCAGGTGAATGTTTGCTCTCAACAGCCACAACTGACTGTCTTTGTCTTTGTCATTGAGCTGTTGTTCTTAGCTTTGAGAACCTGAGGCCCACTTTGCTTGCAAAGCAAACCTCCCTTAATCAATGACTGATCTGTGTGGCAGGGACCACACCCCAGCTCCATATCACTAATTCCTTTGACCTTGGAGAGAGACAGTTTTGAGATGAGACTCCTCTTTCCAGCTCTTTCTTGTGAGACAGAGCCAGTCACCCTCTGAGATCTTGAAGCTGCTCTTTTGGATGCACTTCTTCCCTTCCCTTTCCACTTTCTCACTTGACTACTGTCTTTCCTGGGAGCATTTCCTAATAAATTGGTTTCAGAGGAATTCTTGAGAGTCCATTTCTAGATATCCTGAGCAACAATAATCTTTTTTAAAAATTAAGATATGATTGACATATAACATTACAAACTATAATATTCTGATTCATTCTATTTTGGTTTGGCATTGCTTTATGTCAGCTGTAACGCCTGGCATTACATAATGCTCATCATCTCAGAAAAATATTGCAAGAGCTACTGTATTACAACCTGTGCCTGAAACAAGTTAGTATAAATATTATATAAATACAAATATAGCAAGATAATATAGTTGCTTTACATAATAAACTATGATACATGCTTTTGATATTATCAATCATTATTTGGAAATTTGGGGGTGTCCTTGCCATCTGTGAACCACTAACACGCATATAAATCAGATATTTCCCAAGTAAATTTAAAAACTTACCAAAGAATGTAATTTATTTTGAGAGTGAAATGGAAAAAGCAAAAATAAAATGCAGATAAAGAATCAGGTCTTTAATCCATTTTGAGTTTATTTTTGTGTATGGTGTTAGGGAGTGTTTTAATTTCATTCTTTTACATGTAGCTGTCTAGTTTTCCCAGCACCACTTATTGAAGAGGCTGTCTTTTCTACATTGTATATTCTTGCCTCCTTTGTCATAGATTAGGTGACCATATGTGTGTGGGTTTATCTCTGGGCTTTCTATCCTGTTCCATTGATTTGTATTTCTGTTTTTGTGCCAGTACCATACTGTCTTGATTACTGTAGTGCTGTAGTATGGTCTGAAAACAGGGAGCCTGATTCCTCCAGCTCCATTTGTCTTTCTCAAGATTGCTTTGGCTATTTTGCTATTTGTTTTTTCATACAGATTGTAAAACTTTCTGTTCAAGTTCTGTGAAAAATGCCATTGGTAATTTGATAGGGATTGCATTGTAGATTGCTTTGGGTAGTATAGTCATTTTCACAATATTGATTCTTCCAGTCCAAGAACATGGTCTATCTCTCCATCTGTTTGTGTCGTCTTTGATTTCTTTCAACTAAAATAAGTAAAAACCAAGTGAGCTGGGAAATCTAACACATGCAATTAAAAATATAGAATTAAAATAGTATACTGAGATTTAGGCTTATTTTTACATAAAAATATATTAAATGATTAATCAAACATATGTATATAATTCCAATGGCAAGTAAACTCAAAGATTGATTCTATTCTGTATTTTCATTTACTTTTAAAGTCAGAGTAATATTTTAAAAATACTACTTATATAGTACTGATAATAATGTATAATTTTTCAAAGTTATTTACAGAGCTTTAAAAATATTGGTGTGGAAGCACATGCATTATTTAACGACAGAAGAAATTACCTTTGATAAAGACTAATTGTGGTTTTAATCAGATAAGTTTAATATAAAATCTTTTGCAGATTAAAAATATTTCTAAGAGAAAGGACTACTTTGCTATATGCCAATATATCACAATATTTTTTTTCTCCTAACTGGCAAGTAAAATAAGAAAAATCAGCACAGTGGCTAAACTTGACATTTATTTTCTCTATTTCATAGTCATTTTCCTTGAATTCAACCTGAAAATGAGGCTTTAGTCTGAGAAAAAATAATATTAACAACACATTCACTCTTATTTTCCTTCTCAATGATTTCAAATACTGTGCTAAAGTTTCACAGTTTGGCATATATCATTTTGATTGATCCTTGAAGTACTTAAATGCCGCCTGAGGATTTAATATCTCCAGGCAGCATTTAAGTACCGTACTACACTGTACTACAAAATCTGTACTGCACTGCTCCACAGACTTAATTCTTTTAATGGCAAAGTATCTTCTTTACCTTCTTCATCTGATTCCAAGTAACTTGCTTTGTGAATGTGTATCACCTAGCAAACAAATGAAAAATGACTTGTTTTAATCTTATTAAATGCACTGTCTTAGATTTTAAATAAAACCATCTGAAAAAATATTATTGTCTTCATGTAATCTGAAGATGAGAACTAATACACAGGGTAGTTTCCATTGTAATTAGGCTAAAGTAAGTGTGATTGTCCCCTTATAATTTTACTGGCAGCAGAATTTTAATTATAAATTTCTCATCTTGCATTACTTGCTAGCTACCTCCTCTTTTATTATTTATTTTATTTTCCTTTTTCTTTTTTTTTAAACTTTGACGGAATCAGGGCTGTATTCAAAGCACCTGTAAAGTCACATAAAGTTGCAAAACAAAAGGAGGATTTTGTTTGTTTACTTGCTCTTCAGAAATTAAGATTGCTACTCCAGCTTTCTCTTGGTTTTATATTTATCAGCTCTAGGTTTGCTATGTTTGTAATCCTTTTATTTTAATCTGTCTTTTTGTTTTTACATACAACATATTGTTAAATTTTATTTTCATTCAATTTGTGGGCCTTTGTCTTTTATTTGATTATTAGTTCAATACACCTTCATTTGTTTTAAATTCTTTCTAACTAGGATTTAATTCGGCCATCTTGTTTCACGTTTTTCATTTCCTGTACTTTATGCACTCTTTTAAATGAAATTCCATAAAATTTTGTGGTGTTTAAAAGTTATATAGGCTGGTTTTATTATTTTTCTAAAGAAACATTTATGGAGTAACTTCTATTTCTTAAATGTGTCAATGACTATATTTTCCATCTTACAAAAGAAGCACATTAATACACCCCATGTCTGTTGTTTTGTCCACTTCCCATTGTATTAACTAATGCCTGGAATATTATTTTTGGTAACACAGAGGAACTTTCTGTTTCTTCTCTCTCTCCTTCTCCCTCCCTTCCTTCCTTCCTTCCATGTATTACAATATATTTATTTAAAATTATTCAGTTTTCTATATTAATACTATACTTCAGAAAGCACTTATTTTGTCCAATTCATCGTTTATCTGTGAGGTATGGGGAACCTCAGGAGTCTAATTTATTTGGTCTGGGTTGGAATATTGACTCTTTGATCTTGGAGAAAGGCCATAGGCCAGACCATAGTCTAGGCTAGTTCAAGATGTGTAGATGTGGGGCTGGTAAGATATGGGGCATTCAGGCACCACCACCCAAAGTTAATACTTCATTTTGCAGCAACTCAACAAGAAACCAGTGTCAGGATTTCACCCCCAGTTCCTCAAGGAGTATAATATAGGGAGAAGGCAATTTTACAAGATCCTACTCCACAAACCCTGGGGGTTGGATTGGGAGCAGTAAAGGACTTAATGCCCACTTACTTTCACCTCATCCAATGATATTCTTGCCCACATAGATACCCATAGCAGTGGTTTGAGGGAAGGGGATAGGCAATGATTGTCCAAAGGTAAAGAAGTGGGGGAGGGTGGGGTGAAGAGAGATGAACAGAATTTAAATTGGCTTTCCATTGTTGCCTCTAGTTTTGTTCTGCCCTAAGCTGTAACTACCCACTCCTCACACAGAGAAGTATAAAATACTGCTGCTGCTGTTGTCAGATACTGGATTTTGTCTTTCCTTATTGTCCTCTCATCATCATGTTTAGAAGTGGTAACTAGCAACTCATGCAAGTTGTACATCTTGTTGAACACATGAATTTTTATGGGGGGGGATGGTGAGTTTGTGTATGCATTCAATATGCATTGCTTATGTGAATCTTTCTAGGCAGTGGTTTACAATTTTTCCTATAATTCATTTTCCTCTTTTAAATTGTTCACGTATTTTTTTATTTTGTTATTTTATGATTTTACATATATAGACTTCATAGCTAAACAATACTGTAGAGTTGCAAATCTGTTTATTTAACAATGAGAAAATCTCCATTTACAATGAGAATAGATATTCTGAAATCTGACCTTATAAAATAGTCCTTTGAAAAGACACTTAAATGAAGTGTGAAAATGTCAAGCATTAGCTAGTAAATCTTTGAAGTGTTCTCTTTATGTGCAATTTTTAAATGCATGGATAATTCACAAATATAAAACTTAGAATAAATAACATATGGTGAGACTTCTGCAATCTCATCCAAAACTTTGTTCTTTTGTGAATACAATTGAATGCTGCTAAATATTACCTCTTTTATAGCCTAAGTAATCTCCACACGTTATTTTAGTGGATTAAACCCCCTTATCATCTTTTTTCAAACTACAGCAATATACCAAAGGAAAATTGGTGTGTTTCTACGCACATTCTTGTTTACATGAAAACATCAGTATAAGTACGTGGCCTTATGTTAGAAGTGCCAAGGCAGCAAAGTCTTTAAGACAACTAATTACTTGTTTAAATTCCAGTTAATTTTATTGATTCCCTGAACCATCCCCCTCCAAGAAAGCAAGTTGCTTTGTTCTAAGAAACACTGGCTGTACTGTCCATTGGCTCCATTTCTCTCTGTGCCCCTTTTGCACCCTACCTCCCCTTTATTCTCTTCTTCCTTCTCAACCTGCTTTTCCTTTTCGTTTTTGCCATTTCTTCCACCATCTGTTTCCTTCTTTTTTCTCATACTTTTCCCTCTTTCTTTCTCTTTTGTTATCAAGTAGTAGTGGTACCATTTCTCAAACAAGTACCAATGATGGTTGTATCCAATATTCATTCATTAAATACTTTCCATGCGTTGGACACTTGGGATTCTACTATGTTCTGAATGTTTTTGTCCTCCCAAAATTTATATATTAAATCCTAATCCCCCAGGTGATAGTATTGGGTGGTGGGCCCTTTGGGAAGTGATACGGTCCTGAGGGCAGAGCCCTCATAAATAGGATTAGTACCCTTATAAAAGAGACACCAGAGAGATCTCTTGCCCCTTCCATCATGTGAGGACACTGGGGGAAAGCACCATCTGGTGAGGAAGCAGGCCCTCATCAGACACTAAATCTGCTGGCACCTTCATCTTAGACTTCGCAGCCTCTGGAACTATGAGAAATAAACTGCTATTGTTTATCAGCCACCCTGTCTATGATATTTTGTTATAGCAGCTCCAGCAAAGTAAGACAGATTTGACAGAAATTGGCTTGCAATTCCCTTAAAATTATGCTGACAACTTTGAAATTAGATTAAAATGAATAGACTAAGGATTTTAGATTAATAAAGGTAGATTTAAAAACTCTAGAGTTTGGGCTCCCCTGGTGGCGCAGTGGTTGGGAGTCCGCCTGCCGATGCAGGGGACGCGGGTTCGTGCCCCGGTCCGGGAAGATCCCACATGCCGCGGAGCGACTGTGCCCGTGAGCCATGGCCGCTGAGCCTGTGCGTCCGGAGCCTGTGCTCCGCAACGGGAGAAGCCACAACAGTGAGAGGCCCGCGTACCGCAAAAAAACAAAACAAAACAAAAAAACTCTAGAGTTGTGTATATATACTTGGAATAAAGTATATAGTCTATGTATACTTTGTTCCTATGTTGATTTAGGTGTTTTACTAAAAATGGAGCAAGTATACAATAGTGCAATTTTAAGTATTTAAAAGAGAATTGAAAATGAAAAAACATTAAAATTGTCCATAAACTTCTTTAATGAATTGTTACTCTTTAAATATTCTGGCTGTATTCCTTCCTTTGCATTAGAACACCAACCAAAAAATGTATGGTACTTCATAATAAACTCAGTAGATCTTGTCATATACAACAGGGACATTTAGAAGTACCTGAAAATTGTCTTTTTGGATTATTACATTCTGTATTAAATTGTTTTACAACAGATTAGTAACATTAGACTGACCTAAAGTAGGTTGATCTAAGAATAAATGGAAGTTGCAAAATTTGCTTTGCCCAGCATTTTCAAAAAGAATTAAAACATGTAAAATTTTTTGGACTATAATTTCCAGAATCAAATTGGAAATAGATTAAATTTCACTTTATAGATCAAAAAAAAGTGAAATGTATAAAATCATTTATATTTTAAATCACAAGAATCCTGGGCCAAGTGAAGAAAAAAGGTGAAGTGAACATACTTTTGGCTTTGGGTACAATATAATAAAAAACCAAAACACCTTAGAGAGCTTATAAAATTTCTTGAACAGAAAGTAATTTTTTTTTTTCCTGGAGTTTATAACGTCCTGGAGAATGGTAGACCAGACAAATAGCCAGAGGTCAGATTATGAAGAACCAAATGAATAATGCTAAAAAGTTTTAAAGTTATCTTCAATTTGCAAGACCCAGTGAGGCATGATCTGATTTTATTTTTAAAAGATCAGTGTGGCTGCAATATGGAGCATATATTAAGTGAAGCCAAACTGGAGGAGAGTGTACTATTAAAAGGTTATTGCAAGATTCTGGAGGAAAAAAAAAATCATGAGGGCCCGGAGTAAATACTGGCAGTTAATGGAGAAGAATAGACACATCTGAAGGTTATTTAGGAAGAGAATTTCTTGGACTTGTGATGGAAGAACTTGGGAAGCTAAGCATTCAGGATGACTCCTAGGGTTTTCATTGGGAGACTTTTTAGATAATCATACCTTTTTCTGGTTTAGGGAATCCAAAGAGAAAGAAACATTTTAGAAGATGACAAGTTTTGCTTAGAATATGGTGAGATTGTGATGCATGTGTCTATTTAAGTAGACGTGCCTAGTAGGTGATTTGACGTATGGGATAGACATTGTTCAAAGAAGTTGCATAATTTTTTTACTAATGAAAGGAATGAAAAGGTTAGATGTGATATTACCTTTCATAATTTTGATTTGCTGTATCATAGCTTTTATTAATATTCAATTCCACTTCAGTTACATATATCTAATATGTATATATGTCTCATTAATAAGCAAATATTAACTTGAGATAACAATGTTCACTAGTCTAGGCAGTATTTTTTTTAAATACAAATTCAATTCTGCAAACATTGTTAAAATACTATCATACATATTAATTTCTAGTGTCATTTTTACTGGTTATACCCTTTGGAATACAATTTAGCAATATGTAGCATGATCCATAAAGATATCCACACTATTTGATTAATTCTATTTCTACAATTTATCCTAAAAAATAATGCAAGATAAAAAAGAGATAGGTACAAAAATGTTCTGCATGCTTCTAAAATTAGTCTAAATATCCTCCAGTTTTAACAAATAATGAAATGTAAGTAAAATGTAATAATATGCCCATTAAAAATTTACATGAAAGAATGAAGAATGAAATTAAAAGAAGTTCCATTAGACCTTGAACCTTAGATTTTTCTTTTTACTCAGAAAATTGTTCACCAACTGGATTTCATTTCCTTTTTCATGGGACTAATTATACAACTTGATTTAAACGCCCCCCCAAAATATTTACATATCAAAATCATAAACTTATTTATTTTTCCAATATTGATAGTAAACTTGTAGAAAAGAATGGATGAATTACTGTAATTGTGGAACAATGTAACTGTATCCAACAATGTAAATATTAATAATAAACAAAACTTGAAAATGGAATGAGAAGGAGAGGCAAAGGAAGGATAGGCATACTAATGCATTCCTAATACCTTTTATGATATAGAACTACTAGATACTATCTAAATTTGACATGTCAAGAGATAGAGGTTTAGATGTACACTTAAAATATTAGTGATTATTATTAGAATTAATTAAAAACAATGTTGATCATATAGCCAATGAAAATTGAAAGGTTAAAGAGAAAATAGAGGATAATGAAAGTATGTTAATTTCTCATAATTTTCATTGAGGGGTCAGTGGTGTCTACGTGTGAATCAAGAAATAGAGGAAATTACATTTTAAATTATTGTTGGAACCTCAAGAATAAATTTAAAAAAGAGTTAAGATTGTTCAAATCTGTCAACTGGACCAGGATGAGAGAAGAATATTTTCCCTTTTAATTTTATACACTTTTATATGCTTTGGGTGGGGACATTTGAAAACAGTACATTTATAATATATTGTGTAATTTTTTAAATAGTTGCTCTTAACATTATTTGACTTTGAAATATTTGTTGTGTATAAGAAAACATGAGTACAAAATAATACATAGTCACTATGATTGAAAATAGATAAAATAGATATGCATAGCAGCCAACATGCAAGTAATACATATACACAGAAAGTAATTATATATCTTTTATTATTAAGATTTCATTTGATTTCTTAATTCTTAATATTTAAATGAAAACTTTAAATATACATTTTTAAAATAGTAAACAAAACTGGACTTGAAGACTGCTACTTATGATCTTAACACTATTGAGTTTTTGGAAATAATTTCTTTGGGATTAGTTTTCTCTTTCCCTTGACTTTTGATTTTGGCTTTCTCTTTTCCTTGACTAGGTCTCTTTTGAGTATAAATGTCAGAAAGACAATTTGGTCTACCTTAAACTAAAATGGGAATTTATTAAAGGACTACCAGGGTGACTCATGAAACCAAAGTGAAGAATGAGGCTGGGCCCCAGGAGCAATTGTAATTACATTTCAGATGATAGTATCTTTCATTCTCTACACTCATCTTTGCTGTTCTTTGATTTTCTTCTTTTGTCTTCTTTTTTTTTTTTTTCCACAGAACAACTTTTGTTATTTCTCCTGTCTGCACCACAATAAACTTGACCACTGCTAGCTCTGAAACCTTACTACTTTTGATCTAAGCAACACATGAAAGATTAACTCATTTTTCTTACTTCTTGTACCAAAATTGCTAGAGAAGGCAAATTGCCTTGCAAATCAGTGAACAATAACAGTGGTCATATTGTGCTACTTGGTAGTTCTGGCAGTATCCATGTGAGGAGAGCAACAAGAAGTACTGGTTAGAAAAGATGGGTGTCTGCTACCATGTGCAAATTGAATGCATTCACGTGAAGATTCTTTGTGTCCTTTGCAGTTCCTAGCGCTATTTATAGCATTCAACAACCTAACCCTCTCTTACAACTCGTATCACCCACATACATGCTTGGATGTCTCAGTTGCCTCACTTTTTAGTGTTTAATGTGTCTGGTTCACTCTTTCTTAATTCATCCTGCTTTGATCTCCCATTCAGTCCTTTTTCCAATGGAACTCACTTCTTCTGCAGTGTTCCCCATATCGGAAATGCCACCACCATTCAGCCTCCCAGTGTGCTCAGAACAGAAACTTGGGAGTCATTCTTGACTTTTCTCTTTCCTTAACCTACCTATACAATAAATTGCTAGCTTTCAAATCTAGCTCTTATTTTGAGCCTGGAAAATATATAGGACACTATCCCTCTTACCAAAACATTTCTTCTAGACTATTATATTCCAAATTCTCTTCTTCTCATATCTTCCCTACCATCCCCTTCCATTTTCTTCATATAGCAGCCAGACTAAGGTTGGCTAAATATGACTGAATCATACTTAAAACATTTGTGGTTTTCCACTGAACTTAACATAAAAGCCAGTGCGTAGTAGAGCATACAATCATTAAGTTCTAGACACACTGTACTTTTTTGGTTTCTCGGGAAAAAAAAAATGCATGTACTTCTCCCCATCACACACACACTCCTTAAGCTTCTTCCAATCTCTTTCTGAAGCAGTCCCCTACTTACTGGATGTGTCCTGTCCTGCAGGTTTAACCCGAAGTGCCATTTTTTCAGTAAGGTCCGCTATATCTTCACATGTTAAGTAAAGAGCATCCTTCATGTTGTTCTAACAGTTCATTGCTTCCCTTTATATCACTTAGCAAAACCTGTAATTTTATATCTACTGGTATGTTTCCTTATTGAAGGCTGTCCTCCCTATGAACTATAAGCAGTGAAAGAGCATGGATAACAATGTTTTTTACCACTCCCTCTGTAATGAGAAAATTGTGTTCAGTGCTCTGTACACACCACTCTTTTTCTAACTTTCTCCTAATTTTACTTATTAAAGTAACATTGGTTTATAACATTATGTAAGTTTCACCTGTACGATGATATAGTTTGACTTCTGTAAACACTATAATATGCTCACCACCAGAAGTTTGGTTTTCATCCGTCACCAGACAGTTGACCCCCTTTACCCATTTTGTCCTCCCCCACCCTTCTGATCTGGTAACCACTACTCTGTTCCCTGTGTCTGTTTTTGATTGGTTTGATTTGTTGATGGCTTATTTTTTACTGAAGTGTATATATATATATATATATTTATATCCTTTTTTTTTTTGGCGGTGTGTGGGCCCCTCACTGTTGTGGCTTCTCCCATTGCGGAGCACAGGCTCTGGACGCGCAGGCTCAGCGGCCATGGCTCATGGGCCCAGCCGCTCCAGGGCATGTGGGATCTTCCCGGACTGGGGCACGAACCCGTGTCCCCTGCATCGGCAGGCGGATTCTCAACCACTGCGCCACCAGGGAAGCCCTATATCTATTCTTTTTTATTCTTTTCCATTATAGGTTATTACAAGATATTGATTATAGTTCCCTATACTATATCGTAGATCCTTGTTTATCTATTTTACATGTAGTAGTTTGTATCTGTTAATCCCAAATTCGCAATTTATCCGTCCCCCCTCTTTTCCCTTTGGTAACTTAAGTTTGTCTTCTATGTCTATGAGTCTATTTCTGTTTTGGAAATAAGTTCTTTTGTATTCATTTTTTTAGACGTCTCATAAAAGTGATATTATGTGACATTTGTCTTTCTCTTTCTGACTTCAATTGGTATGATACTCTCTAGGTCTATCCATGTTGCTGCAAATGGCATTATTTCATTCTTTTTTATGGCTGAGTAATGTTCCATTGTATTTATATGCCACATTTTCTTTATTCATCTGTTGATGGACATTTGGTTGCTTCCATGTCTTGGCTATTGTAAATAGTGCTGCAATGAAAATTTGGGGTGCATGTATCTTTTTGAATTATGGTTTTCTCCGGATATATGCCCAGGAGTAGGATTGCTGAATCATATGGTAACTCTGTTCTTAGTTTTATGATTAATCTCCATATTGTTCTCCATAGTGGCTGCACCTATTTACATTCCCACAAATGTAGGAGGGTTCCTTTTTCTCCACACCCTCTCCAGCATTTATTATTTGTAGATTTTTTGATGATGGTGATTCTGACTGGTATGAGATGGTATCTCTCTGTAGTTTTGATTCGCTTTTCTCTAATAATTAGCAATATTGAGCATCTTTTCATGTGCCTATTGGTCATCTCTATGTCTTCTTTGGAGAAATGTCTATTTAGGTCTTCTGCCCATTTTTTGATTGGGTTGTCTGTTTTTTTGATATGGAGCTGTATAAGCTGTATATTTTTAAATTCCTGGTTGGGCACATCAGTTGCAAGTATTTTATCCCATTCCATAGGTTGTCTTTTCATTTTGTTTGTGGTTTCCTTTGCTGTGCAAAAGCTTTAATTAGTTAGTAGAAGGAAAGATCATAAAGATCAGGGCAGAAATAAATGAAGAGTAGACTAAAAAAACAATAGAAAAGATCAATGTAACTTAAAGCTGGTTCTTTGAAAAGATAAACAAAATTGATAATGAGCCTTTAGCCAGACTCATCAAGAAAAAAAGGGAGAGGGCCTAAATTAATAGTATCAGAAATGAAAAAGGAGAAGTTACAGTGGACACCACAGAAATACAGAGGGTCATAAGAGACTACAAACAACTCTATGCCAATAAAATGGACAACCTAGAAGAAATGGAAAAATTCTCAAGTACAATCTCCCAAGATTAAACCAGGTAGAAACAGAAATATGAACAGACTAATTGCCAGTGCTGAAATTGAATCAGTGATTTTAAAGCTCCCAACAAACAAAAGTTCAGGACCTGAATGGCTTCACAGGTGAATTCTACAAAAAAATCAGGGAAGACTTAACACCTGTCCTTCTGAAAATATTCTAAAATATTGCAGAGGAAGGAACACTTCTGAACTCATTGTATGAGGCCACTATCACCCTGATACCAAAACCAAAGATATCACAAAAAAAGATTAGTTCAGTGTCACTGATGAACATAAATGCAAAAATCCTCACCAAAATACTAGCAAACTGAATCGAACAGTACATTAAAAGGATCATACACCATGATCAAGTAGGATTTATCCCAGGGAAGCAAGGATTTTTCAGTATTCGCAAGTCAATCAGTGTGATTCACCACGTTAACAAATTGAACATAAAAACCATATGATCATCTCAATGATTCAGAAAAAGCTTTTGATTAAATTCATATCCATTTATGATAAAAAAACTCTCCATAATGTGGGCATAGAGGGAACATACCTCAATATAATAAAGGCATATATAATATATATGACAAATCCACAGCGAACATTATACTTAATGATGGAAAGCTGAAAGCATTACCTCTGAGATCAGGAACAAGAGAAGAATGCCCACTTTTGCCACTTTTATTCAACATTGCCTGGGCTAGAACTTCCAAAACTATCAGAGAAGAAAAAGAAAAGGATTCCAAATTGGAAAGGAAGAAGTAAAACTGTTTTGCAGATGACATGGTACTATACATAGCAAATCCTAAAGACACTACCAGAAAGCTACTAGACTTCATCAATGAATTCAGTAAAGTTGCAGGATACAAAATTAATATACAGAAATCTGTTGCATTTCTATATACTGACAGCAAAATATCAGAAAGAAAAATTAAGGAAACATTTCCATTTACCATCACATCAAAAAGAATAAAATACTTAGGAATATACCTACCTAAGGAGGCAAAAGACCTGTACTCTGAAAACTGTAAGGTACTGATGAAAGAAACTGAAGATAACACAAACAGGTGAAAAGATATAACATGTTATTGGATTGGAAGAATCAATACTGTAAAAATGACTATACTACCCAAGGCAATCTACAGATCTAATGCAATCCCTATCACATTACCAATGGTATTTTTCACAGAACTAGAAAAAAATTTTTTTTTTAATTTGTTTGGAAAGACAAAAGTTCCCAAATAGCCAAAACAACCTTCAGAAAGAATAATGGAGCTGGAGGAATTGGGCTTCCTGATGTCAGACTATACTATAAAGCTATAGTATTCAAAAGAGTATAGTACTGGCACAAAAAAGACAGAAAGATCAGTGGACCAGTATAGAAAGCCCAGAAGTAAACCCAGGCACTTACAGTTAATTAATCTATCACAAAAGAGGCAAGAATATAGAATGGAGAAAAGACAGTCTCTTCAATAAGTTGTGCTGGGAAAACTGGACCAGCTACATGTAAAAGAATGAAATTTAAATGTTCTCGAATACCATATACAAAAATCAACTCAAAATGCATTAAAGACCAGATACTGTAAAACTCTTAGAGGAGAACATAGGTGGAACACTCTTTGACATAAATTGCAGTAATATTTTTTTGGACCTGTCTCCTATTGTAATGGAAACATACTACTCTCAATAGAGCCCTCACCCCTTCCATCAGCTGTACAGCTAGCAAAGTGGTGTCTTACTCAGGAGCTGGGCTCTAAAATGGCTCATAGTGAACAATTAGCCAAAAATTTTTTAGAAATACTTTTATTTGTAAATATACAAAATGATACAATATATATTAAAATTCATTTTTTGTATCTCTAATTATAGAGAAAAAGAATGAACTCAGTTTAATTTGTATAGTTAAATACGCTATAATTACTGATGGATGAACTAATAAATTATAGATATTCATTAAATATTTGTTCAGATCAATTAAAGCCCAGCTTTAAATGTCTTTGTGTACCGTTTCTGTTGACAAGATGAATAAACAGACATCCAAAGCAACTAAGCAGTTGGTGTAGTCACACATAATCCCTTCAGATTCTCTGTTTTAGTAGATTTTGCTGTTCACATATACGTTTGTGGGATTATATTTTATTTTTACTTTTGCTTATGAGTGTGCTGAAGGCAATTTAAAGGACAACACATTTTATGGCATTCAGAATTTCTTGAGTTTGCCAGTAAAGTTTGATCTGTGTGTATCTGGTGAAGTTTGATTCATGACGTCTATTGTTTCTTAGCTGATTGTCAACCTGTAATGCTGTGCTGACTCTGCAAGTCCTTGGTGATCATTTACTTGTCTCCCTTATGCTTGTCCTTCTGGAATGCTGTCATCAGCATATTGCTGTTAATGAATGACTACCTTGAGGAGTTTTGTGTCACTTCTCAGTTCATTTTAAGAATTCTTATATACATTAAAATTAAAGCAATATCATAAAATAAAATGCTCAAAATCCCCTTTTTGAAGAAAAGTGACTCTTTTCTGCAAACCAGCAATCTGATTTTTAAACCATAAATAGGCAGGGCATTATATCCTGACCTTCCTAAATAAAAATATCAAACCAGAAAAAGCTAGAGGAATCTTTGCCATGCTTTCAAAGATGTCAATCTCAATATTGCAGGCAGTCAGGTTTCTTTTTTTGGTAGCTTTTCTTTTAATAGGAAAAATTTTCAAGGTTGTATTAAGGTTCTATGGTTGTCATATTGGTCAACACTATTAAAACTCTCCTTGAACTTCCCAGTAACTATATTAAAACTCCATTCTTACAAATTGATTCTGTGTGTGTGTGTGTGTGTGTGCACATGTGTGAGAGGGAGGCTTAAAAGGGGCAATAAACAACATCCTTCTTTTCCCTCCTAAATTCAGAATTAATTGCAAAATAGAAAATTCAGAGAGATTGAATTATAATATAATACAATCCAAATCTGGCTTGCAATGCAGCCGTGTAAGCATCCAGTACATTCTTATCTGAACTGAAGTGCCCCACTGCAGTTGCTGACCAAAATGGAAAATTGCAGACCTGTCCCACAGGGCCAGAATCTGTAAGCTTACGTCTGGACAAGCTGAGATTTCATCCGGTGGACAGGCCATGCCAGTAAGAAGGAGAGCTTGTTTGTCTATCCCAAGGTCATCTACCAGTTTATGAATGCAAAGAAGTGAGTGAGAGGTAGGGAAAAGAAACCAGAAGCGTATTTCTATCCGAACTGCCGTCATGCAGATGTGGGCTTGGGCAGCGTGGAGGGTCCCATGGCAATTAGGAAGTGGGTGTTACAGACTGGGATGCCATGAATGAGCGAATGTTTGGGACTTGAAGTATCAAAAATATTCTTCTGGGCCTGATTTCCTATAGAATACATTTCTACATTCATTATTTTTTCCCTAATTTACCATTATTGGAGGAATCACCTCATTAATTTCTCACGCACAATATAAAATTCAGGCAAGAGTAAGGATGGAGTACATCAGGTTTTCTTGGAAAAAAAAATCCTAATCTATTCACGAAAATATTTCTTACCTGATGTTGCAGCATCAAATCCTCAGACACACGTTTGATTTGTACCTATTCTTTTTTTTTTTTTTTTTGGCTACACTGCGTGGCACGCAGGATCTTAGCTCCCCAACCAGGGCTCGAAACTGCACCTCCTGCAGGGGAAGCACAGTGTCTTAACCACTGGACCACCAGGGAAGTCCTGTACCTATTCTTTAATGTCCTCAGTTTTGTCTTTCTGCTTCCTTTCCTCTTACCCCATTTTTTTCTCTTAAGAAATTTATACAGCCTAGAAATACTGGAATAACCCCTTAGTTCATATGTCATTTCCAATCTGTCCCCACTTAAATTTATATACCATGCAAATGCCAGAATTTTTACTGGACTTGTCATGTCACTAATATTAAATTTCCTATAGCAAGTGGTTCTGCAGTATGTCAAGCTCACCAGCTGGTCTCCGTTGAATCCTCTCAAACCTCATGCCTCATCTCTCATTCACCTACTCCTTCATTTATTAAAAAAAAAGTATTGAACACCTAGAATGTGCCGAAAACTACATTAGGCAGTGTGATGTCAATATGGCTCTAAATAGACATGATCCTTGCTATGAGGAACTTACATGGTAATGCAGAAGACAGACCCAAAACAGGCAAACAGCCAAATAAAAGAAGTCATTGAAATGAAAATTTAGTATATATTAAAAAAGAAAAGAGATTAAAAGCATTACCTGGAGATGGGAGTCTACCTTAAATAGGATATCTCTAAGGCAGTAATAACACCTAATATAAAGAACATTCCAGGTGGAGGAAATAGCATGTTAAAAATTCAAGTGTGAAAAATCTTGGTTCACTACTCAAGCAACTGAAAGATGAGTATGAGTCACTTTTCAAGAAAACTGGTGTGAGATGAAGTTAGAATAATAAATAAGGGCCAGGAGGGGCAGAAGCTGTACATCATGGTAAAGGTTTACTCTCTGTTATGTAGACCAGAGCTGCTTGATAGAAATATAACATGCAACAAATGGTAATCATTTATATAATTTAATATTTCAAATACAGTTTAACTACTATGCTGTTACTTGTAGATAAGATGGAGTGGAGAAAGTATGGGTGAAGACAGGAATACCAATTAGGATGCTATATTAGTCTCCTTTGGCTGCTGTAACAAAGTACCATAAATTGCCTGACTTAAAACAAAACAAAACCAAAAAAAACCCAATGAACAGAACTTTATTCTCTTTCAGTTTGTCTTAATATCAAGGTGTCAGCAAGACCATGTTTCCTCCGTAAGCTCTAGGGAAGAATACTTCCTCATCTCTTCTAGCTTCTAGTGGTTGCTGGCAATCATTGTGTTTGCCTGGTTACAGATAGATCATTCTAATCTCTGCCTCTGTCTTCATATGGCTTTCTCTCCTGTGTCCAAATGTCTCTCTTCTTATAAGGGCACCAGTCACATTGTATTTATTACCCATCTTAATCCAGTACAATCTCATTTTAATTTGATTACATCTTCAAAGATCCTATTTCCAAATAAGGTCACATTCACAGGTTCCAGGTAGACATGAATTTGGGGAGAACACTGTTCAACACAGTACAGAGGCTAGAAGTAAAAGATAGTGGTGGCTTGTGCACACCTGGCACACATGTATGCTCTATTCCCTTGCTCATCCCCAGGTAGTGGCAGTAAATATAAAAGGAAGAAGTGACTGTGAAATAAAATTTTAATTAACAGGTATCTTGAATGTGAAGGGGCCAAGCCCAAACAATCTGGGTGGTATTTCTCAGTCACAGCTTCTCTCATGTCTTTTCTGATCCATCACTAAATGCCTACTGTTTTAACAGAGGAAATTCATGCCCCTAGCTTCTAAAGGATCTAGCTCTAAGGCATCTCCTTCAAATCCCTTTTCATATGTCTTTTAGAATTAGCTCCACCTTACTGAGAAGAGTACGAAATCAGAAGAAATTGATTAGTCTGTTAAAAGCACCAAAGAAATGAAACATATATTTGTTTAATCTACCATTACTTAAACTATGCCGGTATTTATATATAGTATAATGTGCTTTTTGAAAAAAAAATCTGAAAACTGGAAGAGTATTGTTAGAATTGAAACAGAAAACATCATTCAGTTCTAGTTGAGAAAAAGAGTCTGTATGCTTTACATCTAGAATGTTGTGTGCAGTTAACTGGGTACAATATCTCCACCAATTTCAATTGCCAAAGTTGTAGAAATTCTCAATTTACATTTTTGATCCATCTATTTTTCTTGTGACCTAAACTCTTCTTAAATCTAGGTATATGTTCAGTTTGTACAATCTTTTATGGGTAATGAGCTCCATACATTTAAAATATGCTGTGTAATGGTATGTCCTCTGATTTCTTTAAAAAAAATCACCTCCATTGCAGTTTGAAGTGGTGGGTTATGGAGATGTCAAGCAATTTCCAATGAGTCTGGTATCATAAAATAGGATGAAAACAAATGTGTTATCTAGATGTTTGTTTTATTGCTTTACTGACATTTCCTCTGTTTGTCTTTATATTTTTGACCCATTTTTCAAATATTTAAACATGAAATAAACCCCTTAACCCTTTGCCCTTTTCTACAACTTTTTCAGACTTTTCCTGAGGTAGGGTAACCAAAAACCAAACGCATCTAGTAACAAGTCAGCTGCTAACATTTGTGAGACTCAGGGCAAGAACACAAAAGGGGAATCACAGCATGTAAATCTAAAGATTTAAGTTATAAATCAAGTTTTAAAAACTGTTCAATAAAATATGTTCTAGCCTTGGGTCTTTTTTTAAAGATTTCTTTTGATGTGGATGATTTTTAAAGTCTACTGAATTTGTTACAGTATTGCTTCTGCTTTATATTTTGTTTTTTTTGGCTGCGAGGCATGTAGGATCTTAGCTTCCCGACCAGGGATCGAACCCACACCTCCTGCATTGGAAGGTGAAGTCTTAACCACTGGACTGCCAGGGAAGTCCCCCTAGCCTTGTGTCTTGATCAATATACTTTGCTAATGACTTGGAAAGCTGTGATCAAATTATAGATTTTTTTGGACTCCTTAGCATTCTGTGCAGGAACTTGGCAATGTGGAGAACCTGGCCCTTTACTACCCTAGATTGTGCCCCTTAGAGCCTCATGAACACATATGTGATCAACTCAGCTGTCCCATGGCCCTATCTCGGGCGACCCTCAGGAGGAATGACCTGGGTCATATCTTAAACCAGGCAATGAATTCCAGGGTTTTGGAGTATGGTTAGAAGCGAAAATGTGGCTTTGATTGTGGCATTTCCCTTATCCCTAGAGAATCCTCTCCCCATGGTCAGAGACATGGTGAGTGGATGGCCAGAATGGGTCCTGTAATACGAATGTCTCTTACGTAAGTTGAAGCACAATAGTGGCCAGTGCAGCTGTTAAGTTTACAGCTAATGCTATAACACTTTTAATTTAAATTCTAGTGTTTGTAGTTGAAACTGGGTAATGAGTGCATAGGGATTCTTTGTGTTACTGTCCATACGGTTTGTTATATGTTAGCAATTTTCCTAACAAAAAACTGAGAAAATATTAATACATTTTAATATCTTCTTGACAGTTCCAAGAAATTTTATGTTCTATGTGAGGAGGTTTGATTTGCTTGGTCACTGTTGTACTTGTTTATAATTCTACTGATGTCTTTAGTGATATGCCCTCATTAATGGTGGGTGAAAATAATCAATGTGCTCTGTAATGTTGCTTTCTCTTTCCTGAGTTCACCCTTGGACTGGCATCATTAAGAACTTGCAATAATTTTCCCTTTGTGTTTTTTTTTTTGTTTGTTTTTTGTTTTTTTGCGGTACGCGGGCCTCACTGTTGTAGCCTCTCCCGCTGCGGAGCACAGGCTCCGGACGTGCAGGCCCAGCGGCCATGGCTCGCGGGCCCAGCCGCTCCGCGGCATGTGGGATCTTCCCGGACCGGGGCACGAACCCGTGTCCCCTGCATCGGCAGGCGGACTCTCAACCACTGCGCCACCAGGGAAGCCCTCCCTTTGTTTTTATTCTTTATATTTAAATAAGCTTATGTTATTGACACTGAAGTCCTTTATAAGATGATGCTCAAATTCTTTTTCATCCACCCAATATCTAGTTGAAACTTGACTCAGAACACTGAATTTTCTTGTGTTGAATTACACTGCTTTTAAATTTTAAAAGTTAACTTTTCTCCTTATAGAGCGTCAATCTTTCAATACTGTTTTTCTTTCCATAAACTTAATCTTTAAATCCATGATTTAGAATCTAAATTTAGGATTATACTCTTTTAAGCAATCTTTGTATACTTTTTATATGTTTAAGGTATTCCTTTTCCTAATTCTAATCTACTCTTTGCAAGCCTTTCTTTGGCAAACTTCGGATAATAACAACCTCAGGTATGTATTCTTAGAGTGGTGCTGTATTTGAAATCCCACTCCTCAGGTGGGACTTGATCCCAGCCAAAACTCAGAGTGGGACTCGAACCCAAAATCTGGGTCTTGAACCCACCTGCACCTCAGATTGGGATTTGAACCCATGATCCCTGACTTAGGAGGGGACTTGACCCACTGTCTTTTAATTGAAACTTCTCACCTGGTGTCAGGATTTACTGAAGCTCTGGTTCTTTTGTCTCACCCCAGAAAGAATTCAGTGTGAGGCAAAGAGTGAGTTTCTTAGCATAAGATGTTTGTGAGAGATGGAAGTGGGCTGGCAAGGGAGCACAGCAGCCCTGAGAACAAAGGGGGCTACATTTTTACAATCAAACGGAAAAGTGGGGGAGAAGACTACTTTCTTCCTCATTCTTGGGCAGACATCAAGACTTAAACCCTTAGTTCTCCTTTGGTCTTATATTGTGTAACTGGGACTGTGGTGATGCTATTTAAATCCTATGCATATTAGCAAAATGGAGATAACATATACTAAAATATGGTAGTTAATCTCAGGTTTTGGTATAATGTCCCATTTCACCTAGTTTTCTTCTTTCCACTTTCACCTATGTTTATGTCTTGGCTACATGCAGAAATACTACTCTTCAAGCACTATTAACTCTCTGACTTCATGTTACAAGATTCAGAACCCATATCTATTGTCTTGTGTTAACTATCAGGATTTGTGGTTTGAGTGCGTCTGGTGCTCGAATGCACCTGGTCTTCCTTCAAGGTAGTGTGGATTGTTGCTAGGTTATGGTATTCTTTTCTTGAGTGGCCATTAGCTTACAACAGTTTCCCAAACTCTCTTAAAATTCCCTTTCTGTCCTTAATCCCCTAGTAGGATTTCTAAACTGACTAATTATTCTACTCTATCCCTATCATAATCACTATTACATACATTTCCTATATCAACCTCTGTTAATTTTATTAATAAGAGTACATTTCCTTTTTTCCCTATGTTAATTTATTTTTTTCTTAAATTTAATTTTTATTTTATATTGTATAGTTGATTTACAATGTTGTGTAAGTTTCAGGTGTACAGCAAAGTGATTCAGTTATACACATACATATACCCATTTTATTTCAGATTCTTTTCCCATATAGGTTATTACAGAATATTGAGTAGAGTTCCCTGTGCTGTACAGTAGGTCCTTGTTGATTATCTATTTTATGTATAGTAGTGTATATATGTTAATCCCAACCTCCTAATTTATTCCTCCTCCCTACTTTTCCCCTTTGGTAACCGTAAAGTTTTTATTGAAGTCTGTGAGTCTGTTTCCGTTTTATAAAGAAGTTCATTTGTATCATTTGTTTTAGATTCCACATATAAGTGATATCATATGATATTTGTCTTTCTCTGTCCGACTTACTTCACTTAGTATGATAATCTCTAGGTCCACCCATGTTGCTTCATTCTTTTTATGGCTGAGTAATATTACAGTGTGTGTGTGTGTGTGTGTGTGTGTGTGTGTGTGTGTGTGTGTGTGTACCACGTCTTCTTGATCCATTTCTCAGTTGATGAACATTTAGGTTGCTTCCATGTCTTTGCTACTGTAAATAGTGCTGCAGTGAACATCATGGTGCATGGATATTTTCAAATTACGGTTTTCTCTGTATATGTGCCCAGGAGTGAGATTGCTGGATCATATGGTAGTTCTATTTTTAGTTTTTTTAAGGAACCCCTATACCATTCTCCATAGTGGTTGTATCAATTTACATTCCCACCAACAGTGTAGGAGGGTTTCCTTTTCTCCACACCCTCTCCAGCATTTACTGCTTATAGACTTTTTGATGGCCAGTCTGACCAGTGTGAAGTGATTCCTCATTATAGTTTTAATTTGCATTTCTCTAATAATTCGAGATGATGAGCATCTTTCTATGTGCTTTTAGGCCATCTCTATGTCTTCTTTGGAGAAATGCCTATTTAGATCTTCCACCCATTTTTTAATTGTATTGTTTGTTTATTTGATATTGAGGTGCATGTACTGTTTGTAAATTTTGGAGATTAATCCTTGTCAGTTGCATCATTTGCAAATATTTTCTCCCATTCTGTGGGTTGTTTTTATGTTTTGCTTATGGTTTCCTTTACTGTGCAAAAGATTTTCAGTTTAATTCGGTCCCATTTGTTTATTTTTGTTTTTATTTTCATTAGAAGGTGAATCCAAAAAGATATTACTGCAATTTATGTCAAAGCATGTCCTGCCTATGTTTTCCTTTAGAAGTTTTATAGTATCTTGTCTTACATTTAAGTCTTTAATCCATTTTGAGTTTATTTTTCTGTATGGTGTTAGAGAATGCTCTAATTTTATCCTTTTACATGTAGCTGTTCAGTTTTCCCAGCAATATTTATTGAAGAGACTGTCTTTTCTCTATTGTATATTCTTGCCTCCTTTGTCATAGATTAATTGACCATAGGTGTGTGAATTTATTTATGGGCTTTCTGTCCTGTTCCATTGAATGTATATTTCTGTTTTTGTGCTGGTACCATACAGTTTTGATTACTGTGTCTTGTAGTATAGTCTGAAGTCAGGGAGCCTGATTCCCCCAGCTCTGTTCTTCTTTCTTTCTATTGCTTTAGCTATTCAGGATCTTTTGTGTTTCCATGCAAATTTTAATATTTTTTTGTTCCAGTTATGTGAAAAATGTCATTGGTAATTTGATAGGGATTGCATTGAATCTGTAGATTGCCTTGGGTAGTATAGTCATTTTGACAATATTGATTCTTCCAATCCAAGAACATGCTCTATCTTTCCATCTGTTTGTGTCATCTTCAGTTTCTTTCATCAGTTCCTTATAGTTTTTGGAGTACAGGTTTTTTGCCTCCTTAGGTAGGTTTATTCCTAAGTATTTTATTCTTTTTGATGTGATGGTTAATGGGATTGTTTCCTTAATTTCTATTTCTGATCTTTCATTTTTAGTGTATAGAAATAAAACAGATTTCTGTGTATTAATTGTGTATCCTGCAACTTTACCAAATTCATTGACGAGCTCTAATAGTTTTCTGGTGGCATATTTGGGATTTTCTATGTATAGTATCATGTCATCTGCAAACAATGACAGCTTTACTTCTTCTTTTCCAGTTTGGATTCTTTTCATTTCTTTTTCTTCTCTGATTGCTGTGGCTAGGACTTCCAGAATTATGTTGAATAAAAGTGGTGAGAGTGGACATCCTTCTCTTTTTCCTGATCTCAGAGGGAATGCTTTCAGCTTTTCACCAATGAGTATGATGTTAGCTGTGGGTTTGTCATATATTGCTTTTATTATGCTGAGCTATATCCCCCCTATGCACACTTTCTGGAGAGCTTTTTTTTTTTTTTTATCATAAATGGGTGTTGAATTTTATCAAAAGCTTTTTCTGGATCTATTGAGATGATCATATGTTTTGTCTTCAGTTTGTTAATCTGATGTTTCACATTGATTGGTTTACAGATATTGAAAAATCCTTGCATCCCTGGGATAAATCCCACTTGATCATGGTGTATGATCCTTCTAAAGTATTGTTGGATTTGGTTTGCTAGTATTTTGTTGATGATTTTTGCATCTGTGTTTATCAGTGATATTGGCGTGTAAAATTGTGTGTGCGCACGTGTGTGGTATCTTTATCTGGTTTTGGTGTCAGAGTGATGGTGGCCTCATAGAATGAGTTTGGGAGTGTTCCTTCCTTTGCAATTTTTGGAATAATTTGAGAAGGATAGGTGTTAGCTCTTCTCTAAATGTTTGATAGAATTTGCCTGTGAAGCCATTTGGTCCTGGACTTTTGTTTGTTGGGAGTTTTTAAATCACTGATTCAATTTCAGTACTGGCAACTGGTCTGTTCATATTTTCTTTTTCTTCCTTGTTCAATCTTGGAAAGTTGTACCTTTCTAAGAATTTGTCCATTTTCTAGGTTGTGTATTTTATTGGCATAGAATTGCTTGTAGTAATCTCTTACGATCCTTTGTATTTCTGTGGTGTCTGTTTTAACTTCCTCCTTTTTTCATTTCTAATTTTATGGATTTGAGCCCTCAACCTTTTTTTCTTGATGAGACTGGCTAAAGGTTTTTCAATTTTATTTATCTTTTCAAAGAACCATCTTTTAGTTACATTGATTTTTTTCTATTGTTTTCTTCATCTCTATTTCATTTATTTCTGCTCTGGTCTTTATAATTTCTTTCCTTCTACTAACTTTGGATTTTGTTTGTTCTTCTTTCTCTAGTTGGTTTAGGTATAAGGTTAGGTTGATTATTTGAGATTTTTCTTGTTTCCTGAGGTAAGAGTCTATTCATATAAACTTCCCTCTTAGAACTGCTTTTGCTTCATCCTATAGGTTTTGGATCTTCCATGCTTTCTTTTTCATTTGTCTCTAGGTATTTTTTGATTACCTCCTGGATTTCTTCAGTGATCCATTGGTTGTTTACTAACATAATATTTAACCTCCACATGTTTTTGTTTTTTCTTTACAGTTTTTTTTTCTGTAATTGATTTCTAATTTCATAGCACTGTGGTCAGAAAAGATGCTTGATATGATTTCAATTTTCTTAAATTTACCAAGTATTCTGCTGCTTTTGGATGGAAAATTCTATAAATATCTGTTAAGTCCATCTGGTCTAATCTGTCCTTTAAGTCCTGTGTTTTTTTAATTCATTTTCTATCAGATAATCTGTCCATTGATGTAAGTAGGGTGTTAAAATCCCCTACTATTATTGTGTTACTGTCAGTTTCTCCTTTTATCGCTATTAGCATTGCCTTATATATTGAGGTGCTCCTATGTTGGGTGCATACATATTTACAATTGTTATATCTTCTTCTTGGGTTGATCCTTGATCATTATGTAGTATCCTTCCTTGTCTCTTTTTACTGTCTTTAAAGGTTTTTTGTCGTATATGAGTAATCTACTCCAGCTTTCTCTTGATTTCCATTTGCATGGAATACCCTTTTCCATCCCCTCACTTTCAGTCTGTATGTGTCTGTAGGTCTGAAGTGAGTCTCTTGTAGACAGCATATATACGGGTCTTTTGTATCCATTCAGCTAGTCTCTGTCTTTTGGTTGGAGCATTTAATTCATTTACATTTAAGGTAATTATTGATATGTATGTTTTTATTACCATTTTATTAATTGTTTTGGCTTTGTTTTTGTAGGTTTTTCTTCCCTTCCTCTTTTGTCCTCTTGTGATTTGAAGACTATCTTTAGTGTTGTGTTCGGATTGCTTTTTCTTTTTTGTGTGTTTATCTATTGTAGATTGTTGATTTGTGGTTCCCATGAGGTTTTGATATAGCAGTCTGTATATATACACAAGATTGTTTTAAGTTTCTGGTCTCGTAATTTCAAATGCATTTTCAGTATCCTGTATTTTTACTCTCCTCACAGTTGCTGGTTTTGATATCGTATTTCTTTGTGGATGATCTCCTACCTTTGTTGTATGTTTGCCTTTACTGGTGAGCTTTCCTATTTGTAATTTTCTTGTTTCTAGTTATGGCCTATTTTTTTCCATCTAGAGAATTTCCTTTAGTGATTGTTGTAAAGCTGGTTTGGTGGTGCTGATTCTCTTAGCTTTGGCTTGTCTGTAAAGTGTTTTGATTTCTCTGTCAAATCTGAACTAGAGCCTTGCTGGGTAGAGTATTCTTGGTTGTAGATTTTTCCTTTCATCCCTTTAAATATATTGTACCACTCCCTTCTGGCCTGCAAAGTTTCTGCTGAAAAATCAGCTGATAATCTTATGGGGATTCCCTTGTATGCTATTTTTTGCTTTTCTCTTGTTGCTTTTAATATTTTATCCTTGTGTTTAATTTTTTTTAGTTTGATTAATATGTGTCTCAGCATGTTCCTCCTTCGGTTCATCCTGTATGGGACTCTCTGAGCTTCTTAGGCCTGATTGTATGTTTCCGTTCCCATATAGGGAAGTTTTTTCCTATTAATCTCTTCAAATATTTTCTCAGCTCCTTTCTCTCTTCCCCTTTAGGACCCTTATAATGTGAATGTTGGTGAGTTTAATATTGTCCCAGAGGTCTCATAGACTTCCCTCTTTCTTTTCATTCTTTTTTCTTTATTCTGTTCTGCAGAATAAAGCAGTGATTTCCATCAATCTGTCTTCCAGCTCACTTATTTGTTCTTCTGCCTCATTTCTACTATTGATTCCTTTTACTGTGTTCTTCATTTCAGTTATTGTATTGTTCATCTCTGTTTGTTCTTTAAATCTTATAACTCTTTGTTACACATTTCATGTATCTTCTTGGACTGTGCCTCCAGTCTTTATCTGAAATCTTGGATTATCTTTACTATCATTACTCTGAATTCTTTTTCAGGAAGATTGCCTATCTCTACTTTACTTCATTGTTCTTCTGAGATTTTATCTTTTTCCTTCATCTGGAACGTATTTTTCTGCCATCTCGTTTTGTCAGACTTTCTCTGTTTGTGGCCTCCATTCCTCAGGCTATAGGATTGTAGCTCCTCTCACTTCTGTTGTCTGCCCCCTGGTTGGTGAGGTTGGTCAGGGGCTTGTGCAGGTTTCCTGGTGGGAGGAACTGTTGCCTGCCCAGTGGTGGGTGGAGCTGGATCTTATCCCTCTGGTGGGTACAGCTATGTCAAGGGGTATGTTTGAGGCAGCTGTGGGATCAGGACAAATTTAGGCAGCCTGTCTGCTGATGGGTGGAGCTGTGTTCCCACCCTGTTGGTTGTTTGGCCTCAGGCATACCAGCACTGGAGCCTGCAGACTGTTGGGTGAGGCCAGGTCTCAGTTGCCAAAATGGTGACCTCCAGGAGAGTTCATGCCAATGAATATTCACTGGGGCCTCTGACACCAGTGTCCTTGCCCTCATGGTGAGTGGCAGTCGACCTTCACCTCCTCAGGAGACCCTTCAAGCCCTGCATGTAGGTCTGGCCCAGGCTCCTATGGAGTCACTGCTTTGCCCTGGGTCCCAGTGCACGTGAAACCTTGTGTGCACCCTCCAAGAGTGGATTTTCTGTTTCCCCCAGCCCTCTGGAGCTCCTGCTCTCAAGCCCCACTGGCCTTCAAAGCCAAATGCTCTGGGGGCTCCTCCTCCCAATGCCAGACCCCCAGGCTGGAGAGCCTGATGTGGGGCTTAGAATTCTCACTCCTGTGGGAGAACCTCTGCAATATAATTATTTGCCAGTTTGTGGGTTGCCCACCCAGGGGGTATAGGATTTGATTATATCTCGAAAGCACCTCTGCCACTGTTAGATCATGGCTTCTTCTTTGTCTTTGGATGTAGAATATCTATTTTGGTAGATTCATGTCTTTTTTGTTGATGGTTGTTCAGTAGTTAGTTGTGATTTCGGTGTTTGGGTGAGAGGAAGTGAGCTCAAGTCCCTCTACTCCACCATCTTGTCTGTACCCTCAAGGGTATGTTTCCTCTTGTCATAGATTATAAATCTAACTACTGCAAGTAGGCCTGTTCTGTTTATTAAAAACTTATCTGCTTTTCGTCTTGAATCTCACAAACTTCTTTATAGGTAATTAAAATAATTTAAAATAAACAAGTTATTTCTTAGGATTATTTAATATTTTCTTTTCAGCTTGTTTACTGCACTTCATTTGACATTCGTAGTTTTTTAAAAGCTCTAGGAAATGATAGATGTTCATATCTAAGGTAAATGACATAGATTAATAAAATGGTAGAGTTTAAAATATTTATAATTTTTTGTTAATCAATATGGTATCTAATAATGCAAATAAATACAAATAAATTCTAAAATAAAAAACTTCCAGTTCCCTTAAGCTCCTTAGTCACTTGAGGCTTTATTTTAAAAGCCAGTTTTACTGGCTTTGTGATTATTTTGTCTTTTTTTAAAAACCACATTTCCTCCTCCTCAGTCCTTCCTCAATGACATGTGCTTGCATGTGCATACATGAAAGTACAAAATTGTACATATATCAGTGAAATACACAGAAATGTACATATATCAGTGAAATACACATGATTGCCAGCTTTAGATGGATTTATAGACATGTACACTTAAATGATTAAATGATTACAACAGCATGAACTTTAATTATTTGGAAATACATTTCCACAGTTTATCAGACTCAAGAATGTAAGAGACTAGCTTTAGTTCTCTCAATCCCTTTTCTGCTCAGAAAATTTGACAATTTAAAATATACTTCCTTTTAAGTCTTAATCCTTATCAAGTGATACTTTGATGTGATATGACATTGTTATTACTATATCTTTGATCAGGCATTTAATAGATATGTATGTATGATTAATGAAATTTAAATTTAAGAAATTAGGAACTAGCCTTTTTATATTGACAACATATATTGTAGAGGCAGTTTCTGTGACTGAACAGCACATAAAACACACACACACATGCACCAGAAATGATTCCAACAGCTTAAGCAGAAGGTACTTTTAGATTACTCTGCTTGAACTGATCCTATTGTTAAAGGATTTCATGCCTTTCAACATTTAGTTTTTATTTCAGTTTGCTTTTTTACATCTTTCAATTTTATGTTATAACTCTATATTAACTTTATCATTTTATTCCTGACTCATGCTCCAAAATGCTTTGCTGGTTATAGTAATGGATATTTTATTGGATTGTAGTTCTTACAGGAAATAAACTGATAAATCTTAAGTGTACTTAAATTGTTTTCACAGTAAAGCAGAATTACTTAGTAAAATTCATAAGAGAATATAGGCAGGATGTACACCAAGAGCAGTTTTATTATCATACTAGCTGTATAGTAACTATGCATTTCGTATGTGTCCTTGCATATATGAAATGGGAGCAGCAGTACCACTTGTAGGCTTTTCCAGAGTCAGAATATCTTTATGGAAAGTACACCTGGGTTTGGAGACAGATAAAGTTTTCCAACTTGCCTGTTTCACTTAATAGCCTGTGTGACCTTTAGCAACTGATTTCAACTTCCTAAGTGCCAGTTTCCTGTGCTTTTGAAAAGAGACAAAAACAGACATAGTGCATTCTTGAGAGGATTCATATAAATTACTTGGTACAGTACCTGCCATATAACTATATTCTGTTAATGGCATCTATTATTGTTAGTAATAGTTGTAGTGGTAAAGATTACAGAGGTAGAGGGAAATGTGAATATAAGTAACTACTCTTAGTAAGTTTGTAAACTATGCATGTTTTCTTTGGTTTATATGCACTCATTTGTGGTAGCAGGCTTTTATTATACAGATGTTATATTACTCTTAATGTCAGATGAAATTATTTGGAAATTTAGAGAGAAAATCATTATATATTTTTTAAATAATATAGCAGTATTATGTAAAATTCACATCTTCCACATATTCAAGTCAGATTGGTCAGCAGTGTAAAAACAGCAAATATAAATAATGAAATTCCTCTTTTTCATCCCATTTGGTTACATTTTTCCACAGAATATGCTAGTTATTTTTCTTTTAGTTAATTCTAAGCACACATGTTTTATGAATCTGAATTAAGAAAAAAGGGTGTATTTTGTTAAGAATTATTGATACTGTCATTGCTTGGAAAGGAAAATTTAAGCATTTAGATATTTTGTTTGGGGTATAGAATTATTTATAAAGTGTATCTACCAAAAGTTGAGTTGTTTTAATACTCCTCTATCCGTCTGAGAGGGATTAGAAGAAGGTATTGCAATGTTTGCTTACATAGGAAAATACTGAAAGAAAGCCACTTAAATCACATGTATGTGTAAATTTATTGATGGTCCAGAAAAATAAAGTTTCATGTACTTCAATTGTTCCTCTTTTCCAGGTTGCTTCCTTCTAATTTTGTCTTTTATACAAGGTGAAAAGAAGTATCTAAATAAGTTCTGTTGTAATTTAGTTAAAATATTCTTATGGCCTTTCACTGTAAAATAATACTTCAAAAATTAAGGTAACTCTAAAATCCTTTGATGTAGAATTCTATCCTTTGTGGCATGGACTTGATTTACCACTCTAGTCTCATTTCGCACTATTGTCCCTTTCATTGTCTTTCCTTAGGCAAGTTTGAACTAGTAGCTGTTTATACATATCTTTGTCAGGGTCTCTCTGACTTTGAAATATTTGCAAATGTCATTGCCTGAGAAAGACCCCTATCCCTTCCACCCCAAGTGGCTAATAATAATTCATGTTTCTCATCTTAGTTGGGACGTCAGTAGCTTCTGCATTCTAGTTATTTAACTCTGTGTTTCCTCTCCAACACATACACATATCTCCAGCTTCTCTATAGTACCTTTACCTTATATAATGAGTACTAATTGTTTTTGATTTCTCTATCTTTCCACACTGGAAGTTTTGTTTTTTTTTTTTTTTATAAAAGAAGCTATTTTTCCCCCCTTCATGTTCCCTGTACCTTGAACAACACCCATAATGTGCATTTAATAAAAATTATAGATGAATTAAGGTGTGCAAATACATATGCATCAGAAAGGTGAAATGTCTATTTCTCTATACTGAAATAAATCAATTTTAATCAAAATGTTTATTGTGTCAAATCAGTGTGGAAATGAAAATATGATGCTTTGTTTCTATTCCTCTATTATATATATAAATATACATATATAGGCAATTAGTATATATTCATTTCTTACATAAGAAATAAAAATTATCTGCAGTTCCATCATCTAGTAATAGTTATTTTTGTTGTATATTTTCTATTTTGTTATCTATAATACTCTTGTTATAATATATTAAATTTGTCGATCCATATATTTCCATCTGTCTTTCAGAAATTCAAAAGACTCATTAAGACTTATCTCCCAACAACTATATAGTCTTTATTTAACTCTGTTATAGAAATTATCATAAAGTTCCATAAATGTTCTTCCTACTAAATAAACTTACACTGAATTATTTAATTCTTAATTTTGTGTACCTAAGTCAATTGGAAACATTTAATTTACTCTCCACATTTGAATATGGCATACAAGTGTATACATAATAAATAATTCAAATATGGTATATTTGTTGTGGAAATGCCTGCAAAAGGGAGTAGCAGTGAATTTTTCATTAGAAATGTCTGTGCTTTTTTCTTTTAAAACCTCTGAAGATAGCTATTCTTTATTTAGGGTTTATTTGTTTTGCTTTTATTAGGCTTTTGGTTAATGAAGCTTTTCGAGTTTTTCATTTATCTTGATTTAAATTTCCTTAGTCTTAAAACTCAGGCCAATGGACCAGAGTTTACCAGTCCTTTTCAACTCCTATCTTCAGAGTGGAAGCCCTTGAAAATAAAAAAATGTGGGGAAAGCATAATGGGAGTATTTGCTATCTATTCTTCCCCACTGTATGCATTAGAGTGTAGTTTCTGATTCATATACAAACATTTATATACCTACAGATTTATAACTTATTTTTCTAATACTTAGGACTCCAACCCATTTCAAAAATTTTTCTAAACAACCATTCACTGAGAACAAATGTTATTTGTTCCTTTACCTGCTACTACCTTTTTGCTCTCTTCCCAGTTCCAAAATAAGTCTAAATAAACACAACTTGTTATGTCTTGTTTTAAATTTATTTTGGAAAATGTGGCCACATTTTCACTTATCCTTTTCAAACAATTAAAACCTTCCCTTTTTACATTATATCTTCTTGAGTTATCTAATCTCCATTTTCATTTTTGTCTGAATAGCAGCACTAGAAGTTTTGTAATAGGGAAGTTAGAAGGTTGGGACATTAATAGTCCATAAAATATTTATTTTATATATTTCAGTGTCAAATTATGTTTACCTAAATTATGTATGTACTTTGATAAACAGCTTGGATAACTTGCATATCTCAGGAAGAATTTAAAGCAAAGAGGGTGAACGGAGAGGGGAAGGGAGGGGTGGCAGAGGGGAGGAGAGGAAGAGAGGAAACAAGTTTTGGTAGTGAGGTTTGTGATGACCACTGTCTCTCCCTGGAAGAAGTTAAATGATGAGTTAAATGTTTTTATCATTAAAATATTATACAACTATTTTATTGACCAAGTAAGAGAAACAAATTCTCCTTTAAAGCAACATAAGGCAAAAACAGAATCTAGTGGAATCACGTGAACTTCTTGGGAAACTTAAGTTACTTAAACTTTGTAAACTGTATTGTTCTCCTTCAAAATGGGTGGTAATAGTAGTAAAACTCCCAAGATGAGATGTGATCATGTGAGTACAGCACTCCCAGCTGTGCCAGACACACAATGAACACATTACAATAATTATGCTCACGATCTCCTTTTAAGTGATACATTTAGTAATAAGAGGACCCCAGCCAGAGGCCCAGTCACATTAATCAAAATTAGTACATTTGCATTTGAATTATGAAATCCCAGACATCCTTCATGTGTTATGTCCCTTAGTTATAACAGGATTGGAGTCATGTCAGTTCCCTTAAACAACAGACTTCTAAATGTGTAGATTCCAGAAGGAGACAAGAAGCAAAAAAATAAAGATAAAAAAATATAAACATGCTAAATGGAACACACTGGATGGTATTATTTATTAAAAATGTTTTGGATTTTAAATGTAAATGCTCTGAAAAGAGATCCGTAAAATCCTATCAATTTAATTTACCAAACCGAACAAAACACAACAGCTAACAAAAACAGTATAATCATTTGATCTCACATTTAAGCAAATCATGTCTCTAGCATTCAACCACGATCCTGACTCAGTGGTTCCTATACTAAAAGAAAAGATGCCAAAGATGCAGTCATTATGACCTGAAATTTAAAGCTCTAAATGTTTAAGCTGATAAGTAAAGCACCGCCAGAATGAAGTATGCACACAAAGAATCATTAATTGTACAGTAACCAAACTTTAATTAGTGGGGAATATTAGTGTAGAAGCACATGACTCACCAACAATGTGTTTTTGGTTTTGCTTTTTTTTTTTTTTTTTTTTGCAGGACAAAGTTCAGCATTTACAGAAGGCTTTTGCTTCAAGAGTAGATAAATCCACACAAACTGAACTTCTAGGCTATGATGTAAGTAGCTATATAAAACCATTTTTATCTTTTTTATTGGTATTCAGACCTCCACAGCTTATTTACTTCTGCTGGTGCTGTGCCCATGCATTGATTTAATAGGATTTAGTGGTTCCCCATTGATCTTTTGCTCTTAAATAATCCCCAAATACCTTCTGGGACTGAAACAGATAATTACAGGCACCGACTAGCGTACCAGTGTCTTATTAATTTCTTTAAACCAACAACTCTCATACAGTCTTTTGAATTAGTGAATTTGCAGACATGTGGAAGAGACATATTAGAATACTAGGACAATTTATTTTGAAGAGAGTACTAACTTATTAACTGTTTGATAAAGTTACTATGTTTGCAATCACTAAGGGCCAAGCATATCATTTTTACATTCTGGCACATAAAAGGAAACACAGCTTTGCAGAGAAATTTACAATACTATTTTAGCCCTTGGGCTTTGGTGCAGGTTGCAGAAAGTAATTTAATTGAAAGTTAGCATTTTGTTCTCAGTGTGAAATACTTGTTGAACTGTCAAAATAGGATTATAAAACATGTTTTAATACAAGATGGCTTCTAGTAACACTAAATGATTTTTGACAACTTTGATTCAAATACCTATCTTAAATAAAGCAATGAAGTTTTCACGTTGCCTAAGTTCATGACTTTAAATTTCCTTTTGATAGAAACATAAGGGAATTATCTTCTGTATCTTGTATCTAACATTTGTGAGAAATCTCTTTTTTAAAAAAATGTATTATTTTTACCACTTTATTGACAAGTATTAGAAGAGAGAATTTTAAGTTTGATGAAGGGGTATAATGGTAAAATGTATGTCTATCTGCATGTCCTTGTGTTTATAACATAAATATGATGTTACCATTGTGTTGCCTTTCAAAGTATATTAACATATTTAACATAAAGCTGTCTCTATGAGGATATAAACCAAAGTTTTCAATTCCAGAAAAAATTGTTTTCATTACTTTTTCAATTTAAAAGTACATTATTTTTTAATTTAAAAAAACATTAAAAGCTATGCTTTTCTTTTGTGTTATTCTCTTACATTCATTTAATGTTTATTCTAGATACCTAAATATTCTAGATATCAATATTCTGACTATAATACTTCTTGAATACCAGTGCTATATGTTATTTAAATGATATTAATATTTAATATTTTTTAAAATAAATGGTTTTTATTAAGTTGAAATGGATTTTACCACAATAATTCAATAGGGGAGGTAGCTAAGTTGTAGCTACTAGCAATTTCCTATGCATTTTAATGCATATCTATGACCCATACTTCTCTTGTTTTTACAAAATTTCTTATATCAATGCTATTTAGTTCTCCAGACATGTAAATAAAAATTTAAAAAGCCATGATCATAGTTAATTCTTCATCATTCATAGCTTCTTTTCATATCTGACAGTGAGAGCTTAATGTATTTTACTGGTTAAAGAGTAATAATTTTTTGGTAGTGAGTCCTTAAAGGATCACCTTGTACAAGTTTCTGATATGATTTGGGTAGTCATTAACATAGAATGATATGTTCTGAAGATTTCATACTTTATACTTCCTGGTGATATATTGTAGGACAATCATCAGAATCAGCAAATTAATTACCAAAAATATGCATCTAGAACCCTATGCCAGTAACCAGATGTAAGTTTTGTAATAGATTTTAGGGCAATTTGTATTGAAAAAACTGGGGAGGGAAATACTTTAAATAAACAAAATAGAAATAAGTAAAGCATTTTAAATGTGATAAATTGTGTGACTATTTGGAATATTATTCATCAATAGTGTAACTTTTTTCATGACTGAAATATATTTTCTATACTTTTCAATATCTATTTATAACTCTATTTTTACATTCTTATATTCAATAAGAATCATTATCCTTTGACTTTAACATTTCGCTCACATTTTCTCAGGAAATATAATTTGACATTTTAATTTTTCACAAATATATATATACCAACTGTATGCTATATTTATTTGTAATTTGCAATAGTATTTATCAGAAAAAATGAGAAATCTTATAGAAATCATGCACATTATGGATGATTTTTTTGTCTCTTATTTTTTTTCTAAAACTCAATATTCGCCACAAATTGTTCTTTACAGATCATTATGGATCATGTTTTAGTGATATGAATGTCAGTATATAAGGGACTACAAGTATCTATTAATATAATTTCCTTGGGAAGACAGCTGTTACTACACATTTTGCTTAAGAAAGGAAATAGAATCCCCAGAAGATACTAATTATAATGAAAACTATTAAAATAAATTTCCAAATATCCACTACAGTGAATAAGTTCAAAGGTTTGTACAATAAACAACTTCTAGCCTGTAACAGATTTATCAGGAGACTTGAAACTAATGTTAGAGTACAGTGTGCTCTGATTTCTAATGCACATGGCAAGAATTATTTAAAAGTAAATTCAGGGCTTCCCTGGTGGCACAGTGGTTGAGAGTCCACCTGCCGATGCAGGGGACACGGGTTCTTGTCCCGGTCCGGGAAGATCCCACATGCTGCAGAGCGGCTGGGCCCGTGAGCCATGGCCGCTGAGCCTGCGCGTCCGGAGCCTGTGCTCCGCAACGGGAGAGGCCACAACAGTGAGAGGCCCGCGTACCGCAAAAAAAAAAAAAAAAAAAAGAAAAGAAAAAAAAAAGTAAATTCAGAGTATCTCAGCAAGGGCCTGTAAACACAATAGTTCTTGTGATGAGGGAGATTGTTAAATAAATGATGAATGTGTCTTAAATAATCAATGCCAGTTTAACCTCTTTCACCCTCCTCTGTCTTCACAGGCTTAGTTCATTGAAAGATCAAAGAATAATTTCTTAGGTGTCACTTGAGTTATTAAAACTGGAGAGAATATGAATAGATTTTGTCAGGTAGCAATGTTGCCAATTACAAGATTACATTAAGAGGTAGGCAAGATTCTTCTGATTACACCAGTTGTATAAGTAGATGCTTCAACAAAGCACATATGCTGCCTATAAACACTTTATAGTTTGAACTACTGCAAATAACATTTTGGTTAAAGTAATTGAGCATGAACAACCAAAATGCTATATTCTGGCAGTGAGAAAATTCAGATCGTTTTACTAATTTGACACGTTTATGGACAGTTTTTTAACTTCCTTTTGATGGTCTACAGAAGATTGTCATTTTAAATGTGGCTGATTGACTTTGGGTGTAAATTTTCCTTTCAATTAGTGCCTGAACTTGACTCAGAACTGTCACAGGATCTCTAGATTACTCTTAGAGGCAGAAGCACTAAAGTTTTAAGAAGATCTTCCTTTCATTAGTATATGTTTTACACTTATATTTAAAAAGAAGTGTTTAGTTGAACTAGGAATGCTTTGTTCATATTTTCTTTAAGAGTTTTAAAGTTACCAGGTATTTCATCAAATACTAGTAATCACTGTTAGTCTAAATATCATTAATGGTTTTCATTTGACTATTTAAAATCAACCGAATTGTGACATCACACATTTTGTCTGTCATGTATGAGTGAAGCATAAATCAGTTTAGAAATGTATGCTCACAGCACTGTGTGTTCTCCAAATATTTTAACGCATTTTCCAAATGGTGGGATTTACTTTGTAAATGCAGTTTTCTACTTAAGTAGTTGCATTATGAATACACACTTTGAAAAACTCAAAACAATCACCTATGTATTCTCAATTTATGCTATTTTTCTTAGATTTAATTTTGGATCCCTCCCGGCACAGTTAGTAGTGTGCAGGGAGTTCTAACAAATATGAAATAGTTCTTCATGTAAGGAATAAAAGTAATTAGTTTTTACTGTAATTGTTTTATTAGCTATTAGAGCAGGAGAATATTTTGTGTTATGCTAACACATTATGTCAGCTTGTGGGTTAAGCCCAATGCTAAGAATTGAATAACTATCAGTTAGGCTCCCTCATCCAGCTGCTAATAAACTGTAGTTTCTTAAACCTATTTTGGATCCATTCGTTGCTATCATCTTTCTTAAATTCAGTGCTTATCCTGATCAAATATCAGTGTGCCCCAGTGTTTAGTAGATGAGTACCTTTCCCCAGTATGCTTCATTCTTTAATATTTACTTATCTCAGGTATTTCTGTTAATTTTTACAAGTTAAAAAAATCAGATTTCAAAACTGAATGATATATTCTAGATTTTCGTTTGAACTACAGTTTTTCATATTACATTAAGGGTAACTTTCATATAGGAACATTGATGAAAAACACTGGAAACATCGACTGCCACAGGTGCTTGTTAATATTTAATGGAGGAATCAGCTTATCTTTTGGTGAAATTCTAAGGGCATCACTTTTGAAGATTCATACATGCATCGTTCAACAAATATTACTAAGTGCTTACTGGAAACCAGGCCTTGTTCTAGGTACTTGAGATACATCCTTTAACCAAACAACAAATAATCCCGCAGGGAGCTTGCACTTTATTATACTTAAAGTAAAAAATATAATAAATAAGTAAAGTGTGTATGTTAGAAGCTACTAATGCAACGTAAAAGGGAAAAATAACACAGGGAAAAGATAATTGTGAATGTAGGGATGTGGTCAGGGCTATGAACCAAAAATTTTAAATAGAGTGACCTGGGCAGGTCTGAGGATGAGGTGTGAGATGTGAGACTTGAAGGAGGTGAGGTGAAAAATCACCTTTAGCCAGAAATCCTTTTGTGATGTGCTCCTTGCAACTCCTCAAAGACCCTCAGTCAGAACAAATTGCTGTTATCTTGGCTGCAGGCCTAGAATAAGAATAGTTTGCTTCATTTAGAGGCCCTGCAATATGAAAAAAAAAAAAATGCATTCTGGACAATTAAACCCTAGAATCAGACCCAGTGCATCAAGAGACTCACATTAGGGGAGCCCGACCACCTGAGGGAACAGCCTGCTCAGCCTCTTTCGATTATATTCACTTAGGGGCACTGAGAAGAAAACTGTCGAATCGACTATACTATGTAAATTACATTTGCTTTTCTTCTTTCTTTTTTTGCATGCATTCTCTCCAGCCTCTTCTCTGTGTACCACTCTTCTTCCAGCCCAGGCAGAGCTGAATCTATAAACTTTAAATGTATAGTTACACTTCATTGTATATCGGCACCTCCCCTTTATTAGAGGTGTGCTACTAACAGTGAACAAATAAAGAAAGCACTCACTAATTACTTGGTGAAAATTAAATGAATAGATTAAGACTCTAATGATAATTTTTTAATGATAATTTTATAATCATAAAATCAGTATGCAGTTTTACTTTATTCACAAAAATCATACAGAAGTATATATTGCTATCCTACATTTTTATTCTATATTTCTTTGTTATATCTAACAAATATTTTGCAGTGACTACTTTGTGCCTTTTAGAAGACGTATTAAATGCAAGTCAGCATAGACAACCAGTGATTTTAAAACATGGGTGACAACGTGCAGTTGTCCTTAACAGTATTGCATTGAATGGTTCCTTTTAAAATTCTGAAGCTTTATGTAGGAGCTAGATCATTCTTGGAATGTCTCCAGGTCTTTAATTCATTTCTGGCTACATAGAATTGGTGTTAGTTAACTGATAATTCTTTCCTTAAGTGAATTTGTGGTTGAAATTCTCATGGGGAAAATAGGAAGGCTTAGGGTTAACTATGAAAATTCTCATAATTGTAAAAATATTCATTAAAACAAAGCAAAAGAGCACACCCACAAATATTTTATATAGCTTAAATTATGTAGGGGAGGAAAAATAACTTTCCCTCTAACCTTCTTGGCGGAGGTCTGCCCGCCACGGTAATAGAGACAGAATAACTGTAGAAAACAAACAGAAGTTTAGTAGCGTGTATACTTCCTGTATAAGTGGGACATACCCAGGAAAAGAGTAATTCCCTGATATGGCCCAGACCACCACCTTAAATACCACCTCCAGCTGAAGGCAAAGAAAATGGGGGTAGGGAGGGCAGTAATGGGAGGTTACCAGGAAAAACACAGTAAACAAGGGTATGGTTGTTGTGCAGATTTAAGTTGGTGCCCTCTTCATTGATAGAATTTTCTAGAGATTGGGTCATTCTCTTCCTGGTACCGAGAGAGAGATGCCCTTACAATTGGAGGTTTGTCTTAAAAAATGTGAATTCTTCTTACAAAGGGTAACTTCTCAATTTTTTAGAGCTTCTCCTGCTGTTTCTTAAAAATAACCAGCTCAAGATAATCCATTTGCCAAAGAGGCATGTTTTGTGCTAGTATATTTTGCTCCCTTTCATCTACTAATAGTGATGATCATATTTGCTTAAAATTATGTTGACTCTGTGATAGCATTGATAGGAGAGAAGAAAAGTAGATATTTGTTGAAAAGAAAATTTCTCCCAACTCACTTCTACTTCCATCTCATAGATTGCCATTTCTATAGGAAATCTAACTTCAGAATTTCAAATATTTGCCTTAGAAAACTTTAGAAGTTATTTTAGTATTTTCCAGTGTTCTAAGTGGCATTGCATAATAGGGGGTCCCTTCTGAAGGAAGAAAACACAATGTATACGCTAAGGGCATCTCTCAATATCTGTTTATGATGTACTATGCAGTTGTAGCTAATCATAATTTGTATTAATTTAAGCTCTAAGACTTTCTTCAAATACTTGTTCAATGTAAATCTTTGGAGATTTATATTATTCCTAGGGAAAGCAATGGTTTCCTTTAATGTGGTCTACAATCAGGAAAATCTGTAAAAGGAAATTTATTCTTTAAATATATATATACACACGTATCTTTGCAATATAAATACAAAATATTTATATAGATAAATATATATATATATACACCAAAACACATAGTCTCTCAATACACACAGAGAAACACCTGCATGATATAGGTATAAAAAATAATCTACTTTTATTTACTTATTATAGAAGGTAGGATTCGATGCAATTTTTTTGAAACTTTTGTATGTATATACTAAGAATTAACAAATTATACACTAATATGTTTTAAATAGCTATTTGAATTTTAATATGATTAAACTGGATTCATACAAATATTGGCTGAGTATATTTGATCCAATTATATTATACTTTGCATAAATTAATATTTAAATGTTTTTAAAGGTAATAGTCACAATGACTCCCTAAAAACACTACTTTTTCAATATGCAGAAATCATAAAACCATATATTCTAAATTGAAATGATAATGACAGTTTTTTGCCTTAGCATAACGATGTGACAGTACTTTATTTTTTTCATTATACCAACTGATGGCTTTTCTATTTTGTCATGGTTGAGGCTTTGTTTAATCAGGCTATCAGATTTAATTAATTAAATTACTTCATTTTTCCCCCTTCAGTTTTCTTACGATATCCACTGTTCTCTGACAATCTCCTACTTGTAACTTGATTTCAGCAGCGCAAAATAGGATAATATCTGTCAAGATCATTAGCACTCATAATGGTCTTTCTCTATCAAGAAGTTTCTCAACTACTTAACTCATACTTTGGAACTTGAGAATACTTGTATAGAGGAAGAAAAATTATTTTCCCTCTACCCTTATAATACAGAGTAACAAAACAAAAACATGTTTAGTAACATGTGTACATATGGTATAGATGGGAGGTACACAGGAAAACTAGGTTAATGCCCGAAATGTCCCAAGCTACCTTCTTAAATACTATCTCCAGCTAAAGACAAAAGAAAGATGTTGGGCAGCAGGGAGGCAAATTATAGAGGTTATCAGAAAAAGTAGAATAAACCAGGGTATGGTTGTTTGGCATATTTAAGTTGGTGCCTTCTCCATTTATAAAAGTTTGTAGAGATTTAATCATCCTCTCTTCTGGGTATAGAGAGGGAGATACCCTTAAAAGTAGAGATTTCCCTTATAAATGTTAATGTCTCTTACAAAAGGGTAACTTTTATTTAGTTTTCAGAGCTTCTCCTGTGTCTGCAATTACTTAGAAATAATCAGCTTAAGATGATCCTTATGCCAAAGAGACATATTTTAGGGTGTCAAATTCTGCTCCCCTTAAGTCCTGCCTTTAAAACTTCCCCAAGAAGTCCCACAGTTCAGGAGCTGAGTTGATAAGTTGATCCATTATTTCACTGAACCAGTGTCTTAGTCCTGAGAAGAGGTCAATCTAGTTAAACTGTTGTGTCTCATTTCAGAAGTGGTCTTGCAAACGGGCTTCCAAGGTTAGGTCTATACTGTGCTTGCAATCAGGTACTTAGTAAGAGGCATTTCTGTAGAGAAAGAAAGCTAAAGATTAATGATGAGAACAAACTATAACTCAGTATCTGAATCCAGGCACAAGATTTCTATATGTCAGGCTCAAAGCATCTTTTTCAGTTTGATTGTCTCTGATATTATCAGGTGTTTAGGTAAACTTGGAGTGTCCCACGTATCAACAGACATGGAAGATTGTCTATACATGAGCTGTTGTGGTGATTTCTCTGAAGTTTATATCAAGTTGTTCACATTCAGTTTGCAGAACTTTAGGAAAGGGCTTTTCTTTTCACGCATTCCAAGTTAGAAGGGTGGGAGAAAATTGGAAGTGAGTTTGAAGAGTTGTAGCAAGATATTTGAGGAAACTGAAAGTTTCCATTCCAGTTTGCAGGTAAAAAATAATAATAATAATAAAAAAATAATAGGACTAGAATCTAATATCCACAAAGTTATGCTACTAAAACATGTCCCTCTATAATCACTCTCATTTTTACCAAAGACAATCACAGTAAGACTAAAACGTTTGCAAAATAGGTCTAGTCTCATTAAACTTGGCCTGATTATTTACATAAGTGCAGCAAGAATAGTGATTGTACAGGTTCTTTTTAAATCTGCTTTGCTAGAACTTTCATAAAGAATCACAGATTGAACCTTTAAAAGCCAAGCCAAAATGTTGCCATCAGACTTTGCCTGCAAAACCTATATATATGTATATCTCTTCTCAAGGTATAAAAATACCTTGAGGTTCCTGTACCTGCCAGAAAGTTGAACTTCCTTATTCACCTGGGAAGGTTGCTGGGAACCCTGTAAGCAAGGTACCAGGCTATTTTTCTAAGGGACATTATAGGCTTCATAAAATCAAACTTAGTTTCTTAAAGTTACGTGGTCATCTGATTCTAGGCACATTCTCAAATATGACATTTCAGTCAAAGCCTTGGCAATATAGCCAGTGTTGCCAGTTTTGTCCTGTTATAAGAACAGAGTCTTATTGAATTTATGCAAATAAGTATAAAAATACTTACAGTTTCTGAATTATGGAGGGATCAGCTAGGGAGAAGAAGTAATTGTTTCATCTTTATTCACAAAGTCATACTTTGCCAAATTGCTTTAATTCATACTCAGGTCAAGAGAAAAGAAAAAGGTTTCCTTAAGTCTAGAAAAACAAAACATTAAAGAACCAGCAATGTTTCAAACAAAAAGTCATAAAGATTATATTCATCCTCATCACTTCATTCATTCCCATGTTATTAAATCTCACTCTTCATTAATCCAGTTCTTGGATTATTTCTGGTAATTCTTACCTAGTTGGGTTTCATGATCTTAAAGTTATCAGGAATTTGTATTCTAGAGTGCTTGTTAGAGTCCTTTTCATGAATTTCCTTGAAGATTAAGCACTTTGGCAAAAGCATGAAAGTGAAATAATAACTGTCTGTAAATGACAAATACTTAAAAATAGCTACTGTTAAAGATCGGATGAGAGTGCATAACAATGCAATTGACAGGGAAATTTGCTTATGTGTCTGACATACATTTTAAGATAATAAATAGAATTATTTTATTACCAGTATAGATCAGATTTCTAGGAATTTCATACCTCATACATTTGCTTAGCCAAAAACACATCTTACTTTCCTTGCAGTTGTTTCCCTTACTGTTTCTACTAGTTTTAATCACATTAATTAGAATTTTTAACCCTTATGAACTTTATAGTGAAAACTAAAAAGTAAGCAATTATAAACTGTATGTTACTACAGTTTTCTTTACATTGGCAAATTAATTATTAATACATTTTATAATTTAGGAAGCATGTGCTCCTTTTAATAGTAAAATCTTTCGACGTGGCACAAGAAATGTTTACTAACAAATCCAAATGTAATTAGTTCCTCTATAATAGGAAGCCAAAAGTAGATAAGCTTATGTTCAATAATTGATGTTTAATATTTTATCTTATTTGGAAATAATCTAGATATTTGATAAATTTCTGTCACTTAACTCAGCAAAATTCTAAGAATTGAAGTTACCAAAAGGATTTGGGAAACTATTTAAATAGATGTACCATAATACATAATTATTGCTGAAACATTCACCTAAAAACTCTTATCCTTTTTAAATCACTTGTTCTCAACAATTATGTTTAAACTACTCATGAAAATTTTGTGAGATATTTGACAAAGTCAGCCATCATCCTGAACTATTTTTCTTGTTTACAAATTTTGTTAACAGAGGTAATATGAACTTTCTTTAACTAGTAAAACGAAGTAGAATGAGAGTTGGATGTCTGCATTATATGAAGACATGTCTATTTTAATTAAACCAACAAACTTCAACTAGCTTTATTTACTGGAGATCACCCAAGATTCTGTGTTTTTTTTTAATTGGATTAGTTTCTGTGTTTCTGAGAGTTTTAGGAATACTTAATTTATAAAGCACTTATTTTAAGTCAATTAAATAGAGCTCTTTTACAGATTAATTTTAGCAATAACATCTGGAGGTAGAAAAATACCACACATCTACAACATACATATATAGACATGTGTAAACATACAGATACAAATATATATCTTAAAGCTTTCATTTTAAAATTTTAGCTATGAGTCAGGTACAATATTAGTACCTGACTAGTTTATAAGAGACTCACTAGTTTATAAGAGAACAGTTGGGTCCAAATTGTGTTTCTGGAAATTTGTCCACTAAGATGGGGAAAGATTCTTTTTTCCTTTTTCCTACTAGTATTTGTGAAAGAAGAGACTTGGAATTTTTCATTTGCCCATTTTCCAAATAACTCCTTTTTTCTCTTTTTGATGAGAAACATCTCCCTAAAGTTTACATTTCAAGGATTGGTTCTTAGGTCCTAGAGAAGAAGGGGTAGAAAATTTTTAAGATGGGGTAGAAAATTTACATTTCAAAAACACAGAAAGTATCCAAATTTTCTCCAAAATTGAGTTTTGGGGTATATTTGCATATTATCGGAGGCCGGGAATAATTACTATTTAAACTTTCCTTATTTTTCTTAGGTGCAGGATAGTACTGTTTCCAATGTCCTGATCTTTTGCAAGCATTTTGAGATGAATAGGGGACCTTTGGTGGCGTGGGTAAAAAGGATAGGTGGACTTTGAATTGTTTCTGGAGCTGCAACTCTGGTTTTGCAAAGATTTGAAAAACAAAGTTGTTTCTAATTCCTCAAAGAATTTGGTTGTAGCCTAAATGATATCAAGGGACTGACCTGCCCATTCAACTACATTATTTTCAATTTGCTTCATATCAGGTAGAAGATTTCCAACTAAGAAGGAAATCAAGATCTCTCTATTCTGGAGCTTTAGGGTTTAATGCAGTGTGCCTTTTAAAAATCTATATAAAGCTTTCAACAAAGGCTTTACAATGCTCTCCTTTTTTTTTTCCTGAGTGTACAATTCAACCTTAGACCAATTAACCTTAAGGGGGAAAAAGCCTCTTCTATTGTTTCAATGAGCACCTGAACATCAGCCTCCAGCTGATCCATTTCCTGATCATTTGTGGGAGGGCCTGGGAGAAATTCTGGTCATCTGTTTCTTCTGTGAGGGGGTTTTCCCAAGAGGCCATCTGGTTTATCTGATAAGTACAGTACAATCATGGGTGGGAAGAATACCGTTTAGCTACCAATCAGGGTTCCAGTGAATGTGACTGTGGATGTCCACTGATCTTTCTAACTGTTCTCTAAATTTGATAGTATCTTCTGAAAGTTGTGGTTAATGAGGCTTTGTAACTTCATCTTGTCAAAGGGGTCCGTAAGGCAAGCCATTTCAATTCTTAGTGTCCTCTTCTCAATCTGGTCTGTGCATAGTACCAAAAAGACAGTTGTTAGAATGAGAGCTCTCCAAAAATTTTTCAAGTATAGAGGTTTTTCCAACTCAAAGGATTCATCATCTGGCCATTGACCAGTAGGATCTTATATATCTCAATAGCAACTCAAACCAATAAGGCTTTTTATGGCTTAACCATAGATGCAAGAGGCATCCCAAAAGAGTGTACAAAAGCGGCAGCCATCACAAGCTCCTGAAAATCCACTCCCAAAGTTAGCCTAAGACAGCAAAGACCTTCATTGTCACAAGTGGTAAGAATGGTATAGGGAAAATGGTGTCTCCGGTTTTCCGTGAGAACGTGTGATGCATTCAGTTACATACCCGCTAATCTGTGACACCAGGCAGGTGCTACTAGAATGGGACTTATCCAGCATTAAAGAGACAATGAAGTTTGAGATGTCAAAGGCCCCCTATGGACCGGGACCCCTATGACAAACTCCGCTGGCAGCTGGTGGGGACGATGAGAATGCTGCTATTGGGCTGTCCACTAGATGCATGCCGACACGTGCATCTTCTGACTGGTGGATCCCAGGGACAATATTCTCACTGGTTACAAGGCCAAGCTTTTAAGGCACAGAATAAAATGGAAGGAAAACCTCTCTAGGCTATGGTTCTCCTCCTTATAACAAATGACAGAAAAGACAGAGATAAAAGCAAACAATTACTATCTCTCCGGGAGGAAAGTGGATCAATATAAAACAAGAGTACTCATAAAAAAAAATCTTTACCAAAGTTGCTATACCCACGAAACTAATTCACGCAGGTATTTTCTCCCTTTAATCTAAATTTGAAAAGGAAGGGACAAGAAATGCTTACCTTCCTTTCTGAACCAGGCACTATAGAGACTGATCCAGGAGATCTGCCTTTGGTAAGAATTATTACGCTTAGCCAGCTTCTGCCAGTTTTCCAGAATCCCATCTGCAGACTCCAGAGCAAGTATGGTGCCTCAGCAAACCCCATCACGGGTCTCCAAACTGTGGTGGGAGAAAAATAATTTTCCCGCTCTCTGTCTAGGTTCTTGACTGAGTCTCCACTGTAATGAAACACATTAAGAGGAGAAAAACAAAAATGTAATACCACGTATATCTCCTGTATACATTAACTCCCTGAAATGGCCAAGCCAACGCTTTTAATACCATCTCCAGCTAGAGGCAAAAGAAAGGTGTTGGGCAGTGGGGAAGCCAGTTATGGGAGGTTACCAGGAAAAACACAGTAAACAAGGGTAAGGTTGTTAGATTTAAGTCCGCGCCTTCTCCACTGACAAGAGTTTCTAGAGATTTAGTCATCCTCCGCTGCCTGGTACAGAGAGGGAGACTCTCTTACAAATGGAGATTGCCCTTATAAACGTAAATATCTCTTACAAAGGGTAACTTTAGTCACTTTTCAGAGCTTCTCCTGTGTCTGCAGTTTCTTCAAAATAATTAACTCAGTGTAATTTTCATTCCAAAGAGACATATTTGGGGGTGGCTAGTTCTGTTTGCCTTCACTAGCTTATATCGTCTGCCAATAAAAGAAGTAGTAATCATTTTAGGGAAAAAACGTTAAAATATTAGATTATTAGTGTTTCAAAATAAAGATGTAAAGTGTTTTAATAACATAAGTAACTGTAGAGAGGTAAAGAAAAAAAACTTCCATAAATGTTTGGCTTCATACCAAATAGGCAAAGGAATTGGAATTTTCAGAATAATGTGTTACAGAAAGTTTCCTTAAAAAGAGCCACATGTAACATTAATGTCATGCTCTATAAAGTAAGAATATCAGAAAATTACACTCTTATGTGATGCCACATTTTTAAGATGGTGGTTAGAATTTTACATGTATGTAGCTGAATTACTATGGAGAAAATTTATACCAAAAAGAATGTAATTTGCAATTCAGAGTGCTTAAATAGTCATAGTTCTTTACATATCAGAATTACTTGAGACTTGTCATTACTTTATGAGCTTTGTGCTTATAAGTGGACTTACAGATTTGGATTTACTCCATCAAACTAGAGGAAAATTTGTCTAAGGGTTAGTCTAATACAGAGTAATTTTCACAAAGAAAAATACTCTAAACAGGTTCAGTATTCTCTTGAATTAGAAAAGTATAACCTAAAAATTGATGAATTGTTCTTTTTTTAGCCTAAGACTAGAATTAGAAATAATAGTGCTTTTCAAATTTTAAGATTATAAGATTATATATCATATTGCTCCAAAAATGCTACTTAAAAGTCTTCTTAATTTATGGGAAAGTTGCTACAAACTCTAATTTAGTCTGAAAGGATTAATTTTTCTTCTTTGAGGGAGCATCAGTAACGACTCACTATTGGGACTTTTGTCACTATAAGATAAAAATTACTTGGTGTGAGTGTATATATTACTTTCTACTCTTTTAAAAGTTTTTCCCTCCATTTTGATTTTTAGTATGTTAAAATAAACATACAAACACTGAATCTATAGTGTATCTATAAATATATTACATGTATATAAACATACATGTGTTTACATATTTGGGGCATTTAAAATGGATATTATTGTACTGTAATATTAATACATTTTTACTTCATAGTTTAAAGGACTGAATATCATTCAATCATGTGACCTTTTAAACATTTTTTACTTTTCTCAAGAATTTTCCTTTTAAAGAATGGCATTGTCATATGCTATTACAATTTTGTATCGAGAGAAATTTTGAAAAATCTAACAAAATTGTACATGGTTTTATTCTCCATCTAGCAATACTATCTCTAGAAATTGACCCAGAACATACACATTCCTAGATACCAAATAGCATTTCTATAAGGTTTTCCTTTATGGGCATTATCTGTAATAGGTAAAGATGAAAACAACACAGAATTTCCACCAATAGGGGACTGTTTAGTACTAATGGCTCATTCACAAAATGGGGGCTGTAGAGCCCCCTCCCCCTGCAAAAAGAGGAAACCTTAATGTTCTGGAATGGAATAGTCTCTAGACTATATTAATAAGTGAAACAATGAAGGTGTAAAGCCGTTACAATATCAATATCCCCAGAGTGGTTAATCATAAAAAAGTACCCTATTTTTCAAATTACTGTTGTCTCTACAGACTAGTTAAGGGGAACCATTTATTCTCATTAGTTGAGCTTTAATATTTCCTGGTAATTTCCCCTCCCCTGCTTCGTGTTATACTAGCTAAGAAGGACAGAGAAATATTGGGACTCTTTGTCCTCACTACATGACAAGTATTAGAGTATTATAAACTTTCATAGTAAGAGAAATGTTAGGATCGTATACTTTATGACATTTGTGTCTCTGAACATATTCAATCTATTATAGTATTCCCTTCATTTTTACTGACACTTCTTAAAATATTAAAAGGTGGATCTGTATTAGAGCTTTATTAAAAAGACGAATGTCAGGAGTCATAAAATACACGGGAACACAGATTCTAGATTTCTGAAATTTATTTCCTCTGTCTTTTTACATTCATTCAACTAGCATTTGGGAAACAGGTAACCAAACACTGAGTATCTATTAAATGTTTGTTAGCCTTAATGATTCTGAAGGCTTTTTTTAAAAAAGAACGTGTTTGGTTGGCAAATATGTATGTGCTTCTGTGTACAACATACAAGTATAGCCCTGAGTTTCCTTTCATCTCAAGATATTATACTCTTTTTCATTTATACAGTCATTTTTTAAATAAAAGTAAAGAAAGGTATTTCAGGCACTGAGATTGTAGCAGTGAAATAGACAGGTTTTCTTTCTTCGTGAACCTCATATTATAGTGGATGAGGACAGAAAATCAATTAGAAATGAAGAAATTGGTAAGAGAATTTCACACAGTGATGAGGGCCATGAGGTAGATAAGCAGAAAGATGAGATTAAGAGATGACGTCAGGTAAAATAGGAATACTTGTGTCTAGAAAGGACTCATCATGGAAGACCTGAGAATGTTGTTTTTGAGCTGTAACCTGAGTGATGGGTCAGCTGTTCACAAAACTGGAACAAGCCTCTTAACAGGAAAAATCAGATTATGAAGAACAGTCACCTTCCAGTACTGCTTGCGGCTTTAGGACTGACTCACATTAGTTTTGGTCTTGGCTTCCTACTTAAAGTCTCTATACATTCTAATCTATATATCTAATCTATATATGCACCACAGATAAATCTAAAAGAAATAAACACAAACACACAGCTTACACTGTGTTGTATTTCTACTTTAAAACTCTCTCTTAATGGCTCCCTAAGTCTTAAAGGATAAAATCCACATTCCTCAAACCAGCGTCATAGCTGCTAAAATTACATCCTGCCCTACTTATGCAATTTTAGCTCTAACTGTTCCCAGACATAAACCTTTTATTCCACTTAAGCTGCTCCAACACAAATTGCTGTTTCTTGTCTCCGTTGTTGTTCAGTGTTTTGGTTCGTTTGTTTTGTTTTTAACTGTTTTATTTAGAATGCTCCTCCCCTATAACGTCTCTCTCTCTTTAGGCCCAGCTCCACTCCCATTTGATCTGGCTACTCAAACTGGGAGTGATCTCTCTTTCTATAGAACAATTTCAGCAGTTACTGGTCCTACATAACCTATCCTGTAGTTGTCAGTACTAGATATTGTTATCAGTTCTATATATTGACATATATAGCTCCTATGTATTGACATAGAACTTACTGTCTTGTAGTATGGCTCATCTTTTCTATATTCATTTCTATCTCTCCAACCGAATTCTACATGCCTTTGAGGCAGCTGCCATATTCTATACTTCTTGGATCCTATCTTTCTTTTTATGCACATTACCTGGACAAGGAGTTCCTTTTTTTAAAGGTGAAGTATTTTGAAATGTTTAATTTCCTATCACATAAAACTGCAATAAAGTATAGAGGTTTCAAAATAATAATAATTGCAACAGATTGAAAATTCTTTTGGAGCTTTACAAAAAGGAGATTTACAAAAAGGAGAGCCAGATGGACTTACCTATTAATCATTTAGTTTTTTGGAAATGAAGAATACATAAAAAGTTGAGGAAAACTCGTTTTTTTACTCCACTTACAAAACCAGAGAAATAAAATTTTGCTAATTGGTCTTCACTCTTCACCTTGCTTTTGGTAGTAAAGTATTTAATTGGAAGTTGGGAGCCTGGAAACATTACTAATGTAAATATTTTTATTAAGTTTTAATAGCAGTTTTTACTTAGAAAGTCATAAGTAGAATGGACTTATGTTGGTATGTTGGTCTGTGTTTTTTTAATTTGTGTTTAAACATTTTACATCTTCATATTAAGTAAAATTTCCTTTCATTTTATTAATTTGGTGTCATTCATTTGTTTATTTTTGTTTTCTTCTTTTCAAGGCCCTGTGGAATCCTACATGCACTGAAGTTTTATTTAAACCAGTACATATTTCAACCTAGGTTAAATCATTATTTGATAAGAAATGTATCACAAATCTGACATGCTAAATATGAAATCAGTTTTCTATTATTTCATGTGTTAGCTATTTCTCGGAGTATGTAATACAGAAATCTTTCCATTCCAGATATTTCACACTTTTCGCATTTGTACACAATTGCATAAAATATTAATGGATGTAGATTAAGCTAACATATTCCTACCTTATTGTATTTTTAAAACAAAAATAGACTTATTTTTAAATTGTCTCTATATGCAGCTATTCTGAAGTGTAATATTCCACTTGGCAGGACATATTTTTTGTTCAACCTTCTCATCCATGTCATTTGTCTCTCTGGTTATAGTCTGTTTAATTTCACCACATATTCTATGCACATTAAGTAAGTTTCAAAACAGTGCTTCTGGTTTCTCCCATCCTAGTGTGACAGGTCTTACCGAAGAACTAAGTTACCTCTGTTTTTCCCTTGCATTGAGATCAAAAGATGAAAACAGTATGTCTTCAAACGAAATAAATCATGAAGAGTCTTATTCTAACTGTAGAAAGTAAAAAAACTTACTTCTATCTCTAAATAAGTGAAGAAAGTTTTTTGGCTATTGACCTCATATTGAGGGAAGTTTGTTGAATGTGTCATAAAAAAAACACCTGTCTCCTGGACTTGGCATCACTGCCTGATTTCTGTGTGTCCTTGTTTATTACCTTTCTGTAATAGCTCCCTTTAATTATAAGATGGCTGGGTAGCAACAAGGCACTCTTGAGTGTTGTAGTTTATTGGGAGGATAAGTGACAGAACCCAAAGGATGTCTCAGTGTTGTGGTGCAGGACAACAGAAGAGCCATAGAGCTAAGGATAGGAAAGCAGGTTTTACTGAATTCCCTATATTTTTTAAACAGGAAATGAAATAATCATGGTTAATGATGGTAACATTTAGAAATATGCTATAAAATTTCTTAAATTATTTGAATTATTATGTAACATACAATATGCATGATCAAATGTTGGGTTTAAACCATGATATTAAAATAAAACTGTAAATATATTTATTTACTTGAAAACATTGTATGTGTCCTTGTTGACTTTGCTGCTTAAAACGTCCTTTTATGATTCAAGATACAAAAACATTTTTGTTTCTCTAACAGTTTTCTAGAGTTTATTCTTTTATTCTGTTCTTATCTATTTCTATTTATTGTCTTATTTTAACATTTGAAACCCATAAATGTAGATAATGTAAGAAATTCTATTACTTGTAATAAAGCACTCCTCTGATAAAGATTTTTATCAGCTTGAATGGTCAATATCATTTTGAAGAAGAAGAAAGAATTCAATTAAAGATATTTTGACTAGGATGCAAGGGAAAAAAGAAATGTATTAGCAAGTAGATTAAGTCAATAAAGAAAGGTCCTTCTTTCCTCAAAAGCAATGTAGCAAAAATTGTCAATACAGACAAAAAAGCCACCTAACCTGAAAAGCTACCATTTTATGCTTGCTCTTTAACACCAGTAAGACATTTCAGGCTGCTTCCTCAGAAACCCCTTTTTTTTTCTTTAATGTAATTTTTCTTTTTTAATGGGATTGTGCTGAATATACATCAATGAACATGTTTCTAGGTTAATTTTACTTTCATGGTGAAATATATTCAGACTCTCCAGAAATGTTTATTATGTAGTTTGTCCATTTAACTATTAAAATGTTTTACATTTCTTTGATTACATTAAATGTGAATTAAAAATAGGGATTAATGGCATGGTTAGTTTTTAGAAAAATGTGCAAGAACCATTATAATTAGTGCACTGTATTCCAAGGTGTAACAAAACTGAGGTTGATGATTGTTTCTCAAAGAAGTAGCAAGAAGCATAAAAGTATATCTGATAGCTGCAAATAGTGCAGCATCAGTATTTATTGATGAAAGGAGCATTATGCTATACTAGTAGGCCTCCATATCTGTCTTTAATACCCTGACAATAATTAACTAAAAATAAGAGATGAACAAGCTTAATTATATTTATTTTCCAAATGAGTGAAGTGGAATTTGAAGAGGTTGAGTGACTTTCTCAAGTTCATGTAACTTTTCTAACAGACATTAAAGTTCTACATTGTGCTGTAGGTGTTTCAGATCAAAAGTCAGGATTTTGTTTTGTTTTCCTGACTTCAGAATGCTGGTGGACTGCATGATTGCAAAATTCAATACAAATTATACATGGATTACATATGTGAATATATACACACTTGTATATTATACATGCATTATATATTATTAAAGGTTGGGTTTATCTTAAATCTGCATTATAGTCTAGGCTTAATGGTGATGATATAGATTTACTATGTGAATACCTGTCTAAGATGTATAATATATGAGCTAAGGAATTTATTTTATAATATTAAGAATTATTTTTTCAAATATAAAGAAGTGCTTAGAAGGAAAACCAGGAACAGTTTTGCTAGATGTTTTGACAGTTATTAACATATATTTTATTTATGTCTTGAATCATTTTGAAAGTTTAATTTTTCATTCCCTGAAATGTATGCATGTTAAATGTTCTTATTTACAATATTTTAAAATATAAGTCACTTACCATTCTTGGTTAGATTTATGACATATACCTGTGTTTTAAATGATTTTTTAATGAAGACTCTCAAGTAAGTATATGTTACTATGCACATGTGATTTTTATTATGGAACACAAAAACTTCCTTGCTAAAGTTTTCAAAATTGCTATTTTTCATAGTTACCTAAATTTGATACTGTTTTAAATATTTGTTTATTTAGAAAACAAAATGTACTTTTCCATATTTAACTTGCTGCTAGAGGCAGGAAAGTCCAAATTTAATAACAGGATGCTTTTCATGATTTTGTGTTTTGTGCCCACATGTTCACACAGGACTCTCTAAATGCAGTTCTATCATATCTTAATTTCTTACATCTAATCACTCTTTCTAAAAGAAATCTTTGTCTTGGTGCTTTTTGGGGCAACAGTAATTGCCATTATGATATGCTGGCACGTTTAAAGAAAAAACTAATACTAATATATATTTTCAAACACATCAGTTTCATTTGATGTATGTACTTGACACAAGCCCACATGTCAATGATTGACATACATATCCTCCATTGAAAAGAACTGTTACTCTTGTTATTAATAAGCATTAAGAACTGTTAGAATTTCCCATGCCTTCCAAGTGATGTCTGTTGGATATCTAAATTTGCATAATACATTTATACCATTAATTACAATGGAGTAGAGTAGGATAGGCTGTAAAATGGAGAAAAAATGAGAGGTTAGCACTTTTCTTACTTTATTTTTTACTACAAACCAAACATCTTGAGTATATTCATTGGGTGTTCTTTTAACTCTATTTTGTGAAAGCTTTTCTCTTCTCCTCTTTGAATGCTGTATATTGATATACATAAAGGAGGTTGATGAACAGGAGGATCAAATGATAATAAAATATTTTCTGGTAAATGTTCCTAATACCTGAAAACTGTTGCATCCTTAATTTATACACATCATGGTCAGATTGTATACACACACACATATATGAAATAAGGAAACCCTTATTTTAAATTATCTTCTTACCAATTTCCTTTCTTAAAGAGGAGGAAATTTGATGAAGTAGCATATGAGTATTCCTAGGAAAGAAAGGGAAAGAGCAATGACAAATATAAATGCAAAACGGATTCTGATGAAGAAAAACGACAAAGCAAGGGTACAATGATCGTTGAATACTTCCCCTTAAGATTTAGCTTAGATTTTCTTCTAAGCTTCCAATTTTAAAAATATATATAAGACTCAAAAGATGAAAGAAGTTTCCCCTCAGCTATAAAGTAGAAGAACCAGTAGCTTAAACTTTGATAAATAGTCTGGAAGCCTTGTGTATTAATACATGTTGAATATAATGACCAGGGAGAGTGAATAAATGTCATGCCTTTTTACTCAGGCTCTTCATGGAAGATTTCTTCTTCATAAAGTTGGCAAGATTCTTGACCTGGAAAGAGATTTATGTGTATCTTTTTTTCCACTAAGAATACCAGAGTAGACTTGAAAGAACAAGTAACTTCGTTTGGCAGTAAATATGCTACACGGATTTTAATTTTCTCTGCATCATGGTTTATATAAAGTTACTGTGTTAATGTAGATTCAGGGTTTAATTTATATTACTAGTACAATTTTTATACAACTTTATGATTTTTTGGAGATCTTTATCATCATACTGCCATTTTGGTTGTAGCCACATGAATATGAAGAATAGGATCCTGAAAATTAATGAGTAATCTCTGAAAACCTAACTTTTCTGTTTTAGTAACGCAAATACAACATAAGTAAAAAATTATATATGCATAAACCCATACTCTATATTGTTTTTCTAATGCTTTTTATCATAGTGTAACCTTTAGAAGCCCCCAAAAAAACTTTAAATTAGTTTGAGTTTTAAAAGTGAAAAGCATCTTGTAGTAGAATGTGATGTATACATTGGAAACTTATTGCTAGTTTTTAATGAAAAAGAATATGCAATATCTGGTGAGCGAGCACAAAAGATCAGATGATCAAATAAGACTCATACAAATCATAGATCTTAGCCAATATCAAGCTTATACTAATCATTTCAAAGGTACTGGCCATCACGCTCCAGTGAAAGAGGAAAGAGGTCTGCCAGGTTGGGGACAGCTCTCCCAGTTCTTTTATCCCACTTTGGAATCCACTCTCTGATTCAAGCTAAGAAATCAGATTTCCAAGTGAGATTTTATGGGGTTACCTCACACAGCGGGAGAAATGTTTCATTGATGAAGTATCTTCATTTTATATCCCAACAATATGAATTCTTCAGGGAGCCATGTTCATAAAGATTCTAAGTTTATTTACTCAAATCAATCCTTAACCAGGGGCATACTGTTATAATTTCCATTGATAAGGACCCTCCTTCCAGCAGCTATTACTAGTTTATTTTCCTGGAGATCTAGTTTTTATGTTGGCAAGGTTAGAAGAGGTTACCTCCCTTCTTTTACTTCCCCTGGAGAAGAGCCAGTTGCTTTAACTCCCCCTTCTCACCTGCTCCATTTCCACAGTTCATTCTGAAAGTGATATTATATTGGAGTGGAATGAAGCCCAGTGTCCTAGATTTTTCATTTCTCTTTAATTGAAAGGAGAAGACCTTATAGAAAGTTTATCTGACCAAAATTGCACTTGTTTTGGGTTTCTCTTCTTTGTTTTCAATGTTTCAAAACAGTTTGAGGCAAGTGTTAGGAGATTGCTTTTCCTGAAGGATATGTTTCCCTTTATTTTTCACTTAAGGCAAGCTTTCGTGAATTGCAGTTTTTGAAAGTCAAGAAATTTGTGATTCAATTGGGGGAAAAAATTAAAATTCCTTAAAATAAAGTTTCTGTTAATTGATGTATGCTGTAATATACCACATAAGAGACGGTCAGCTTATTTAAATTTATATGTCATATTTAAAGTTATAAATACTTGTTTTAGTCTTTGCTTCCATTTGCTATTTATACAAAATTACTCCTGTTGGGACGACAATCCATTCAACTAATTGGAATAGAGTAAATTCTTCATTTTCTTCTTTCAGTTATGCTATATACCTCATTATGTATTTTATTGAATATAAAATGTCTAGTTTTAAGATATTTGGAATGTGGGTTTATTTATGTAAAATCTGTTGTTTTGTATTTTCATCCATTTGGCATATATAAAAAGTACACTAGAAAAATTCCCATAAGAGAAAACACATGTAAGAAAAACTGAATCCAATATCTGCAGCCTGATTTATCTGTTCTGTTGCTGTTCCACAAACAGACTGTTTTGTTTCTACCAAGTCTTAGTGCCTTTACTCACATCAGTCCCCTAACCTATAGAGCTGTTTCTTTTCTCTCAACTTGTTCACATGAAGAGGAAACCGAGTTCCATATTCCCAGGATTCTCCAGGCATAATTAAATTCTACTCTAAATCATTCTGCCGTTTAATTATGGCTACCACTTTTTTATTTTGCTATGTGTCAAGTGCTGTTTTAAAGGCTTTACATGTTTTAAGTATTAATTCTTCACAAAAGCCTATGAGGGAGCTACTGTTACGTGACACCATATTGCAAGCAAGAAAGCTGAAATACAGAGAAGTTAAGAAATTTGCACCAAATTACTTTCTAGAAAGTTAGTAGGCTGTGTTTAAGCATAGGCCCTCTGGATCTAGAGCCTGCACTTTTTAAAAATTTTTTTTTATTATTATTATTTTTTAACTTTTTAATTGAAGTATAGCTGATTTACAATGTTACCTTAGTTTGAAGTGTAAACCATACTGATTCAATGCTTTACAGAATAACTCCATTTAAAATTACTGCCAAATATTGGCTGTATTCCCTGTCCTGTACAATATATCCTTGTAGCTTACAAGCTATACGTAGTAGTTTGTAGCTTTTAATCCCTTACCCTTAGCTTGCACCTTCCCCTTCCCTCTCCCCACTGGTAACCACTAGTTTGTTCTCTGTATCTGTAAGTGTTTCTTTTTTGTTATATTCACTTGTTGGTTTTTTTTTAAGATTCCACATGTAAGTGATATCATATGGTATTTGTCTTTCTCTGTCTGACTTATTTCAGTGACATACACCCTCCAGTTTCGTCCATGTTGTTGCAAATGATAAAATTTCATTTTTATAGCTGAGTAATATTCCATTGTGTATATATATATATATATATATATATATATCACATATTCTTTATTGATTCATCTGCTGATGGACACTTAGGTTGCTTCCATATCTTGGCTATTGTAAATAACGCTTCTGTGAACTTTGGGGTGTATGCATCTTTTTGAATAGTGTTTTCATTTTCTTTGGATATATACCCAGGTGTGGAATTGCTGTAAAATATGGTAGTTCTATTTTTAGTTTCTTGAGGAACCTCTGTACATCCATGTTGGCTGCACTAATTTACATTCCCACCCACAGTGTACTAGGGTTCCCTTTTCTCCACATCTCACCAACATTTGTTGTTTGTGGGTTTTTTTGATGATGCCATTCTAGCTGGTATGAGGTGATAGCTCATTGTGGTTTTCATTTGCATTTCTCTGATGATTAGTAATGTTGAGCATTTTTCATTTTCATTGCCTGTTGGTCATCTGTATGTCTTATCTGTAAAAATGTCTATTCAGGTCGTCTTCCTATTTTTATGCAGTTTTGTTTGTTTGTTTTTTGGTATTAAGTTGTATGAATAGCTTATGTATTTTTCATGTTAATCCCTTGTTGGTCATCATTTGCAAGTATTTTCTCCCATTCAGTAGGTTGTCTTTCTATTTTGTCCATGGTTTCCTTTGCTATGCAGAACATTTTTAAGTTTAATTAGGCCCATTTGTGGGTTTTTTGGGGTTTTTGTTTTGTTTTGTTTTTTTTGGTATGCGGGCCTCTCACTGTTGTGGCCTCTCCCATTGCGGAGCACAGGCTCCGGATGCACAGGCTCAGCAATCATGGCTCACGGGCCCAGCCGCTCTGCAGCATGTGGGATCTTCCTGGACCGGGGCATGAACCCGTGTCCCATGCATTGGCAGGCAGACTCTCAACCACTGCACCACCAGGGAAGCCCCATTTGTGTATTTTTGCTTTTGTTTTCTTTACTTTAGGAGACAGATCCAAGAAGATATTGCTGTGATTTATATCAAAGAGTGTTCTGCCTATGTTTTCTTTTAGGATTTTTATGATTTCTGGTTCATAGTTAGGTCTTTAATCCATTTTCAGTTTTTTTGTATATGGTATGAGAAAATGTTCTAATTGCGTTCTTTTACATGCAGCTGCCCAGTTTTCCCAGCATCACTTATTAGCAAGACTGTCTTTTCTCCATTGTGTACTTTTGCCTTCTTTGCTGTAGACTAATTGACTGTAGGTGTGTGGGTTTATATCTGGGCTCTGTATTCTGTTCCATGGATCTATATGTCTGTTTCTTTGCCACTACTATACTGTTTTGATTTCTGTAGCTCTGTAGTATAGTATGAAGTCCATGAGCATGATGCCTCCAGCTTTGTTCTTTTTTGTCAAGATTGCTTTTGTAGTTTGGGGTTATTTGTGGTTTCATATAAATTTTAGTATTATTTGTTCTAGTCCTGTGAAAAATGTCATGAATATTTTGATAGAGATTGCACTAATTCTGTATCTTGCTTTGGGTAGTATGGCTGTTTTAATAATAATAATCCTTCTAATTCATGAACATGGGATATATTTCCATTTCTTTACTTCAGTTTCCTTCATCAATGTTTTAAGATTTACAGAGTATAGGTCCTTCACCTCCTTGGTTAAGTTTATTCCTAGGTATTTTGTTCTTTTTGATGCAATTTTAAGCATGATTGTTCTCTTGCTTTTTCTTTCTGATAGTTCATTATTAGTGTATAGAAAAGCAACAGATTTCTGTATATTAATCATATCCTGCAACTTTACTGAATTCATTTATTCTAATAGTTTTTCAGTGGAGACATTAGGGTTTTAGAAAACCCTAACGACATCATACAGTATGAGGCCATCTACAATTAGTGATAATTTTACTTCTTACCTTATAATTTGGTTGCCTCTTATTTATCTATTTATGTTTTTTCCTTGTCTGATTGCTGTGGCTGGGACTTTCAATATTATGTAAGTGAAAGTGACAGGAGTGGGCATTTTTGTTTTGGTCCTGATTTTAAAGGAAAAGCTTTGCTTTTCCCCATTAAGTATGATGTTAGCTGTGGGTTTGTCATATATGGCTTTTTTTATGTTGAGATATGTTCTCTCTGTACCAAATTTGATAAGAGTTTTTATCATGAATGCGTGTTTAATGTTATCAATGTTTTTATGCATCTCTGCAATGATCTTGTGATGTTTATCCTTCCTTCCTTAATGTAGTGTGCCACATCGATTGACTTTTGGATGTTGAACTATCCTTGCACTCCTAGGGTAAATCCCACTTGATCATGGTGCATGATCCTTTTTATGTATTGTTGAATTCAGTTTGCTAACAATTTTTTGAGGATTTTTGCATCTGTATTCATTAGAGATATTGGCCTATAATTTTTTTTATTTAATGTTTGTCTGGTTTTGGTATTGGTTTGTTGTCTGGAATGAATGACATGGAATGGAGTGGAATTTGGGAGTATGGAATGAATTTGGGAGTATGGAATCTCATGGAATGAATTTGGGAGTATTCCCTTATCTTCAGTTTTTTGGAATAATTTGAGAAGGATAGGTATTAGCTCTTGTTTATATGCTTGGTATAATTACCCTGTGAAGCCATTCAGTCCTGGACTCTTACTTGTTGGGAGTTTTTTGATTACTTATTTAATTTCACTACTAATGATTTATTTGTTCAGATTAGCTACTTCTTCCTGATTCAGTCTTGGAAGATTGTATGTTTCTAGAAATTTATCCATTTCTTTTAGATTCCATAAACAAAGATCAGTACTTTAAAATCTGATAAACTTGCTGTTTAAAGTACTGGTCTTTGTTTATTTTTTTTTCAGAGCAATTATAATTATGAATAAGCATACTAGTATTATAAACATAAGCAAATGAAAGGTACTGTAGTTCCTGGTGGAGAGAATAATGGCTAATGTTTATTAGGTACTACTGTGTGCCAAGCAATATTCTAAATGCTTTATGTGTTGTCTCATGTAATCTTAAACAAAAACAAGATAGATTCTATTATTCTCATTTTACAGAGGAGGATATTAAGGCACAGCAAGGTGATGTAAAATTCCCAAAGTGATATCATACGAGTGATGAGAGAGCTGTGTTATGAATCCAAGTGGTCTTGATTCCAGAATTCACCCCCTAATCACTTCACTGTATGGTGCCCCCAATAGAATGCAATAACTGAATCCATGGTTATGCTGCAGAAACAATTCCAAATTTTAGTGACTTCAGTATCTTTTATTTGTTTCTTTATTGCTCATGTCTATTGCTGGCCAACAGACAGCTCTCTGCCCTCACTGTAAGACTCAGGTTGATGGAACAATCTTCATCTGTTATGTTGCAGCCTGTGAGAGAAAGAGTGTCATAAATTGCACAATGGGTCTTAAACTTCCACTCAGAAATGTCATATGACACTTCTCACGTTTCATTGGTCAAAATAAATTAAGTTGTATAGTCACAGCTAGTAAAATCCAAAGGGCAGGGAGGACAAATCAGTCATATGCCCAGATGTGGGAAAACCATGAAAAACTGGCACACAGCACCAATGACTACTATTACATCTTTCTACTTTTCTCTGAAATAAGCTGGTTTTAATTAAAATGTGAAAATTATTATTTGTTAAGTATGCTGACATAAACATCATTTGATTCCATCATAGTTTTCAGAAAAACCTAATACAAAAATTTCTAATTCTGTAAGTGAATATCCCTCTGTAAAATGTTGTGTGTATATAAATGCTGTCTCAATTTTTGACATATGACATACATATATTGTACCATATTCTTCAGATATATTTCAGTCATTTCACTAGATTTTGAAATATTTCTATTTTTAATAAAACATTTCTGTTTATAATCAACAATCTACTGAGTTGCCTAGCATTTGTTGATGTTACCACAGTAATATTCTAGCTTGTTTTAACTATTTTAAAATAAATGATCATACCCATATCTATAATAGAGAGGTTTTTTCTGGGCTACTTGATTCTAAGTATCGTTAGTGTACTTGTCAGAATAATTCATAGTGACAGTGCTATTCCACCAACGTTTTTTAGTGATTTACCTCCTTAAACCTTATCATTAAGCACATTTTTCCTCTGGAAGTATCTCTAGAGATTTTAAGTGACAAGTATAATATTTTAAATGTGTGAACAAAAATGACTTTCTTGTTCCCAAACAATATGCTATGCTTGATTCAGAAAGAGATAATTTGCATCAACTGAAGCAAATAGGTTTCCTTTAATTTTTTCCCCTCTCATTTAATGTTAAAGCCTACCAAATTATCTCCTAAGTCATGTATTATATTTTCAACTTTTATGATGCAAACAACAATCACCTTCAATTCCCACAATACACAATACACATTTTTCTTTAATGAGAATATTATCTATGAAACTTTAATTTGTAAACAAATCAAGCTACATTGTTCTGCATGCCTTCTTTTTACTGTTTGAATATAAAGTGAAATCCTTGGTATTATTTCCTTCCAATCTATAATTAATTTGTTGATTCCAATATACTAATTGAATCAAGCTATTTGTATTGTAAGTAAAATAGGTCAACGTTCATTATATCAGTATGGTAGTTTGCATTACCAAAGCTATCATTTACTTTAGCTTTAGTCTAAATATAATAATAATATATATTTGTATATATATGAAATTAGGATTCTCACTATTTTAGACTTATCTTTTCCAAATTCATAGAATATAGAAAATAATTATTTAAGTTGAAAGAGAGCATTAATCAAAATGTTAGGAATATATATTTTGTATTCTCAATATTTTATTCATATTTATACTTGTTTATATTTGTATCATACAAGATGAAAAGAGAATTTGTAAATACTAGAAGTATGATTGTTCTATGTATTCCTGTCACAGTTTTGAATTGTATCAATAGAATTTTTAAATATACAAATTACGGAAAGATATTAATCCCTTATGGAAAGATACTAATCCCTAATGTTTGTCAGCAATTAATTTTCTAAGTTTTAAAATATAGGTTGACATTCTTAAGCAATTTTTATGCATTAGAAATATCAAAAAAGCAGAAATAGAAAAATGAAAACCACCAAATCATTGAGTATTTAGTAAGAGGTTATTGTGCATGTAAGAGCAATTTGCAAACTGGGTGCCTTCAAAATCGAAGACTAATACGAAGCTTAGGGGCATGATGTAACAGGCTGACTTAAAAGTGAAAGTGAGGACGTTGCCTACTGTTTAAAATGATTGGTTATTACAATGGGTGCTTCTAGAAGGCAGGGGATTGGTTAAATTGATTATCTCGTACCACTTTTAGGAAGATGACTTGTTTCTTTTATGATTGTTGGAGTCATTTACAGGAAATAACCCAAGTCAAGTTTTGATTACATTCATGAAATCAGCTAGATTTAGTTTGCTTATGTGACTTGAATGGTTTTGTCTGCTCATGGAATTCTCAAGTCCGGTCTCCGTTTTGTATCTGATTTAATAATTCCCCACTTTTGGCCATTATTTTAGTAGGCTGAGAGTATGACCAGGTAGTATGGCGTGACTCTTGGTTACCACTATTGATGCCAGAAAATCACTTATTTGTTGTTTCCACCAGTTGAGTCATCAGGAAGGAAGGTCATTAGTTGCAGTTAGCAGCAATTGCATTATCATCATAGGCTTGGGTGGTAAGATCACTGAGCTCTTCAGGTTTTCTAATCCTGATGGATATCATTTGATATGGGAGTGGCTGCTGAAAGACACTTAAAATCTTTGAGAGAACACAACGCGCTAGAGAGGTTAATATGTTGGATATAAGGAAAATAACAGACAAGGATTAAAAAATTCCCCAGAGTAGAGAGTCCCAGAAGCCAGGGTATAATCAACTAAATAACCTAAATGGGTTATAATCAGATTCAAGTTTTACCATTTGAAGTCAATCTATTTTTATTTTATTTTTTTTTTATAAATTTATTTTATTTATTTTTGGCTGCATTGGGTCTTCGTTAACTGCATGTGGACTTTCTCTAGTTGCTGCAAGTGGGGGCTACTCTTCATTGTGGTGCACGGGCTTCTCATTGCGATGGCTTCTCGTTGTGGAGCATGGGCTCTAGGCATGCGGGCTTCAGTAGTTGTGGCACGTGGGCTCAGTAGTTGTGGCGCACGGGCTTAGTTGCTCCGTGGCCTGTGGGATCTTCCTGAACCAGGGATCGAACCCGTGTCCCTTCTATTGGCAGGCCACTTCTTAACCACTGCGCCACCAGAGAAGTCCTACTTTTATTTATTTACTAAGGTGCTTGCTGTGTTAGCAATCACATATCCCCATGGTTATTTAGGACAGGATGAACATGAGGAATTTTTTTTTAAAATTGAAGTTTAATTTACATACAACATTATATTAGTTTCAGGTGTAAAAACATAATGATTTGACATTTGTATACATTGTGAAGAGATCACCACAATACATCTAGTTACCATCTATCACCATACAAAGTTACGAATTTTTTTTCTTGTGATGAGAACTTTTAAGACTTACTTTCTTAACAGCTTTCAAATTCGCAATACAATATCATTGATTGTAGTCAACATGATGTACCTTATGTCCCAATGACTTATTTATTTTATAACTAAAATTTGTATCCCTTGATCCCTTTCAACCATTTCTCCCACCCCCAACCACCCTCCCCTCTCACAACCATCAAACTATCGCCTTTATCTGTGAGTTTTGTTCCTTTGTTTTCTTTTTCAGATTCCACATATAAGTGAAATCATATGGTATCTGTCTTTAACTTATTTCACTTAGCATAATACCCTCAAGGTCCATCCATGTCTTCACAAATGGCAAGATTTAATTCTTTTTTATGGCTGACTAGTATTCCATTGTATTTATATAACACATCTTTCTTACTTATCCATCAGTGAATCCTTAGGTTGTTTCCATATCTTGGCTATTCTAAACAATGCTGCAGTGAACATAGGGGTCCATATATCCTTTCAAATTAATGTTTTTGTTTTCTTTGAATAAGTACCCAGAAGTGGAATTGCTGGATCATGTAGTAGTTTTATTTTTAATTTTTGGGGGAACCTCCATACTGTTTTCCATAGTGGCTGTACCAATTTACCTTCCCACCAACAGTGCATTAGGTTTCCCTTTAATCCACATCCTCAGCAACACTTGTTATATTTTGTCCTTTTCATAATAACCATTCTGACAGGTATGAGATGATATCACATTTTGCTTTGATTTGCATTACTCTGGTGATTAATGATGTTGAGCATCTTTTCATGTGTCTGTTGGCAATCTGTGTGGCATCTTTGGAAAAATGTCTGTTTGGATTCTCTGCCCATTTTGTAATCAGATTTGTTTGTTATTGAGTTTTATGAGTTCTTTTTATGTTTGGATATTAACCACTTATCAGGTACATGATTTTCAAATATCTTCTTTCATCAGGTAGGTTGCCTTTTTATTCTGTTGATGGTTTTGTTTGCTATGCAGAAGCTGTTCAGTTTGATGTAGTCCCATTTATTCATTTTTGCTTTTGTTTCCATTGTCTTTGGAGTCAGATTTTGTTTGAAATATCACCAGGAGTAGTGTCAAGAAGCTTACTGTCTATGTTTTCTCCTAGAAGTTTTATGATTTCTGGTTTTACATTCAAGTCTTTAATCCATTTTGAATTACGTTTGTGTATGGTTTAAGATAGTGGTCCAGTTTTATTATTTTGCATGTGGCTAGCCAGTTTTCCCTACACTATTTATTTATTTATTTTTAAAGTTTTAATTTTATTTATTTTTGGCTGCATTGGGTCTTGGTTGCACACAAGCTTCTCTTGTTGAAGAGCACAGGCTGTAGGTGCATGGGCTTTGGTAGTTGTGGCACATGGGCTTAGATGCTCTGCAGCAAGTGGGATCTCCCCGGATCAGGGATCGAACCTGTGTCCCCTGCATTGGCTTGTGGATTCTTAACCACTACACCACCAGGGGAGTCCCAACCTCTACATCATTTATTTACAAGACTGTCCTTTCCTCATTGTATACACTTGTGTCTTTTGTTATAAATTAATTTACCATCCATGCTTAAGTATACTTCTCGGCTCTCTGTTCTGTGTCACTGATCTGTGTCTGTTTTTATGCCAGTACCACAGTGTTTTGATTATTATAGCTTTGTAATATGGTCTGAAATCAGGAAGAATGATGCTTCCAACTTCGTTCTTCATTATCGGATTGCTTTGGCTATTTGGGAATTTTGTGGTTCCATAGAAATTTTAGGTTTGTTTGTACTGCTTCTATGAAAAATGCCATTGGAATTTTGATAGGAATTCCTTTGAGTAATATGGACATTTTTCAGTATTCTTCCAATCAATGAGCATGGAATATCTCTCCATTTATGTGTATCCTCTTCAATTTCTTTCATTAATATCTTATAGTTTTCAAAGTGTAGATTTTTCATGTCATTGGTTACATTTATTCCTAAGTATTTTATTATTCTTGATGCAATTGTAAATGGGATTGTCTTCGTAATTTTTATTTCTGATAGTTTTTCGTTGGTACAGAAAAAATGCAAAGATTTTTGTATATTGATTTTTTTTTCCCTGCAACTTTACAAAATTTGTTAGTTCTAACAGTTTTTTGGTGGAGTCTTTAGGGTTTTCTTTATATAAAAACATGTCTACAAACAGTGACAGTTTCACTCCTTCCTTTCCAATTCTGATGCCTATTTCTGTTTCCTTCCTAATGGGTCTGGCCATGATTTCCAATACTGTGTTGAATAAAAGTGGTGGGAGTAGAATCCTTCTCTTTCACCTGAATTTAAGAGTTAAACATTTTTGTAGTAACCCATAAGGGAAAAGATCCTGAAAAAATAGATATATATGTATGTATAACTGAATCACTTTGCTGTACACCTGAAACTAACACAACATTGTTAATCAACTATACATCAATAAAATAAATAAGGGATAAACTGAGGTTTTTTGCCATTGAGTATGATGTTACCTGTGAGCTTGTCCTATATGGCCTTTATTATGTTGAGGTGTGTCTCCTCTATAACCACTTTGTTGAGAGTTTTTATCAAAAATGTTTGTTGAATTTTGTCAAATGCTTTTTCTGCATCTATTGAGGTAATTCCATGATTTTTATTCTTCATTTTGTTAATGGAGTGTATCACATTGATTGATTTGAGGATGTTGAACCATCCTTGCATCTCTAGAATAAATCCCACTTGATTGTGGTGTATGATCCTTTTAATGTATTGTCAAATTTGATTTGCTAATTTTGTTGAGGATTTTCACATCTTTGTTATATTAGCTATGTATTGTCCTGTAATTTTCTTTTTGTGTTATGCCCTTGTCTAGTTTTGGTATCAAGGTAATGCTGGCCTCATAAAATGAGTGTAGAAGTGTTTCTTCCTCTTCAAATATTTGAAATCATTTGAGAAGTGTGATTATTAACTCTTCTTTAAATGTTTTGTAGAATTCACCAGTGAAGCCATGTGGTCCTGGGCTTTTGTTTTGGGGGAGCTTTTTGATTACTGACTCATTCTTCTTACTGGTAATCAGTCAGTTCACATTTTCTGTTCTTCGTGATTTAGTCTTGGGAGATTATAAGTTTCTAGGAATTTATCCATTTCTTCTAGGTTGTCCAATTTGTTGGCACATAATTTTATGTAATAGTTTCTTATGATCTTTTCATTTCTTGGTTATCAGTGGTAATTTTTTCTCTTTAATTTCTGATTTAATTGATTTTAATGCGCTCAGTGGTTCTAGCTAAAGTTTTGACAACTTTGTTTATCTTTTCAAAGAACGAGCTCTTAGTTTCATCTTTTCTATTGTCATTTTAGTCTTCATTTTATTTATGTACACTTAGATCTTTATTTCTTCTACCAACTTTGGGCTTTGTTTTTCTTTTTATAGTTCCTTCAGATATAAATTTATATTGTTTATTTGAGATTTTTCTTGTTTCTTGAGGTAGATTTGTATCACTATAAACTTCCCTCTTAGAACTGCATTTGCTGCATTTCATAGATTTTGGTATGTTGTATTTCCACTTTGACTTGTCTCAAGGTTTTTTGGGGTTTTTTTCTCCTTTGAGTTCTTCATCAACCCATTGGTTTTTTAATTGCATGTTGTTCAATCTCCACATATTTGTGATTTTTCTAGTTTTCTACTCATAATTAGCTTCTAGTTTCATATCATTGTGGTCAGAAAAGATGCTTGGTATGATTTCAGTATTTTTAAATTTATTGAGACTTGTTTTGTGGCCTAGCATATTATCTATCCTGGAGAATGCTTTATGTGCACTTGAGAAAAATGTGTATTCCACTGCTTTTGGATGGAATGTTCTATATATGTCTACTAAATCCATCAGTTCTAATGTGCCATTTATGACCAGTGATGCTTTGTTTTTCTGTCTAGGCCATCTATCCATTGTCGTAAGTGGCATACGAAAGTCCCCTCCCATTATTGCTGTCAGTTTTTCCCTTTGAGTCTTAATATTTGCTTTACATATTTAGTTGCTCCTATGTTGGGTTCATAAATAGTTTAAAATGTTACATCTTCCTTTGGATTGACCCCTTTATCATTATGTAATGTCCACTTTTGTCTTTTACTGCAGTCTGTTTTAAAGTCTATTTTGTCTGATATAAGTATAGCTACCCCAGCTTTCTTTTGGTTTTCATTTGTGTGAAACATCTTTTTCCACTGTGTTGCTTTCAGTCTTTGTGTGTCCTTATATCTGATGTCATTCTCTTTTAGACAGCATAAAGATGGGTCTTGATATTGTATCCATTGAGCCACTCCATGTCATTTTTTTTGGAGAATTTAGTCCCTTTATATTTAAAGTAATTATTGATAGTATGTACTTACTGCCATTTTGTTAATTGTTTTCTGACTGTTTTGTCTTTTCTGTTCCTTCTGTTCTTTTCTGTTCCTTTCTTCTACTGCTTTCTTCCCTTGTGTTTTGATAACTTTCTCTAGTGTTATGCTTAAATTCATTTCTCATTATCTTTTTTGTATTTACTACAGGTTTTAACTTTGTGGTTACCATGAGGCTTAGTCTGTTTTCAGTTAATAGCAAGTTACATTTGAATGCATTCTAAAACTCTGTCTTTACTTTGCCCCAACATTTTATGTTTTTAATGTCACATTTTACATCTTTTTGTGTATCCCTTAACTAATTTTTGTAATTTTAATTATTTTTACTAATTATGTCTTTTATTCTCTATAACTAGCTTTATAAATGATTAATGCACTTTCTTTACTATATATTTTTCCCAGTGAGATTTTTACATTCATATGTTTTCTTACTAATTAATGCCCTTTCTTTTCAGCTTAAAGAAGTTGCTTTAACATTTCTCATAGGGCTGGTTTAGTGAGGATTAACTCTTTTAGCTTTTGCTTGTCTGGAAAACTTGTTATCTCCCCTTCAATTCAGAATGATAACCTTGCTGCATAGAGTTATTCTTGCTTCAAAGTTTGTTGTTGTTGTTTCATTTTGTTTTGTTTTTTTCTTTGAGCACTTTGAATATATCACACCACTTCCTTTTGGCCTGGCATTGAACTCTTGAGCTGCCCACACAGCAATAGGCATGAAGGTTATCCATGTAAAATCTGTGTGGCCATTTCTCTGAATTCTACTAGTTGATAACAAAGACTCAAAGCCAATTAATAAGATTAGAATCTGATAATGGATAAACTGTAGCTTTCTATTGAAACAGTATTTTCCATAGTCATCCCATGTTTATCAAAAATATTTACAGTAAAGCTGATTCATTTTGTAAAATAAGTCTTGTCTTATTAAATTTGGATTTATTATTTACAGAAATGTAGTAAGAATATTAATTCTATGCATATATTCAAACATAACATTTCAGTCAAAGCTTTGGTAATATCCAAGGGGCTTTATTGGCTCCATAAAGTCAACCTTAGTTCTTTAAAATTGTCTGGTAATAAGGATTCTCAGATGAGATCTTTCAAGTATCTTTAGGCTATGAAGCCAGGCTCAGGACTTGTCTAAGTTTGTACATACAGTGAGAACAGATTATTTAACTTATGTAAATGCATACATTATCATGAAAAATAAAACTATTTAATGAGTGTGTCTTAATTCTGGAGGGATCAGGTAGGAAGAAAAAGATAAATGTTTTAACTTTTGTTTACAAAACTACAAATTGCTGTAAGTTGTAAATAGCTTAAAAGAGAGGAGAAAAATGGGTTCTTTAAATCTGGAAAAGAAATCATTAAAGACCCAACATTGTTTTAAATGAAGTCATACAAATTATAATTATCAGTTCGTTGTCTCCTGTAATTAAATTTTGTTTGGCTTCATCTTGGATGAGAAGCTTATGAATCAATCAATTTTCCATTAGAGTTTTAGAAATTCTTACCCAGTTCAGTATTATTATCTTAACATTATCAGAAACCTGTATTTTAGGGTACTTGTCAAGGTCTTTTCCATGAATCCCTTTGAAGATGTATTTTTACCTGTAGTTGTTTGTAAATACCCATTATCACATCATACATCTCCACCAGGTACAGTGTTGAGTGATTATCTAAGAGGTACAAAAAAGGCAGTGATACTTTTGTTTCATTGCAAAACAGATTGGGATAGAGGTGTGTATAAAGAATCACAGTTAGTTAATGCCAACTCTCTGACCCAGACTATATTCTAGGATCCCAGTTAAAATTATATTTTAATCAAAAGAGAAGGTAAAGTGAAAAGAAGAAAAAGAACCCCAAAAGGTAATAGGCAGTATTGATAACATTTTGAATGTTATATTATGGATTAATGCTTTAGAGAATGAATGAGTTTGAATTTCATTTTATCATATTTCCTCTGAGCTATCACCCTGAGATCTTATAAATTTAATTTTTTTTTCCTCTGAGACTAACTAAGCTTGATGGAGACTGAAATGTATTTTTATTATCAACTACATCTGCTGGTGAAAATCCAAATAAACAAAGAACAAAACTGAATTATGGTGCTGCATTCTAATATCATCACCTACTAATCAAATATAGAAACTCTTAAAAAAGGAAAACATGTTGAATTAGCACAGCCTTAGCCATCTGGTTCAGAAAGGTAGGGTGGAAGTCATCTCTGCTTTCTGTACAGGCTTTTGTAGAACTGTGGATCCAGGAGGCATATTTATAGCCCTTTAACAAGCGTACATGGTAATTAGAAACAGCAAGGTTTCTGCCTGCATAGCTTGGTTATCTTGACTGTGGAGATAACCACTTTCAGCTGACCCCAGGGTACTCTTGAAAACAATGTGATTGCACTGTAGAGTCTCTATTTGTTTATCCTACATGTAATTGAAACAGCTGACATGCTACTCTGGTGCTCCCCTGCCATACACTCTTAGTGAACCGTATGTTACATTTCCAAGTTTCACAGGTATGGTTTAGCATTGTTAATCACAAACAAGTGTGAGATTTCTCATTTCATTGTTTTTCATTCAACAATTGTTTATTGGGTGTCTCCTAGGTACTCGGGATAGGCACTTTTGTAAGCACTGTTAGAGGGAGTATATGACTCGAAATTTCACTCAGGATTGATAGAGATTAACAGAATAAATTACAAATTTCATCTTACTAATAAGTTCCTGAGTGTGATTTCTCAGGAACATAGACATTATGAATCCTAATAGCTCACACTTCACATCAAAGTGTTGATGAACTAACGTCACATCTCTCAATGGTTCTGGATTTGTGTACTTAGTAAAGTATAGAAGAAAATGGCAGTGTACCCTTAACTCATAGCTGCTTTTCTTAGCACTCATGTCCAAGAAGAGGTAATAAAACTTACTTTTGAAAAAAGTACTCAGTAACTGAATAGTTTGTCTAGGAACTCCATTCAAAAGATGAATCTTTGGGACGAAAGGGAAGAAAATACTGTGAAGGACATAACCACCTTTTCAATAGAGAATGTTTTAAAAAGTAGAGGAAAAAATGTTCAGTTGTCTTCTTCCTTTTGGTAAAACGTTTCTTGAGAAAGAAGAGTACCGAAAGTGTGGGTAAAGCGTTCTTCTGTGCAAGTTCTCATGAATTCTATTGGCAGCATATTCTGTAGAAGGCTCACAAGGTTTCTTAGAAGTCCAATATGATAAAAGAAGAAAGAAATACATTTTGTAAATAGTAATGAAGACATGCTATAGAAAGCCATATTTGATTAACTCTTGGCGTGTCCTTCAAAGAGAAATAGACTTTGATGTCTGGTTTCCTGTAGACACATTTGAAGACTTTCAGTGAGCATGGATAGTTGTGATTTTTATTCTCACTGCTTCTAAATGCCGTATTCTGTTTTTTATTATTGCAAGTAGAAGATTTTCTAAGGAGGCAATATTGAGGTAATTATTACACATGAGCTCTAATATTTAGGCTAACATTTCCTGATCTAGGTATTTTTCTTTCAGCATCTTTGTTTTGAAAGATAAATAACTGGTTGACAGTTTTTGGTTTGACAGTTGGGTTTCACCTGGTTGAAATGCATGAACATTTCTTCCAGTTAGTGACATTATTGATGGCTTTATCAAGCTAACACATGACAATGATTTGTCCCAGGAGTTGGTTTCATATTTAGAAATACACTGCATTGGAGGAGAAAGAGGCCCAGGGCCTGGAAGGTGCAGAGCTGTACCCACATTTCCCGTAGAACTTTGGAACATCTATGAACGGACATGTGACAATATACAAAGAACAAACAGTGTAGCAGCTTTCACAATGCAATACAAAGCTCAGATACAAATATGCATCCTAGTGTTTGGAAGCTGATACCTCTCTTACTGAAGGAAGAAATTTTAGTGAAAAAGAAGAAGTGTGATGTCAAAGAGACAAATCAGCAAGCAAAAAAAAAAGTATAATGTGAACAAAAGACTTGGAAGACAAGTGCTCAGATGCAACCCACAAAATGAAATCAGCTGTTTGCGCAGTGTTGTCATGAATCTACACACATTTTAAATGTATTCAAATATTTTGTATTTTACAATAAAAAGTCTTAATTTTGTTCATTTCTCATGTTTCATTATGTCCTTTTTAATGTACCTCTTTATTGTTCATTATTTTATCTTTTACGGTAAAATTGCCTTGCAGCCAACTAGTTACATGGCAAAAATGTTTGCAGCAAAGATGCTTGTGGCAAAGATGTCTATGAACCTGATACTTAAGATACTGAACATGAACTTTCCCAGTCATAGTAAGATAACTCTCTAGTATTCTCTGAATGTTAATTTTATATACATACACAGCATACACAAACACACCTTTATTTTCTCATCTTACTATCATGAATAGGAAAAAAACACTTGTCCATTTTTCATGGAATATTAAGAAAGAAAAACTAAACTTAAATCACATTGCAAGAAAATTTGCTGGTAAAGGAGCCTTCATGGAGGCATAAATCAATCAGAGATGATTAAAGGCATTTTCTTTTTGTTGATTCAGTAGCAAAGTATTTATTAAAAGGTAGCAAAGTATTTATTAAAAGGTGGCAAAGCAAATGCTTGAAAAGAAAATATTAAGTCTAATTGTAAGAGAGGAGAGCCAGAGGATGAAAATCTCTAGGTAACTTATGTTAATTCCTTTTTATTACCCTTCTTAGAGCAATGAAACTCAATCAGAAGCAATTTCCCATCCACCCCCTCACCCTCCCAGGGAGCATCTGGCAGTGTCTTGAGACTTTTTTGGTTATCACAGTTGGGGAATGTTACTGGCATCTAGTGGGTAGAGGACAGGGATGCTCCTTAATATCCTACAATGCACAAGACAACTACCGACAGCAAAGAATTATCTATCCCAACATGTGAATATAGCCAAGGCAGGAAACCTGCTTTAGATGTTAGCTGTGAACAATGATGAAATCTTTATTGATAACTAAGATGTTTTATAGCACTTGTCAGGAAAATAACAAAGGGCCTTGTTTACTATCTCACAGTTGTACTTTCTGCCTGGGAAAGCATGGTAATGTCATACTCCTAGACACATTGTTTCTCTAGTTTCCTTCTTACAACTGACTCAGAACTGAGTGTGTTTTAGCTCAAGGTAGACTATCATGTTCTCTAAGGTTACCTCTGAAGAGTTCTGTTTTCAGCCCATCACCTTCCCATGACAATGTTTGAGTCAAGGTATCTAGGGAAATAAATTTTAATTATAGATTGCTTTTACATGTGCTTCTACCTGCCTCCATCAAGCTCCGGAAGATCATATACATACTGTATCCTAGAAACACACTTGAGATCTACACAGACAGAAATCTAAAAATGCTTCTGAGTTTTAAACATTTTTTTCAAAACTCTAAATTTAGGGATGATAGGAAGAAATTATGTAGATCACTTCTTTCTTAAATATTTATTTACTTTTGGCTGCATTGGGTTTCTGTTGCGGCATGTGGGATCTTTCATTGCAGTGCATGGGCGCTTCCTAGCGGCATGTGGTCTTCTCTCTAGTTGTGGTGTGCGGGCCCAGTAGTTGCAGTGCACAGACTTAGTTGACCGTGGCATTTGGATCTTAGTTCCCCAAACAGGGATCAAACCTGCGTCCCCTGCATTAGAAGGCGGATTCTTAACCATTCGACCACCAGGGAAGTCCCTATGTAGATCATTTCTGCTTTAATATTTGTCTTCTTCTATCTATCCTCTAATATAGTTTTGCATGTTATTTTTCTGTATAAATGACCTTCTTACATAATTTTTTTGAAATTGCCTATTGACATCCGTATGTGTTACATTCATATATTTTATCATCTAATTAACTTTTGTTATAGTTACAAAACCAAAAATGGCTCTAGTATATTAGTGATAAACTTTTTATGTAAACCAGAAAGTTTAAAATATTGGAAATTAAGTTGATCATCTTAGAAAAATCAAGGAAAATATTTTTTCTAATTTAATTTTAGGAAATCGATTCTCACTTAAAATAGTGTTTTTTATTTTATTTTGTTTTTATTGATTTTTTCATTTTAAAAAAAGATTTATAGAAACAAAAATGTTCTATTATATACAATAAAATTTTTCTTATTAGCAATAATCATTCAATATTTATTGATTAGTTACTATTGACACGGCATTGCATAGATTATCCACCCTAGAAATATTTTGGAATATATTAGTATTTAAATAATTGAAAGTTAAATAAGGTAAGGAGAGGAATAGACTTCATTTCACCTGCATCCATTTTGACACATGTTTATATACATACAAATATATATACTTTCATACATATATGTTTAATAGTTACAGATAAATATTCCTTTATTTTTTCTTTTATGGATATGTGTTTGTGTTTACACTTAAGTATGTCTGTATTTTATAGATAAATTCATATTTTTATGTAGAGAATTGTGTATTGATTCACTTATTTTTGATCCTTTACCAAATAACTGGATCCATAGTATAGGTTTTAGTGAGTTACTTTTATCTGTAAACCTTCAAATAAAAAGCAGCAGACTTTAAAAAAAAAAAAAAACTCTATCATCTTGTAAGTCCACATCAGTTTATTCAGTAATCTCCTGAGCAATGCACTAAAATAATGAAGCTCTGTAAAATTGTCATAACAGAAGTGGTTCTTATATTTTTCTTCAATTGTATTCCATGTTGCTTCTCAGCAAACAATGTATACCCTCTATTATGTTACCCAGTTTGGTAAAAGTTTGTTGATTTTTATTGACAAATACTACCATTAAATCATTATTTTTGTTAACATAGCCCTTTAGAGATATATTTTATAGACCACATTTGAAAGCTATACTTTCTATAATAGTTTATTTATTTACTTATTTAGTATGTGACTACATGAAACCAAATATCTTGTATTTCCAGCATGAAATATATTTTTCCTGCTTCAAAATGAGAGGATTCTAGAGAACTGATAATAATGCATCAATATTTATTCTTTCTCTCAAAGCCATATTTTATTATAATAAGGATATTTTTATAGTTAAAATTTTAATTTTTATTGAATTTCAACAATAAATTAGCTACTTTTATCATTAAATTTGTTTTTAATTTATACTTAAAAAAATTTTATTGCAATATAGTTGATTTACAATGTTAGTTTCTGCCATACAACAAAATGAATCATTTATACATATACATTTATCCACTCTTTTTTAGATTTTTTCCCATATAGGTCATTACAGAGTATTGAGCAGAGTTCCCGTTGCTATATAGTAGGTTCTTACTAGTTATCTCTTTTATATATAGTAGTGTGGAAATGTCAGTCCTAATCTCCCAGTTTATCACCCCTCCTTTCTCCCTGGATAACCATAAGTTTTTCTATATCTGTGACTCTATTTCTGTTTTGTAAAAAAAAAAAGTTCATTTGTACCATTTTTTTAGATTCCACATATAAGTGATATCATATGATATTTGTCTTTCTCTGACTTATTTCACTCGGTATGACAATTTCTAGGTCCATCCATGTTGCTGCAAATGGCATTATTTCATTCTTCGTTTAGGGCTGAGTAATATTCCATTGTATATATGTACCACATTGTCTGTAACAATTCCTCCATCGATGGACATTTAGGTTGCTTCCATGTACTGGCTGTTGTAAATAGTACTTCAGTGAACATTGGGGTGCATGTGTCTTTTTGAATTATGGTTTTCTCCAGATACGTGCCCAGGAGTGGGATTGCTGGATCATATGGTAGCTCTATTTTTAGTTTTTTAAGGAATCTCCATACTGTTCTCCATAGTGGCTGTACCAATTTATATTTCCACCAACAGTGTAGGAGAGTTCCCCTTTTCTCCACCCCCTCTCCAGAATTTATTGTTTGTAGATTTTTGATGATGGCTATTCTAACTAGTGTGAGATGATACCTCATTGAAGTTTGATTTGCATTTCTCTAATAATTAGTGATGTTGAGCATCTTTTCATGTGCTTTTTACCAATCTCTATGTCGTCTTTGGAGAAGTGTCTCTTTAGGCCTTCTGCCCATTTTTTGATTGGGTTGTTTGTTTTTTGGTATTGATCTGCATGAGTTGTTTGTATGTTTGGGGGATTAATCCCTTGTTGGTCACTTCGTTTGCAAATATTTTCTCCCCTTCTGTGAGCTTTTTGTTTTTTTTATGGTTTCCTTTTCTGTGCAAAAGCTTTTAAGTTTAATTAGGTCCCATTATTTATTTTTGTTTCTATTTTCACTACTCTAGGAGGTGGATCAAAAAAGAGCTTGCTGTATGTCAGAGAGTGTTCTGCCTATGTTTTCCTCTAAGACTTTTATATTATCCAGTCTTACATTTATGTCTTTAATCCATTTTGAGTTTATTTTTGTGTATGGTATTAGAGAAAGTTCTAATTTCATTCTTTTACATGTAGCTGTCCAGTTTTCCCAGCACCACTTATTGAAGAGACTGTCTTTTCTCCATTGTGTCTTCTTGCCTCCTTTGTCATAGATTAGGTGACCATAGGTGTGTGGGTTTATCTCTGGGTTTTCTATCCTGTTCCATTGATGTATATTTCTGTTTTTGTGCCAGTACTGTACTGGCTTTATTACTGTATCTTTGTAGTATAGTCTGAAGTCAGGGAGCCTGATTCCTCCAGCTCCGTTTTTCTTTCTCAAGATTGCTTTGGCTATTCAGAGTTTTTTGTGTTTCCATACAAACTGTAAATTTTTTTCTTCTAATTCTGTGAAAAATGCCATTGGTAATTTGATAGGGATTGCACTGAACCTGTAGGTTACTTTGGGTAATATAGTCATTTTCACAATATTGATTCTTCCAATCCAAGAACATAGTATGTCTCTCCATCTGTTTCTGTTATCTTTGATTTCTTTCATCAGTATTCTATAGTTTTCTGAGTACAGGTCTTTTGTCTCCTTAGGTAGGTTTATTCCTATGTATTTTATTCTTTTTGTTACAGTGGTAAATGGGATTGTTTCCTTAATTTCTCTTTCTGATTTTTCATTGTTAGTGTGTAGGAAGCCAAGAGATTTCTGTGTATTAATTTTATATCCTGCAACTTTACCAGATTTATTGATAAGCTCTAGTAGTTTTCTGGTGGCTTCTTTAGGATTTTCTATGTATAATGTCATGTCATCTGCAAACAGTCACAGTTTTACTTCTTCTTTTCCAATGTGTATTCCTTTTGTTTCTTTTTCTTCTCTGATTGCAGTGGGTAGGACTTCTAAAACTATGTTGAATAGTCATGGTGAGAGTGGACATCCTTGTTTTCTTTCTGATCTTAGAGGAAATGCTTTCAGTTTTTCACCATTGAGAATGATGTTGGCTGTGGGTTTGTCATATATGACCTTTATTATGTTGAGGTAGTTCCCTCTATGCCCACTTTCTGGAGAGTTTTTTTTTATCATAAATGGGTGTTGAATTTTGTCAAAAGCTTTCTCTGCATCTATTGAGATGATCATATGGTTTTTTTCCTTCAGTTTGTTAATGTGGTTGTCACATTGATTGATTTATGTATATTGAAGAATCCTTGCATCCCTGGGATAAATCCCACTTGATCATGGTGTGTGATCATTTTAATGTTTTGTCAGATTCAGTTTGGTAGTATTTTGTTGAGAATTTTTACCTCTATATTCATCAATAATATTGGCCTGTAATTTTCTTTTTTTGTGATATCTTTGTCTGGTTTTGGTATCAGAGTGGTGATGGCCTTGTAGAATGAGCTTGGGGATGTTCCTGCCTCTTCAATTTTTTAGAATAGTTTGAAAAGGATAGATATTAAACTCTTCTCTAGATGTTTGACAGAATTCACCTGTAAAGCCATCTGGTCCTGGACTTTTGTTTTTTGGAAGATTTTTAATCACAGTTTCAATTTCAGTACTTGCGATTGGTCTGTTCATATTTTCTGTTTCTTCCTGGTTCAGTCTTGGAAACTGTACCTTTCTAAGAATTGTCCATTTCTTCTAGGTTGTCCATTTTATTGGCATATAGTTTTTTTTGTGTGTGTGTGTGTGGTACGTGGGCCTCTCCCTGCTGTGGCCTCTCCCATAGCAGAGCACAGCCTCCAGACACGCAGGCCCAGTGGCCACGGCTCACGGGCCCAGCTGCTCCGCGGCATGTGGGATCTTCCCAGACCGGAGCACGAACCAGCATCCCCTGCATTGGCAGGCGGACTCTCAACCACTGTGGCATATAGTTTTTTGTAGTGTTCTCTTATCATCCTTTGTATTTCTGTGGTGTCTGTTGTAACTTCTCCTTTTTAATTTGTAATTTTATTGATTTGAATTCTCTCACTTTTTTATCTTGATGAGTCTGGCTAAAGGTTTATCAATTTTGTTTATCTTCTCAGAGAACCAGGTTTTACTTTCATTGATCGTTGCTATTGTTCTCTTTGTCTCTATTTCATTTGTTTCTGCTCTGATCTTTATGATTTCTTTCCTTCTACTAACTTTGGGTTTTTTGCTCTTCTTTAGTTTCTTTAGTTGTAAAGCTAGGTTGTTTGTTTGGAAATTTCCAGTTTCTTGATGTAGGATTGTATTGCTGTAACCTTCCCTCTTAGAACTGCTTTTGCTGTATTCCATAGGTTTGGATCATTGTGTTTTCATTGTCATTTGTCTCTAGGTATTTTTTGATTTCCTCCTGGATTTTCTCAGTGATCCATTGGTTATTTAGTAACATATTGTTTAGCCTCCATGTGTTTTTGTTTTTTACAGGTTTTTTATTCCTGTAACTGATTTCTAATTTCATAGTGTTGTGGTTGGAAAAGATGCTTGATATGATTTCAGTTTTCTTAAGTTTACCAAGGCTTGATTTATGGCCCAAGATGTGATCTATCATGGAAAATGTTCCATGTGTACCTGAGGAGAAAGTGTATTCAGCTACTTTCAGATAGAATGTCCTTTAGATGTCTAATTAAGTCTATCTGGTCTAACGTGTGATTTAATGCTCGTGTTTCCTTATTAATTTTCTGTCTGGATGATCTGTCAGTTGGTGTAAGTGGGACATTAAAGACAATATTGTCTTACTGTCAATTTCCCCTTTTATGGCTGTTAGCATTTGCCTTATGTATTGAGGTGCTCCTATGTTGGGTGCATATATATTTGCAGTTGTTATATCTTCTTCTTGGTTTGATGCCTTTATCATCATGTAGTGTCCTTCCTTATGTCTTGTAACAGTCTTTATTTTAAAGCCTATTTTATCTGATATGAGTATTGCTACTCCAGCTTTCTTTTGATTTCCATTTACATGGAATATCTTTTTCCAGTCCGTTAACTTTCAGTCTGTATATGTCCCTAGGTCTGAAGTGTGTCTCTTGTAGACAGCATATATATGGGTCTTGTTTTTGTATCCATTCAGCCAGTCTATGTATTTTGGTTGGAGTATTTAATTCCTTTACATTTAAGGTAGTTATTGATATGCATGTTCCTATTGCCATTTTCTTAATTGTTTTGGGTTTGTGTTTATAGGTCTTTTTTCTTCTCTTCCTCTTTTGTTCTCTTCTCTTCTGGTTTGATGATCATTTTTATTGTTGTGTTTGGGTTGCTTTTTCTTTTTTGTGTGTGTATCTACTGTAGTTTAGGGGTTTACTGTTCTCATGAGGTTTTGTTATAGCAGTCTGTATAGCTACAAGGTTGTTTTAAGTTGCTGGTATCTTTCCCACCTAGAGAAGTTCCTTTAGCATTTGTTGTAAAGATGATTTGGTGGTGCTGAGTTCTCTTAGCTTTTGCTTGTCTGTAAACTTTTGATTTCTCCATCAAATCTGAAAGAGAGCCTTGCTGGGTAGAGTATTCTTGGTTGTAGGTTTTTCTCTTTCATCTCTTGAAATGTATTGTTCCACTGCCTTCTGGCCATTCAGAGTTTCTGCTGAAAAATCAGCTGATAACCTTATGGGGATTCCCTTGTATGTTATTTGTGGCTTTTCCCTTGTTGCTTTTAATATTTTTTCTGTCTTTAACTTTTGTCAGTTTGATTAATATGTGTCTCAGCATGTTCCTACTTGGGTTCATCCTGTATGGGACTCTCTGCACTTACTGGACTTGAATGAGTGTTTCCTTTCTCATGTTAGGGAAGTTTTCAGCTATAATATCTTCAAATATTTTCTCAGGCTCATTTACTCAATATTTCACTAGCCATTTATCTTATGAAAAATGATTGGACCAGTATATCACAAAAAGTTGAAAGAATTTTTTTATATAAAATTTTTTTATTTATTTTTGGCTGTGTTGGGTCTTCTTTGCTGTGCGTGGGCTTACTCTCATTGTGGCGAGTGGGGGCTACTCTTCGTTGTGGTGCATGGGCTTCTCGTTGCAGTGGCTTCTTTTGTTGCAGAACACGGGCTCTAGGTGTGCAGGCTTCAGTAGTTGTGACACGCACGCTCAGTAGTTGTGGTGCACGGGCTTAGTTGCTCCGCAGCATGTGGGATCTTCCCGGACCAGGGCTCAAACGCGTGTCCCCTGCATTGCTAGGTGGATTCTTAACCACTGTGCCACCAGGGAAGTCCCAAAAGAATTCTTATTATAGTTCTAATCCTGAGTATCTCAAAAAATTGATAATGTTAGCTTAATATTTTTCCTATTAGTTCACACAAATAGTGCTTTCAGCTTCCACTTAGTGTGGGACTGAATGAAAATATGTACCAAGTGAAAAACAAATGTAATGCATAGGTGGTCTGCATCTCTTTGTGAATTATTCTTTGTAAATCCTAGTGAAGCAAGTTTCACCTACTGAAATGTGAAAAAATTTAAAATCTATTATCATAGCTTTGAAATTCATTCTTGTGTATAGATGGCAAGCAGTTTATTTATTTAAAAATAAAGATGACCACAAAGTGATAAAATGATTGATTTTCATCAAAACTCCTATTCTGTAGAGTTGACCAGTGACTGAAATAGCAATACCATGCAGAATAAACACTTCTCTGAAGGCATATTTAGTATGAGTACCTAAAGTGAAGAGCTCAAAACACACACTCACACACACACACACACACACACAGAGAGAGATGGGAGTAGAGAGAGAGAAAAGGCTGAAAAGACCAATATTTTTCTGTATCAAGGTGTTTGTTTTGAGACTATGTGATTTATCTGCCCTTTTTACTTATGGCTACTAATTTTTTCCTATAATGAACACATATGTTTTATGATAAGGGAGTGAGATTTATTTTTTAAATATAGGAGGGAGACCACATTTGATAACATATAAAGCTAACAGCCAGAGGGCTGATGCTCAAAACCCTCCAATGACTTCTAACCTCACTGTGGGTGCAACTTGAAGTCCTTACACAGCTTACGCCCACCCCATTCACTTCTCCAACCTCTTCAACTTCCCTCTCCACCCATAGGACTTTGCTGTCACTACACTGCCTTTGTTTCTTCTCTGTGCACGTATCTCCAGCCTCGGGGATTTTGCTCCTCTGATCCTTCTGCCTGGTATTATCTTCTGCCAGATACCATCATGCTCAGTGCCTCACCTCTTAGAGTCTTTCATGGCCTAAATAATATTGTAAATACTCAGCTCACATTCCCTGTTTCCCTTTCTTTCTTAGTTTTTCTCTTTAGCCCTTGTCACCATCTAACATGTTAATATTTTATGTATGTATTCCCTGTCTCCCTATTTGGGTACAAACTCAAGGAAGGCAGGGATTTTAGTCTTTTTTTTTCATTACTATACCTCTGCACTTAGTAGAGCAGCTGGTCACAAGCAGACAGTCAGTAAGTATCCTATGAATGAAGAATGCCAGGGGCCTGCAAAGCACAAGGCAGCTGTCACTTTTCAGGAGTGCCATGCTTATTTGGTTTTAATCCCGGATACAAGATATGGAAAATCACTCCCAAGAGACTGCAGCAGGCAAACATTAGCTCACAGAATAAGGCAAATTGACTGAAGGAAATTAAACCAACAAGCATAGACATCCTGCAATTTCAGGTCACATTAAATCAAAGTCCCAACAGTAAACACTCCCTCGAAGTGCTTCTCAGACTTTTCATATTGTGTCACCTATAGAAAATGATAATATTTGAATAGCATATTGGGGTAAATGGACAAAGTTGCTTGTGTCCAGAAGATACTGCTGCAAGATATTCCACTCTGACAGGTATCTCATTACCCTTATAATAATATCTAAAATCCTTAATCTGGTTTATAACCTTATGTGATCTGATTCTTGATTTTATTTTATTATTTTTATATTTTTATTTTTATTGAAGTATAGTTGATTTACAATGATATGGTAATTTCTGCTGTATGGAAATTTCTCCAAAGAAGAAATACAAATGGCCAATAGGCACATGAAAAGATGCTCAACATTTCTAATTATTAGAGAAATGCAAATCAGAACTACAATGAGGTACTACCTCACACCGGTCAGAATGGCCATCATTAAAAACTCTACAAATAACCAGTGCTGGAGAGGGTGTGGAGAAAAGGGAACCCTCCTATACTGTTGGTGGCTACGTAAATTGGTACAGCCACTCTGATTCCCGATTTTAAACTGACAATGTCCCCAGGTAGAGAACCTTTGTGTCTCTTCAAATAATTTAGGTAACATCCAGCCTAACAGATCATTGCATGTTGACATACAAAATGATCAAGAACTAGGACATCTGCTTTGGCTCCTGAAAATAATAAATTAATTTAAATTTGCACCTGCAAGGAACTTGAAAAAGTTATTTTCCCAGTTGGGAAAAATAGAGAATAATGCCTTAGAGTTTGAAGAGGCACTTTGAGCTACTGGAGAGAGCTTCTAAATTAGCTAGGGGACATACAAATTCCAGTACCTAATTAAGAGCACCTGTTGGACACATTTGTAGAATCCTTTTGGGGCTATTTTTGAAAATGTGTTTATGGTGTACATCAAGTTTTATTTAATGTTTAAGACTCGTGAATGTTCTCTGTATTAGAAATAATCCATATTTTATGATCGCTCACAATCCAGATGTAAAGTTCATGGGCAAAGCAACTACACATTAAGGTAACTGTCGCTCTCTGCCACTCCAGCTTGTTGTGATAAGATTTGTAAGTAACCAGTCCTCTGCTAGTTTCCCTATCTCCTTTCTAAATTCTCTAGGAACTGAAAAACAGCAACAACAACAAAAACCCAGCAGGGTGACATGGCTCAGCTCTTGTTCTCAAAGCGCTGTGGCTATTGGTTATATCCCATGTGGTTTTCCTGTCTACCCCTTGGGTAAGGTCTGTCTAGGAACATTAGATGACATGTCTGTGATTGAGTTTATAGTAAACTTTTTTGTTTCCTTGCACTAGAGCTCTGGGGCAGGGCATGTGTTATGGGGGAAGGGATGCTTCACTGTAATTCAGCCAGGTGGCCAAGGCCTACTTGCCAACCTTAAAGGCAGGCCTCCATCCTTCTGTCCCTGTTTGTGTTTACATTATTAAAGTATAAGTTTCAAAAAGTTAAAAACATACTTCATACAACTATAAAATGAGTGTCAAAGATTTTATTCAATACAGTAATTAAATAGGTTATCAATGAGATGTTAAAATTGTTTCAAATTGCATTTGAGTAACTAGAAATTTATAGGCAATGAAGAATGTTAGAATAAGATTGCTGGGGTTTTCTGTTCATCAGACAGAAATTATTTGCATCTCTACTGTAAATTCTATATGGTTACATCTGCTCCTACAGAATTATAAAATAGCCTCAATAGGAAAGTCAGTGCACCATGCACAGCACTGCACAGAAAGAACACCCAGTAATCTCTTAACTTGTTTCCAACATCTGTACCCTATTATATCTCTGAGGTCACGTCCTCAAACAGCTCCCTAAAATTGTTTTTGAAGAATTGTGGACTATTAGATTTTTAGCTCCTTGTTTGGAATTGATTGTTAACGTTTGAAAACCTCTTTGTTATTGCTGTTATTGCTTATTTCTCGATAGTATGCCTTGAGTTAGTTAACGCCTCACTATCTTAGGTGCTAGTCCTGACAATAACAAATGCAAACCTCAGACCCAAATGGCCAGCCCTGATGGCCTCAACCAGATATACAGTATGCGCTCAGAGAAATTCTGAGAAATACACTGCACCATCCATCCTTACTTAAATGTTTTATTAGTGTTTTTATTAGGCATTTTATTCATCTTCTTGCTGCAGTAATAATGCATTCTAAACTTCGCCCAAACCCAATGGCAGCAAACACTCATTTCTTTGCTCATGGGACTATGGTTTGCCTATGGCTATGCTGGGTTCTACTGTGATTAACTGGGTTTGATTCCAGGCTGAGGCTCCACCTGCTTCCTCATTTTTCTAGAACTGGGGGCCATTCAGGGCATATACTACTTGTGCTAGATTGCCAAAGGGCAGAACCATATCAAGTTGCATGATTATTGCATCACGTGTCATAAGATCCCCTTAACCAAAGTGAGTTTCTGAGCAAAGCCCACGTCCAAAAAGCAGGAAGTATTCTCTGCCCACAGAGGGAGCAGGCGGAAACTTAATGTTAGATTAACAAAAATCCAAACTATCACAGACATGTATTTTAGGAATAAACCAATTCGTAGGTAATGTAGCTTAGCTAAGATAAGCACTCCCTGGGGTGAATTGCACACAAGGAATCTTTTAGAATTCTAGCTGGATATACAGAAGTTAATAGTAATGATATTTCTATTTCTTGAACACTTACTTCTGCTAAGTGCCAGGCACTTGGTCAGATGTTAGGACCCATTTTCTCTGATACTAAAAATAAAGCACCAGGTAAATTTTTATAGATAAACAAACTGAGGCTCACAGAGGATAAATTGTCCAGAGTTCACACCATTAGTAAGTGGCAGAGCTGACTTTTTCTTTTACTTATAACTTACTCATGTCAGGCATTGTACTAAATGTTTAGAGGTCTTGCACCATTTAATTCTGAAAATAACCATAGTAGGTACCTCCACTTTTTAATGAGAAAACTACGCTTAATAAGATTAACTTACATGCCAAAGATAAATCAGACACTCTTAGCTGGGACTTTAGTATATAATCCATGATCAGATGAAAGAACAGACCTCAAATTCTTAATGAAGTTCTGCTTCTGAGCCTTTTCTTTTTTTCTCCTCTGATAGCAATCTACCTGTCTTCCTCGGTCAATCCGTATCTTGACCTTCAATCATGGCACCTCTCTTCTTCTTGCCTGTGACCTCTGAGCTGTTTGCCTTAATTTTGCCTTTTGATGCAGACCCTTTGTACTCTGGATCTCCCATTTTGCTGTCTGCTTCAGACTAATAAGCCAGTTCAGTCTATTGATCATACTGTTTGCTTCAGCATTAGGTTTGCCTGTGCTTCTCCCTGAATTGTGCTCCAGCATTACAGCTCAGCAAAAATGCCTAAATTCCATCCCTTGAAGATAAGGAAATAGATTCTCCTTGTAATAATTGGACACTTAATGCTATGAGTTAGAATGGAAAGATACCTGAAATTGTATTTTTCAGGGCATGTCTATTCACATTGTTTTCATTAATCCTTCATTCTTTTTTAAAAAAGATTTCATGTAATGCTTTTATATACAAAACACTGAGAAGCACAGTTCAGGAATATAGAGATGAAAATTAGACATTACTCGGAAATGGATTCCGCCATTAATAAAATTATACTCACTAGAGAAACAACATAGCAAAATAAAACACCCGGTTTCTAACCTTTGCATCCCTCCTTTCCCCACAGTAGCGACATTTGATCCCTCACCCACATTCTGGTATTTTGTCAGTCTTTATCCGTTGCCCCTATTCCTCTTCTACCCGGTCTGCATTGTTAGGCTCAGTGATACCTCCTACCTGAAAGCTTAATTGCAACTCGATCCTAAGCCAGTCTGGACTGAACTACGAAACAGATTTGTCTGATCTGCACCCCTCTCAGCCTGTCCCCAGTCTAGAGGAATTTAGTATTGTCTTCCTCCTTTCTATTTTTCTGTGAACTCATGCCTCGCTGCCGACCAGCGGGCTCTCATTTTGTGTCAAAGCTTCAATTGCTTGCACCTCAGAGTTCTTATTGGAGTAATGGAACCACTGTACCTGGAGTCCTGACTCTCGATCCTTGTTACAAGAGCCAGAACTATGTTCCTATTCTTAACTATTAGACTAGACCGGGTCGAGGAGTTTCTATGAAGTTATGAAATAACTTCAGAACCTTAATGTAGCTAGGCACTGCTCTGAGTGCTTTACAAATACTACAGGGGAGGTAGTATTGTTGTCTCCATTTTGTAGGTGAGGTAACTAAGGGATAGAGAGGTGAAGTAACCCAGGCAGACTGGCTTGGTGTTCATGCACTTAACCACCATGCAACCTGCTTCTCAAGTTACATGTTCCACTTACAGCTGTGTTTTCATTGCCAGCCCCTCCAGCTCTAACATTGTCTGAAGTGCCTGTGTCCTCATAGGAAACAGAGCCAATGTTGACTTTGGACCCTCCGTGTCATCTCTGTTGGCCATGGTGCATTGACAAACTGAGTTTTCCCGTTAGTACCTACCTCTAGGCTCTACTTTATCCCATTCTTTTTGTTATATTTCTCAGCCTCCCACGTTCAATTGTTTACCTACCACCATTTTCTTCCTAGTCAGAGTTCACCTTCCCAGTAGCTACATTCTGATCTTCCTCTATCTATCCAGTTTCTGTCAAATGATTCTGCTTAATTCCAGTATAGATCTTCTAGCTTGCCCCTTTCTCCTACTCATATATACATATTTAAACATACGTATCATGAGGTAACAACTGTCAATACAACAACCAAAAAAGATCAACCATTATGTCATTTGATCCATCTTTCAGCTTTTTACCTTATAAATGGGGGAAGTAGGTGCGTCTATACCTATATTAGATGTGTTAATACGTGTATATGTTTGAAACTTACAGAAAATGGAACCATGTGTCCAAAGCAAAAAAACAACTGTTTCAAGTGAATATTTGAATATTATTAGAAGGTTTTATGCCTTAAGTACTGACAACTTAAGAATGGATTAGAGATCATTGACAGATTATACAAATTTGACTTCAAAACAGGATTTATTAAATTGTCCATTTATACTGTAAGTTAAAATATTGACATTCATAAATATAAAAATCAAACATGTCCATGTGTTGAATTACTACTCAGCATAGTAAAAAGCATTGCAATTACAAAAGATTAGAACATACATAATAGGCTTTAGTATCAATATGATATACAGTTACCTTAAACAGTTCATTTCATTGATCAGAAAGTTGACAATTGATGTCTGAAATTAATTAATTTAGACTGATCCTCTTCTCCATTTGCCTCATGGCACTAACAGGAAAAATAACTAGGATCAGAAGAGTCAATACTCACAAAGATTAGATAATCTCATTTCAGGAAATAAAACGTTGTTTAAAGTCCTTATTCATTGAGCACGTTTTCTCTGCTAATGAGAATTCTCATTCAGTTCTCACAGCGTATGAGAAAAGTGTTGTCCCCATTTGAGAAGAAGCTGCGATTTAGAGTGATTCAATACTTTGTCCATGGTAACATGGCTGGTAAGTAGTGGAGCCAGGAATAAGCCCCAAGTTTTGTTAAATCACTGAGCATTCTGCAACATTTACATTCTCTCAGCCTCTCAATTATGATGCAGTGTTTAAAAAAACGGTCTTCTCCCATGATAAAAAATAGTGAGATATGTATGAGCGTGAGAAATGGAAGAGGGCAAAATTATTGATTTCTCCTTTGTTATAAAGCTGAAATGATGGCTTTTGCCAAATCATAGACAAAACCATGAGTAAAAACTTATTACTACTGTATTTAATGTACTATTTAAACACATGAAAGAATATTATTTTGATTGCATTGGCTTAATTTTTAATAGGAATATCTTTAATCTAAATTCAATTTGACAGTAAATTAAAGGAGTAGTTGAAATTCTGAATATTTATATTCTTGTTTAATTTGTTTCCCAGAATGTACCTCAGTGGGCCACATAACTAATATTTTTAACTGAATATAAAAACCACATTACATCTGGGATAAATGTAGGCCTTGGTAACAGGCATTTGAAATATATAATGTTTAAGCAAGCAATGTATCAGAATGTACATATAGATGACAGAACATTAAGTAACAGCGAAAGACAAGATATCTTGGAGTCCTACCTTCCAATTTCTAGGTAGTATTACAGGCATGAAAGGATTGTTTTTCTACACTTAGTGTAGCCAGAGTGTGCATGTTTTTAATATAAGGCTATTTTATAATTCATTTATTCACTTTTGGATAATGAAAAATTCCACTAGTCACTGAAGGCAGTCTATTAGCATTAGTGATAATACAGCCAGAGTAGCATGAAAGGAATAAATTATAACATGAATTTAGGTAATTACATTTTATTCTATTTTAGAGAAATAAAAATCATTTTAAAAATCTGAATGCTATTATTTTTTTAGTAAAATGATAGTCATACTGGATTTTAATATATTGTTAATTGATCAGATTTTTTATTTTAAATATATATATATTTAATGAGTAATTATTATTGGACATTTGTAGTTTATTGAAAATCTCTTACCAATATATTTTCATATATTGGTCTGTATGAAGGCATTTGTGAAAACTAACGTTGGCTTTAAAATTATGAAATAAAGTTGATCTGAAGATCTGTTGAGTAGCATCTTGAATCTCTGAGGATGCGATCTAATGCAACCCTGGAACTAGGTTTCCTAAGTACCAGGCTTTTCGGAGTCTGTGATTATGGAAATTGGTATAGATGATAAATATATGTAGACATAATTTTTTAGTATCTGTTATGGAAGGTATTGTGTCCCCCCAAAATTTGTATTTTGGAGTCCTAACCCCCAGTGCCTTAGAATGTGATATTTGGAGGTTGGACCATTAAAGAGGTAATTAAGGGTAAATAAGTCACTTAATGAGCGTGGCCCCTCATCCCATATGACCAGTATCCTTATAAGAAGAGGGAGAGATGCCAGGGGTGCTCATGCGCAGAGAAAAGGCCATGAGAGGACACAGCCAGAAGGCAGCCATCTGCACACCAAGGAGAGAGGCCTCAGGGGAAACTTAACCAACTGACACCTTGATCTTGGACTTCTAGCCTCCAGCACTGTGAGAAAATAATTAGTGTCATTTAAGCAACCCAGTAGTATTTGGTTTTGGAGGCCTAGCAGACTAATACAGTATCTTACCATCTACTGAAAGATTCAAATAAAAATATTCTGTAGAACTTCAAAAGTTAGGAGTTATTTTCAAATATTTTTTCTCCTTCTCTTGTTCTTTAGATAGAGATCTAATTCTGCCATATATTAACTATGTGACCTTAAATATCTCATTTAACTTCCCTTGTATGGGGAACTTCATTTTAAAAAGTCAGAGGTTTATCTCTGAAATTGGTTCAGTTTGCTCTCAAATTTTCCACTTTTAGTATTGCAAATGTAATAAGTGTATAACAGGCAACTAACCTGAGGAAAATACTTGCCACTGATTATGGCACAGAGTTAATATCTTAGTTTGTATTAAAAAGCAATTCATTATTAAAAAAGGTATTGAGAATCAAAATAATAAATTGGAAAAGGTAATGAATGTATAACGTAAGAAAAACAAATTTAAATATGACTGATGAAGAAACAAAGTTTCTGAACAAAATTGTTCAGTCATCGAAATGCAAATAAAACAAGGTTTCATTTTTCATATACAAAATTTGAAGGCTTCGAAATTACACTAATTTAGTTATAGAGCATATGACATATTTACTATTTACTATTGTATGAGTGATTAGCAATAATTTAAGTAATTGACAGAATCAAGATTAAGAAAATATTCAGGGCTTCCCTGGTGGCGCAGGGAGAGTGAGAAAGAGGAGAGTGAGAGTCCGCCTGCCAATGAAGGGGACACGGGTTCGTTCCCCGGTCCAGGAAGATCCCACATGCCGCGGAGCGGCTGGGCCCGTGAGCCATGGCTGCTGAGCCTGTGCGTCCGGAGCCTGTGCTCTGCAACGGGAGGGGCTGCAACAGTGAGAGGCCCGCGTACCGCAAAAAAAAAAAAAAAAAAAAAAAAAAGATAAAAAAAATATTCAGAGCCTTCAACCCAGTAATTCTCTTTCTGGAGATCTATCTTAAAATATAAACTAAAGTAGTACAGACACTTTAAGATTAATGATTGTAGCATTATTTATAATAGTAAAAACTAGAAAAACTCTAGCGATGCAGTAAGTGAATATTTAAATAAAGCATGTTATGGTAACTTTGAACATAAACAAAAATAAAGCAGAGGCACCAAGGAAAATATTGTTGGGGATACAAGCTTTTATGTTATCAGCAGTTGTAGGTGATAAAAATATGGGTGACTGTTTTCTCCATAAACTTTTAAACATTTTCAAGTTTTCTATTAGTATTTCTTATTATGACATACGCAATTAGTTTCCTATCCCAAGCCATTTTCCATTTCTTTCTTACTAACAAAACTGTATTTTAGATAAGCATTATGCTCAGCTAGAAATATTAACTTAGCGTCCCTTGAGGATAATGATGCCATCAGACAGTTGTGCTTAATGAAATATAAGCAGAAGAGATTGAATGAGGCATCCAAGAAATTTATTTAAAATGGGCAGCCACCTTTTGTTCCCTCTCCTTCCCCTTTTCATGCCCAGAATGAAAATACACTGCTGGAGGTGAAACAACCGACTTGTGACCACAAGACCACAAATATGAAGCTAAAACCCCATGCCAAGGAAGGCTTAGCAGAAAGACAGAAAGTATCTGTCTCTGATATCATTTTGGATACTGTTCCAGCCCTGAGCTATCTACCTCCAGACGTCTTAAGGGACAAAAATTAAATTCTTAATTTGTTTAAGCCATTGTTTACTTATGTTTTCTGATACTCGCAGCTAAAAGCAATCCCTGACACATTTATATAGGTATTACATATATAAATATATATACTAATTATTGTGTATATTGTATATATTTAAATTGATGGGCTTGTTTCTATATAATTGCAAATATGCATTTGCAATTATATATGTATATATACATATATATGTGTGTGCATATATATACATAAATGAATAAGAGTAGACTGGACAGAGAAAGAACTACACACACACACACACACACCCCTATGGACAGAGAAGGAACTACATATATGTACCTGTACATATATGTATGCGGTTCTTTCCCTGTCCAGCATATATTTATTTGTATATATACAGGTGTGTGTGTGTGTGTGTGTATAATTCTTTTTCTAGTGTACTCTTACTTGTGCTTCAAGATTTAGCTCAGAGGTATTCCCCCTGGGAAGTACCCTCATTCTGCTTTCTCATATCTTGAATGTTCCTTTCTTGTAATATGTATGAACTTATATTGTAATAATTTGTTTGTATATGTATCATCCCACTCCCTTTGATTATCATTTGAGGGGCAGATATAGTTTCTCAATCATCATTGATATACATTATAATGGATGATAGGTAAAAAATTGTAATGATTCACTTACATATTTTCTTTTTTTAATTTTAATTTTATTGGAGTATACTTGATTTACAGTGTGTTTCAAGTGTACAGCAAAGTGGTTCAATTATACATATATTCATTCTTTTTTAGATTATTTTCTCATATAGCTTATCACAGAATATTGAGTGGAGTTCCCTGTTCTTTACAGTAGGTCCTTGTTGGTTATCTTATATATAGTAGTGTGTGGTGTTCATCCCAAGCTCCTGATTTATCCCTACCCCCTACATTTCCCCTTTGGTAACTATAAGTTTGTTTTCGATATCTGTAAGTCTGTTTCTCTTTTGTAAATAAGTTCATTTGTATCGGTTTTTTAAAATTAGATTCCACATATGAGTGATACCATATGATATCTGTCTTTCTCTGTCTGACTTCACTTAGTATGATCATCTCTAGGTCCATCCAACACTTAGACATTTTCATTTTGATTGTTACCTCTTTAACTACATAGTGTTCTCAATTCCTTCCCAGTGACCCATGTGCTATTATGTACAAAACAGTTATTCAGTGATATCATTAATTAACTGGTAATATATGCAATACAACATATCTATTAGGGTTTCTGATATCTGCAGTTGGCACCTAAAACATGAATCATTAGACCTGATGTTCAATGTTCTAGCATCCATATTCAAAGAATGAGAGGCTATTTTCAAATATTTACATAGGTGGCCTTATTCAGGGAATGCACCAACGACAGTGTTGCAAGTGGCCTTGCACACAGGTTCTGAAACCACACTGTGTGGGTGTTGGCCTGAGCCCCACTAGTTCTAGCTCTGTAAATTCATGCAAGTCACTTAATCGTTTATATCTTAGATTCCTCATTGGTAATAGAAGGATAATAATAGCATCTCCTTATATTCTTTTGGTGAGAATTTAAACACTTAAAACAATGTTAGGCATTTAGGAAGTTCTCGATAAATGCTATGTATTATAAATAACGGTTTGCAGTCCACTTGAATAATAGATCCCAATCTGCCATTTTAAAAATACCTCTCAGGAGTTATCTTTCCAGAATGTCTATTATTTTCTTTTTTCATTGCTTCATTAAATCCTCAGCTAAATAATATATTTTATATTATAGTAATTTAGATTCAGGATATAATGCTGAATTTCCTAACATAGCTTCTCAATAAGAAAATAATAAATAGTTCTTTAGTATGAACAAAAATGAATCAGAATGAGGTTGAAATTATCTCCAAATTAGTTTTGTGATGAGGATCTATAGATTGTAATTCAATCTATTTCTTTGTCTCTATTAGGTTAGAGATGTTCCCTGCGGAAATGTGAAGTTTACATATTTTGTATGCATGATTTGTAAAGATGCCATTGATGGGAGTTATGTGATAGTCTTTAGAAAGCTTGTGTGATAAATTTCAGTTCTTAAATGAATTTCCTTACAAAACACTGTTCTCTGAATTTAGTTTCCCCTTTTATCAGAAAACTTTCACTGTCACAAAATACGTATTTTAATATTATGAATATCAAAAACAAAGTCAGTTGTCTCTATGATTACATTATGAATCCATTTTTTAAAAATTGAAGTATAGTTGATTTACAGTGTTGTGATAATTTCTGTTGTACAGCAAAGTGATTCAGTTATACATATATATACATTCTTTTTCACGTTTTTCATTATGGTTTATCACAGGATATTGAATATAGTTCCCTGTGCTAAACAGTAGGACCTTGTTTTTTATCCATTCTATATATAATAGTTTGCATCTGTGATTACATTAAACATTAAATAGAATCATAAATGTATTCTGGAAGAGAAAAAAACAAATAACTACTTTTGAGTATCCTAAAATAAACATAATTTTTTCCATATTACTAAGTTGTACTTTCCAGTGTAAAATGACTAATTATAACTTGCTTTCTTAGTTATATATGTGTGTGTGTATTTAAACAGTTTCTGTGTATGCGTAAATATTTTAAATTTCCATTTTTGAAAGCACAGCCAATTGGACACCTGTACATTCACCAAAATTATGCTATTTATTTATTCAATTCATTCCTTAAAGCTTTATTGAGAGCTTAACATGTACTGAGCATTCTAGGTGCTAGGGAGGAGTAGAACAGATAAAGTCCTATTCTCATGGAGATTATTTACTATATTTTACATTTTAAATGTAATGTGTTTATTTATTACTAAATAGAAGTTAAGAATAATGTTTCCAGTTTTGTACATATGGTGTATGGCATATTCCAGTAGCTCATTTATTTGTTCATTCTGCAATACTTATTGGTTATCTAATATGAGCTAAGTACTTGTGATAGTTATTAAGGCTATTTACAAAGACACTTGAGATTACAGTTTTCTGCTCTCTCCCATGTTACTTGTTTTGGAAAATAAAATGTAAATGGGAGTCACGACTTCTGTTACTTTGAAAGATTTAAAGGTCAAAGTGATCCTGGACAATGTGGCAAATGGGGGCTCCGTTTAGCCTGTGTGATTGAGTGACTGTGATGAACAGAGCTCCATTCCAGATTCACATTGCCTTGTAGACTGAGGTAAAAGATACGTCCACTGTGTGAAGGCATGAAATGTTGGAATTGGTTTTGTTAATTAGGCATAACTTAACATATGCTGACTGATGTTGCACCATTCTAGGTGCTGAAGATCTGCCTATATAGAGCTTATATGTTCAAGCAATGAAACTAAAAATTAAAAATAATAACGATAAATTGATACTTAATATTGTTACTGAGTCCAAGCTCATACTGCTCGCCATACAACAGGCCAATAAATTGAGAGACGAGTTTTGGGGGCAAGGAATATAGCAACTTTATTCAGAAAGCAGAAACCAAAAAGATGGTGGACTAGTGTCCCACAGAACCGTCTTGCCCAAGTTAGAATTCAGGCTTCTTTTATACTAAAAGGGGCGAGGGTGTAGTTGATTGTTGCCGACTTCTTGATGCCGGGATCCTTTATTTTTGCAGCTTTCCTCCGAGGTCTGGTCACAATGTTTCTATAAATCTCTAACAAGACAAATATTATTCTTTATTCTATAACTTTTTATCTCTATATGAATGGAAAAGTGTTATACCTTTACAGGTCAGAGCGTTGAGAATGGGCTATCCTGTGTAATTCAGGCTTTAGGCAACATTCTTTTCTTTAGTGATTAGCTTAGAGCAAAAGCAATAGAATACAAAGGTTAAAGTAAAGGAAACAGATCCAATATGGAGTCAGATTTGTTCTTCCCTATTACAATATGAAGACAGATAGTGAAAAGTGCTATTAAAATAATAAAGAATGGCAGTGGATGCTATTTTAGATAGAATGTCAGGAAAGTCATTTCTGCAGAAATAACACTTGTTCAGAGCCCTGACTTAGAGAAGGACAAGAGCCCTCAGGGAATGCACTAGCAACCATGTTGCAAAAGGCCCAGCACACAGGTTCTAAAAGCAAACTGTGTGGGTCCAGGCCATACCCACCCGTCACTAGCTCTCATGAATATCTGGAGAAACAATAGTGAAATGTGGAGGCTCTGAGGAAAGAGAGGGCTCCATGTGCCCTAGTGTGCCTGCAGGAGACTGAGCAAGAGGGAGACTTGTAGGAGGTAAGCACTTAAAGGTCGTGTGAGTACACAGATCAAGTAAGGTCTAGTAGACCTTGGTAATAAATTAGAGAGGAAAGTTTTGAACACAGGAATCGTAGGATATGACTTATGATTTTAAAAGATCACTTCGACTTCTTGGCAGAGAAACAGCTAGAGGGGCAAGACTGGCAGCAAAGAGAGACCCTTAGGACAGGCTGGTAGCACCGTGTAGTTGTGGTATAGGGAATACGAGGTGTCAAAGCAGGAGCCTCTGGAGATTGAGCCAACAGGATTTGCTCTGGCATTGTGGTTATGAGATGCAGGGAAGAAGAGAGCAGGGGATGTAAGAATAGATTAGGGAGAGAGCTCGGAAACATGCACTAGAAGGAAAGTCAGGATGAGTGTCTGGGACAAAAAGAATGAGAGGTTAGCTCTTACTCTGGAATTCCACAGCAGATTTGACCTTGATCTATATTGAGGGGTTAATACACTATCACGGTTATTTCTTCCTTAAAAGGAGCATTCTCTTAAGATTCATGTAGTGCATACTCTTGGTATCCTGCCCGTATCCCCTTGTAAGTTACCATTTTTGTGCTTGTAGGTCCAACTCCCAGTCAGCCAGCACCTTTGCCGGAGGGCTGTACAGGTAGATGCAAAGTCCTAGGACATTATTTCTCTCTAGGGGAAGCCCTCAAACAATGACTTACAGAAGTTGGGTAAATAACCTAGCTCCCTAACTTCTTGGGCAGAATAACTCTGAGGTGTTCATTTCACACTGGCACCTCAAGCTTCCTGGTGGGATTAAGCTCCAATTGTCCAGTTTGGTAATAGGTTTGAAAATGCACACTATATATGTTTGTTTTTTTCTTCCGTCTCACCTCTCTACTCCCTGATGGTATTTCCTAGTATTAGCTCCCCCAACAAATTATTTACAGGTCTTTCTTGACTGACAATGGGTTACATCCCTATAAACCCATTGTAAATTGAATGTATTGTAAGTCAAAAATGCATTAAATACACCAAATCTACAGAACATCATAGGTTAGCCTAGCCTACCTTAAACGTGCTCAGAACACTTACGTTAGCCGATATATTGGCAAAATTATCTAACACACAGCCTGTTTTATAATAAAATATTGAATATCTCATGTAATTTATTGAATACTGTGCTGAAAGTGAAAAACAGGATGGTTGTATGGCTACAGAACAGTTGTAAATGTATCGGTTGTTTACTTTCATGATTGTGTGGTGACCGGGAGCCACGGCTCACTGTTGCTGCCCAGCATCACCACATATCACTAGGTCAGGAAAAGATCAAAATTCAAAAATGGAAGTATTGTTTCTACTGAATGCACATTGCTTTCCCACCATTGTAAAGTCAAAAAATCATAAATCAAACCTTTGTTAAGTCAGGGACTGTCAGTACTCAAATCCTTTTCTCAGGATCTGCTTCTAGGGAAACCAAATTAAGACAGTTCGTACACAGATAAAAATTTCTTGAAGTTGAATATTTTCTAAAAACCTATGGTTTTACATAGTGAGAGTGAGTCAACATTTACTGATGGCTTATAGGTACCGTATTGCAAAGATTATCACATTTAATTCTCAAAGCATATTTATAGAGTACATAGTAAATTTATATAGTGTATTTAGAAATAATGTACTTGGGTTGCTAGAAAAGGAAGTGACTATTTAAATATAAGATTCAAACATGATAAGCAGGGGCTCTTTTTTTCTGTTTTATTTACTGATGGGTCTTAAACAAGAGTCCTTGTCATATATATGCTCTCAAAGAGTATTTGAAAGAACACTTAAACTAAAAATAGTTTACCTCAATCTGGGAAGGATGTTTTTGATGGGAAACCCAGACTCAAAAGGGTCCCTGCTTTAGCTATAAAGAAGAAAGGAGCTTTCAAGCAAGCCATAGAGATCAGCTGAAGCAATCACAGCAATCAGTGGGACAGCACATATAAGGTCCCCGTAATTTTGTGGCTGTTATAAATATGTTTTAGAGATGCATTAACTAAGATTCAGAGAAGTAAAACAATTTATTCACAGTCCCCAAACTGATAAAGAGACTAGATTTGAACTCATGTATCTGTCCCCCTTCACCTTCACTAATCTTTAGCTCCTCTTCAGAACTGGCCAAGGTTAGGCAGTTACACTTTAGAGACTGGGTGTCAGTCCCTATTTTTAATTTTCCTATTTTTTAAAACAGAGACTTTATTTTTTAACAAATGTATTAGTCAGCTGGTGCTGTTACACTAAAATATCATAAATTGGATGTCTAAGATAACACACACTTGTTTCTCATAGTTCTGGAGGTTAGGGAGAGCCTTCTTCCTGGTTTGCAGGCAGCAGACTTCTTACTGTATCTTTACATGATGGAGAGAGAGTTTGTCCTCCTTTTTTAGGGGAACCAATTCCGTCATGGGAAGTCCACCCTCATGACCTCATCTAAACCTAATTACTGCCCAAAGGCCACACCTCCAAATACCATTACACTGGGGAGTAGGTCTTCAACCTATGAATTTATGGGAGAACACAAATGTGTTCAGTCTATAGCAATTAGCATAAATTTACAGTATGGTGTCAATATTACTTCTCAGGTGTAATTGGGGATTTTAATAAAGGCTTAATCTGGAACCAACGTGGGAAATATAGAATTCTAGAATAAATCCAATGGGGCAATGGGACGGGGAAGGCTGACACTTGCTCTTCCATATTGTAACAAGTAAACAGTAACACATGAACAAAAAGTCTTGCAAAATATGAAAAATTATAACATACTTAAATAAAAGTGCCTGAAATAAACAAACTGCCATCAGGAAAGAAGGTAAAATTCAACTAACAGGTGCTCCTGCAAAAGAGAAAAGAGAGTTTTTTCCCTTTGACCCTAAGAGGTTGAAGAGAGCAAGAAGAAAAATCTTCTCTAATAAGACTTCTAAAATAGGTTCCTGAGGCTTGAGACCCTATGGCCAAAACAAAAACAAAGCAAAACAAAAAATGAACAGAGTCCTTAGAAACAGACCAATGGACCCACACTCACTTGCACCCTTAGGCTGAGAACACAATTCATACTCAGAAGTGCATCTAAGTGCATCTCCTTAGGTTTTCTGTGACCTCAATCAATCGCCTTCTCTTCAGTCCCTCTCATTTACCAGCCAGCAGCATGACTTACGTTATACATATTCATTCTACTCCCGCCTCCAGCACAGGGACCCAAGCACATTCTTTCATGAATCATTATCATAACCTTCTAATAGTTGGGAGTATTTTAAAGTAAAAACAAGGAAGAAGTTGAGATTTTTAAATTCCTTTTCTGCCCTTGGGTAAAAGTTATCAGTTATTAAGTTATCAGATTTTTATAGAGGACATCTCATGTCATTTTTAAAAGATTATTTATGCAGCATTCTCTCTTTGTCTAAGAAACATGTTTCTATTACTCTCATTCCCAAAGTCTAACCTTACTTTTCTTCTCTTTACATACTAAGAAATTGTTTTTAATAACTCTACCTGTTATTTTGTGAAACTCACTGTAAATAATTTGAGTAGAGAGCTGGATATATAGCCTCCAAAGTCTCTTCTATCCCTGAAATTCTCTGATCCTTTACCTAAATCTTTTTTGAACTCTTTCCAGAAGTTTTCATTATTAGAAATACCTGAAGAGTCCTGTCTTAACACTGTTTTCTGTTAATACAGAGCCTCAGGGACTCTAGTACAGCAAGGCTTTGGTGTATTCAAGCAAGACTAACAACCCCAAAGAATTTTTAAAAGAAATAACTTAGAAATATCACAAAACAAACACTAAAGGGAAGGGAATAGGAGTTATGTATCTGGGCTGTTAGACATTCTTTTCTAACATACTTAGTTTTTACTATGTTAGTTAATACAATTTAACACCCAAGCATTTTTTCTAGAGTATGCTGAATCTTACTGTGTACTATTTTTTCTTCTGTGGCTCATCTATGGTACTGATCTACCTAGGGTACCACATAGTTTGGCACCTGATCACACACTGTTTATATGATTATTCAAATGCTTCTTTGGGAGATTACAAGTAATTAAATTCACTAAAGTACTGGTTTCTTTCTTTTTTATCAGCCCCAGTACTGAAGTAACCATTATTATATTTCTCAGTATAACCAACAGTCCTGGGCACAATGCCTTGTTCATAATACATTCCTTGTTATTGGTTGAGTTAATGAATAAATGAATAAGTACTTGCTGAGTTGAATTAAAATTAAATGCATGCTGGAGAAGAATTACTGTTAGTAGGAATCATGGAAACTGTTTTTGTTGTCTAAGCTGTTCACATGCCATGCATCCTTAGACATGAGAGAGTACTAGGTGCCCAGTACTGTTAAGTGCTTTACTTATATCATCTCACTTAATCCTCACAATAACCTTAAGGAAACAATTAGTCATAAGTCCTTCATTTGCAACTGATAGAAAAATCAAATCAAATTGGATTAAACAACAAGAGGTTACAGCATGAACAGTGTGGGCTCACGCGGGCAAGGATATGTCTCCTGGCTGTATATTATCTAGGCAGGTTCCTGGTAGTGTTAGGTTCTCCCTCTTGGTCACCAGATTGCTGTAGTTACAGAGAAAACAACCTTATACCTTCAAAATATTGGAAATGCACAAAGGCTTCATTCCCAGAAGTCTCAGCAAATGTCTCTCCAGATGAGCTATGTATCTACCCATCCTGAACCAATAACTGTAACCAGTAGGGTAGAATATGCTACTGGTTTAAGCTAAGCAGGGTATCCAGAAATGGAGTGGTATCAAATCACTTGGTATCATGTAGACTAAGAGGGGGAAATAAATTGATAGGTATATCACAGAATGTTCATTAAAGAATGTAGAAATGGACACTAGAATACAAAAAGAAAAGCACCATATCCATTACCTCTGTTTTAAAGATAAGGAAACAAAGATGCAAAGGGTTTATGTCACTTTCCCAAGATCACACAGCTAATATTGGCAGAAATGCAACTCAAAATCAAGTCTGTCTCTAACACCAATATATTACACAACCTCCCTTAAGTATTTATTCACTGTCCTTAGATCTGCAGTTTGCCATCTCAAAAGTGCTTCTAAAATCTCCTGCCAATGAAAGACTATCAGTACTAGCAATGAATATACTTTCTTTTTATAATACAACTTTATCTGAACGACATCTCTTCATTTCTATTTAACTGATAAAATAGTTTCATTCACTGCCTAATTTTTCTTCCCGAAGCTAATGTCCACCCACTTATATTTTAGAAACATGCTGACTGAAGAAAAAAAAAGGTAAAGAAAAGAAAAAAGGAATTACTTTTCTAATCAACAGTGACAGGAAATTGGTAGGAGCCATATTTATGATAGCAAAAATATTAGAGCATTAACCAAAGCATTCAGGGTAGGATTTATTTTTTATTCAATATTTTTTTTATGAGTTCACAGTGATAGTTTAAGATTCAGTTTAAGACTAAGGAAATCAGTCAGCTTCTTCTGGGTGAATATAATTTTTGCATTCTGATACCCTATAACAGAGAAATAAACCATTCACTAGCAGTTTAGCTGAGCACATGACATGAATTGACTAGTACATGTAAAGAAAAAACCTCATAAAACTTAGTTTCATTTCAGACATTTAAATGTATCTTAGTATTTATAATTTGAGGAGTGTGTATTCAGGCCCTTTTCTCTAATAGAAGTTATATTTATTAAATCTGAAGGTGTTTCCTTTGTCCAATACTTTCTGCTAATTCCAGAGAGACTTTTTGAATCAAGTTTTGGTAACTCTTTGGAATCCTGCTTTCTCTTTTTCTCTTACCTTTTGCTGGAGGAAGATTGCCTCGCTGATGTTTCATAACCACGATTAGATGGGCTAGTTTTAATCTTGCTGTTTTTCTAAACTTTATAGCTAATATTTATGAATATTTCTATTTTAAAGAAGATTAAGTTCAAACAAATTAGTCTAAACACCTGAATGTCCTCAATTTTACAGTAGAATTTAAAACACGGATTATTCCTAAAATAAAAATGTTAAAAATAGATTGTAATTAGGAACCTGTATTTAAATTTTCATCTTCCTGGATCAGTTGGAGGGAGAATCCCTAAGTCAAGGAAGGCTGCAGAGCCAAGGAGAGCCCAGAGGAGGCAGTGGAGGTCATCAGACCTAGAGAGTGGAGTCTAGTTAGTCACCAAACCACATGGACTAAAACACACCGTAAAATCTGAGGAACTGAGTTAACCAACCATCAAGTTTGGGTTGGTCTTGGATCAAAACTGACTGTAGGGGGACTAGCACTCTTTGATATGGGAAGTGTTATGGACTGAATGTTATATATTACCTCTATCAGACGGCTATTAACAAATACCTAAAATTATGGGAACAGCTTAGGAACTGAGTAAATGGGTGGAGCAGCTGGAGGAGTTTTGAGGTGCATGCTAGAAAGATCCTAGATTGTTGTGAGGGGACTGTTGATAGTGTGGAAGAAATATTAATAGTCAACCTGAGAAAGAAATAAATTTTATTGTCAACCCGAGGATTATAACGCTTCAGATGGTCTTTCAGAAAGCTCTGAGCACTGTTCTGCCTGTTAGAAGTCAAAGCACTGTGAAATACATTTTTGCAACAAAGAGTTATATGTCAGATGACTTACTGACAGTTGACACCATTGTGTCAGACATTGTGTACAGACAAATCGAGTAGTGGGTCATCACGACCCTGTATAGGATTAAGAAGGAATGTTATCTCCTAAGGAAGTCTGGTTAATTCTGACGCACAGTGCACACTAAGGGGAGAGAGAAGGCCCAAATATGCAGAGGAAAAATTTATGTTTAAATAATTCTTTTCTTGCCATGAAATATGACTTATTTCATCAGTAGAAATAGGGATATTAAATGTGATTCTGGTGAAGGTTTGAAAAATAAAAAAGAGAGCTGGAGAGAAAGCTGTGTCTACATAGAATACATAAATAATCACGAACAAAATGTCGACAGAAATATGGACATTAAAGGCCATTCTGGCGAGGCCTCAGACAGAAATGAGGAATATACTACTGGACAATGGAGAGAAGGTAATCCATGTTATAAAGTGTCACGAAATGTCGCTGAATTGTGTTTTTATGTTTTGTGGAAGGTAAACTGGTGAAGTTGGATATTTAGCTGAAGAGATTTCTAAGCAAGATGTTGAAGGTGCTGCCTGTGTTCTCTTAACTGCATATAGTAAAGTGTGAGAGGAGAGAGGTGAATTAAAGGAGGAATAGTGAAGGGAAAAAGGAACCAGAACTTAAAGATTTGAAAATTGCTCAGCTTCTCCTTGTTGCAAAAAATGAAAAAGCATGTTCTGAGAACACCAAAGTTCTGGCCGGACTATCACTTGATACAGAGATTATGGATTATACAAGTGTAAACATTGCCAGTTTGAGCTGAAGGGGCAGGAGATGGACAAAATGGAGGAAGGCTGTCAGACTTCTTCAGTTTTACAGGATGGGACAGTAGAGCTCTTTGGATGTGAACATGCTTCATCCTTCAAGAGAAGGGATGAACAACCCCAAGGCAACTCAGCTATCTGCAGAACTGCCCTTTTTACCATGGGCCCGTGGGACAGGACTAGTTTCTACCAGTTTCAAAGGGCAGGGCATCTTTCATTTTGGGGTGCCAGTATGTCACCACCCAGTGTCTCAGGGGCAAGGCCAAAGCCCAGAGCCTAGTGGGTGGGCCACCCCACTGAACTGAAGAGACAGGGCCTTCCCCCAGAGCCATGGGGGTGATGCTGCCATTCCAGTAGGCTAGAGAGCTTAGCAAAGATGACTACTTTCAAGCCTCAGGATTTAATGCAGTTTGCCTTGTTAAGTTTAAACTTACTTGAGACCATCACCCAATCTCTCCCCGTTTTGAATGGGAGTGTCTCTCTCATGCTTGTCCCGCTATTGTATTTTGGAAGCACATAACTTGTCTGGTTTCATAGGTTCACAGCTGGAGAGGAATTTTGCCTCAACATGCTTCACCCATGTCTGATTTAGATGGGACTTTAGACTTTAGACTTAGAGTTGATGCTGGAATGAGTTAAGACTTTTGGGGCTGTTGGGATAGAACAAATATGTTACATGTGAGGACATGGATGTGGGGGAACCAGGAATAGAATGTCATGGACTGAATATATGTGTTCCTCCCAAATTCACATGTTAAAGCCCTAACCCCAAGTGTGACTATATTTGGAGTGAGAAAGTAATTAAGGTTAACTGAGGTCATAAAGGTGGGGCTCAGATCCAATAGGATTAGCGTCCTTATAAGAGGAGATAACAGAGTACTGTGCTCTCTCTCCTGTGCCCTCTCCCTCCCTCCCTCCTCCCCTCCCTCTCCCCACCCTCTCTCCTTCTCTGTCTTTCTCTCTACCATGTGAGGACACTGCAAGCCAGGATTTATTAGACTTCCTGAGTTCTCACCAGAACCCCACCCTGCTGGCACATGATCTTGGACATTCAGCCTTCAGAACTGTGAGAAAATAAATTGCTGTTGTTTAAGTCACCCAATCTGTGGTATTTGTTTATAGCAGCTTGTGCCAATTGATACAGGAAGGATGGCTAAATTTAAATTGCAAGGGAAAAATCACAAGTCATTGGTGTCATTTTATGTACAGTTTTGATAACATTACAAGATATTTGTCAAAGCCCCAGTGCCAAGACCACAAGTCAAACCTGTGGATCATAGATCATATAAAGCTGCATGTATTAAACTTGCTGAGTAAGGGATAATACCCATCTTTACAGAGGGAAAGTTAAGGAAAAGTCAGAGAGAGTTTGTGGGTTTACGTTTAGTCATAGGGTGCTTTCAGGACAGAGGTTGGCAAATGAGGTCTGGGCAAGGATTGGTCAGGATTTGTAAACTAGGATAGTTAGTGAAACTGTCTAGAGTGTTATATTTGGAACACATGAACCCATGCTCTCTATAGAGATAACAGTTAAATCAGTTCGTGGTGGTATCCAGGAAAAAAAAAGTTTATATAGTTATATATATACGTGTGTGTGTGTGTGTGTGTGTGTGTGTGTGTGTGTGTGTGTGTGTGACTGAGCTGGTGTTAAAACAATTTAAGCTTTAAATAGTTTGTCTGGCAGGACATGGTTTGTGCAGTTTACTGTGCTGCAAACAGGAGTAGAATTTTGTGGTTTCTCTTTCATCTCTTATCTAATACTCAGAAGAGTGTCTTCCCGTCCCAATTTACTCTTTATCCGTAGCCCTTTCATAGCATTTAGGCTAGATCTTTTATTCTCTTGATTTAAATATTTTATAATTCACCTGAACGTCAAGCTAAGTCATTATATATTTTTCCTGTTTTATTGAGATGTAATTGACATATAACATTGTGTACCTTTAAGGTATTACAACATGTTGATTTGATAAACATATATTGCAAAATGATCACTACCATAGCTTTAGCCAATGCCTTCATCGTCTCACATAATTACCATTTTTTTGTGTGGTGGGGATATATAAGATCTACTGTCTTAGCATCTTTCAAGTTAAGAATACAGTATGATTAACTATAATCACCATGCTGTACGTTAGATTGCCAGAACTTGTCTTGTAAGTGGAAATTTGTGCCCTTTGACCAACGTCTCCCTAGTTTTTCCACACCCTCGCCCTTGGGAACCACCATTCTACTCTGTTTCTGAGTTTTGCTCTTGAAGGTTATACAAATAAGTGATACCATATATTATTTTCTCTTTCTCTGACTTATTTCACTTAGCATAATGCCCTTAAAGTCCATTCATGTTGTTGCAAGTGGCAGGATTTCCTTCTTTCTCATGGTTGAATAATATTCTATTGTTAGGTGTATACCATATCTGTTTTATCCATTCATCCATCAACTGTCACTTAGGTTGTTTCCATATCTTGGCTTTTGTGAGTAATGCTGCAATAAACATGGGAGTGCAGCTATCTCTTCAAGATTCTGTTTTCATTTCTTTGGATATATACCCGGAAGTGGGGTTGCGGTATCGTAAGGTAGTTCTATTTTTAATTTCTTAAGGAACCTCCGTACTGTTTTCCACAATTTATGTTCCCATCAATAGCACACAGTTTTCCTTTTCTCCACTTTCTTGCAAACACTTGTTATCTTGTCTTTTTGATGATAGCCATTCTAACAGGTGTGAGGTGATATCTCCTTGTGGTTTTGATTTGCATTTCCCTGATAATTAGTGATGTTGAACACCTTTTCACGTAGTTGTTGGCCATCTGTATGTCTTATTTAGAAAAATGTCTGTACACCACTATATTCTTTATCACATTTGCCTAGTGACTATTTTATCTTGTTCTGTTCTTACGTTTTCCTACAGTTCTTAATTCTAAGAATTCTTTTTATCTGGTTAAAAATGTACAATAATATAATTTCTGAGTAAATCCTTCTGGGATGTAACTTCCCTCAATGCGTTGAGATTTTTGAGTATTGGCCAGTTTCTTAAATATATGCTTCTTATACCAAGGTACTAGTGTTCAAGACTATTAAAATTGCTAGATAATTTGAGAGAAAAAGGCATTTAATTTTTATCCTTTTTTATTAAAGTTGTGTTTATTATAATGTAAAATTATTATTCTTTCTTTAGCACTAGACTTAACAATATGTTTGCTTGGATTACAGCAGCATGCTTTGTCCCATAGATCTCTGGGGGTGCAAATTCATTCTCTTTTACTATTAATTGTACTTTAGAGGAAAAGTTTGATAAGTACTGCTGTGGCAGAATCATTGTTATTAGAGTCTATTTAAATAAATTTTTTAAGGCTTTACTTTCTAATGTTTGAAATATTCATAGTTTTATGATTTTCACAGGTCAAGCCAATATTTTATTAGAAATTAGCGGAAAGAGAGTATCTGGCATAAAATTAGAACTAAACTCCACATTTTGTTCGGTTGGAATGAAGAAAAACAAACTTAAAAAAGTCCTTGTCTTGACATTTTCATTAGTTAGTATGACACAATATTGACATTTTTTCATAACAGTTTAACTTGCTCATGAGACATATCTTTCTGCAATTTCAGGAGGGAATTTTGATTATGTTAAAATAAACCAATTATTATTGGTGTTATTCACCATATTTTTATCTGAAAAAAAGAAAGTAATAAAGTGACATTTCTAAAATCATGTTACTCTGTTATCTGAGGGGTACCACTGATATTTCTACTTAATGTTTGTTTTAAGAAACGTAAACTATATTTATAATATATTATAGGTTTGATGAATAATTTGTTTCATTTTCATTGTTACAACTCTCAAATATATTCATTTGACCTTAACTAAAATTTTAAACTTTGGCAAACTTCGGAAATTAGAAGCCACTACAATAAATAAATAACAATGATATTGTCCTGATAGATTTGGAACATGTCAATAGCTTGTTTGTTTTGTTTTTCCTGAAAGCAAACTAATCAACAGCTGTGGCCAGAACAGCCCCTCTAAGTTAGAAAATGAAATATTGAACATTGGGATAAGCTATAGAATATATATTTTATACATTTATTAAGGCTTCCATTTAGTAATTTATGATGTCAGAACTCAAATGTTCTAAACAGTTTGCTAAGGTTTTAAAAACATTTTAGGTTGACTGTTTTGAGGCAGATCCTGAAATTCTGAGGATATGAAATCAAGACGTTTTCCTATTGTGGCAAGAGAGATTTTTACACCTGGTAACAGGGAAGAATCATGGAATCTGTGTGTGTGTGCATTGTTTCCCAGTCTCCTCTTGAATATTTTAGCAAAAGTAAACATAAACCTCCTCATTATGGAAGAGCTTGAATACCTTGAAAATATCAATATGGATATTTGTGAATCTTTGTTTCCCAATTCTGTGTCCTTCATCTAAATGATGAAACACATCTGGGGTATACTGTTTTGAAGGAAAGTAAAAAAGATCTGTTCACCCCCACTCAAAATATGCTCCATCCATCTCTGCCCAAGCATCTGAAAAGATGGGGAAACTAAGCCACCTGGAAAAGTTGGTGAGAATTGTTTCATTTTGAATGGGTGAATTATTGCGGGGATTTCTAATCTAAAAGTAAAAGAAAGACTGACTTTAATGGAGAAGTATTTTCTTACAGTAAGATGAGTGAAGTTCCTTTTGAGGTGAAGCAGGAAGAAGGACTAGGAATTTCAGATGCATAAGACTAAAAATAGAGATGTTTCCTTATCTTAAATTTATGGGAATTGTTTTCAGTCTCTGTGTTGGTGCTTCAGATGTTTGAAGTGTTAAAATGTCCCCAGGTAATTCTAATTGCTAGCTCTATTGAAAACCACTAACCTGGAAAAGTTGATCTTGTATTTACAAGAGAGAGGAATAGAGATGAGATATGGAGATTGAGAAAGAAAAGAAAGAGAGAGAGAGAGAGAGAGAGAGATTGGTGGGAGGGGGGTGATCTGGAAATATATAAAGCATTTATATCAGAAATATTATGGTTCTAGCACTTAGTTTTTGATTCCTCAGGACTTTAAGTGGCCTAGGATACCCACCCATAAAATGTCTTGTCCTAGAGTTTTAGCCCTGGATGAGGTCAACATAAATGGCCTTTAAGAGATTGTGAGATAATATGAAATCATTATCTCAAAGAGATAACTGTGTTCCCATGCTCATTATAGCATTGTTCACAGTAGCCAAGGTATGGAAACAACCTAAGTGTTTATTAATGGATGAATGGATCAAGAATTTGTAGTGTATATATACACAATGGAATATTATTCAACATTAAGAGGGAAATCCTGACATTTATGACAACATGGATAAAACTGGAGGGCATTATGTGAAGTGAAATAAGCCAGACAGAGAAAGACAAATACTTCATGGTATCCCTTATATGTGGAATTTAAAAAAAGTCAAACTCATTGAAACGGAAAGTAGAAAAGTGGTTGTCAGGAGTGTAGGAAATAGGGAGAGGTTGATAAAAGGTACAGACTTTCAGTTATAAGATGAAAAAGGTCTGACGATCCAATGTATAACAAGGTGACTCAGAGTTGATAGCACTAATGCTGTACAATTGAAATTTGCTAAAAGAGTAGAATTTAAATGTTCTCACCAAAAATAAATACATACGTACATACATAAATAAATAAAAAAGATTGCGGGATATTATGAGATGGATCCTTAGTTGTCATATTTATCCCTGTTGCCGATTGAGTATGTTAATTATTACTTTTTAAAAATTAGTGGGAAAAATTGGGAGATTGGGATTGACATATATACACTAATATGTATATAATAGATAACTAATAAGAACCTGCTGTATTAAAAAAATGAAATAAATTTCAAAAATTAAAAAAAAAATAATTAAGCAACTCTCCGCAATATAGTTCAATGATTGCTTGCAGGTTGAGAGTAGAGAATAGTATTTCTCAAGTTTCTGGGAAACAGCTGCAGTTACCTGACAAAGGAACACCACTCTGGCAAGGACCTGAACCCTGTACCTTACAGGCCTCAATGATGTGAATTATACTCACAGTATCAAAATGTTTCACACAGTAACACATTCTTAAAATAGGTTATGCATAACCAAATACAGTATTTCAAGCTCCATTTAGCCACTGCAGGGAATAGAAACTTACCTTTCTTGACCTGGATATTGTATAGCTCTTAATGCTGCCAAAGATTTCATTAACATTTCTGGCTGCTTCAGACTATGTGATCATTTTGAGCTTGCAATGAATACTCCTTAGTCCTTGAGGAATGTTTCTGGAAAGCATGTCAATGATGCTCCAACTTTAGAATCAGATGAAATTCTTCCTGAAGATTCAGATTCTTGGACCTAGATATGCTAAATCAGAATCTCTGAGGGTAGATCCTAAGAATATACAAGTACAGTATATCCCTTAGGTCTTTCTAGTACACCACGTTTGAGAATAAGTCTTATGTTCCAGTGGGAAAGTTAGAGGGACTCTTACCACCTACAAATATGTAAATTTGAGATAAATTTGGCTTTGATGGGGAACAACAAGAAAATTCATCAAAGGCAGACCTGTAGTTGAGTCTGAGACTAGATAGTGGAAGGGCTGGGGGTAAGAAAGAACAAAAGAAATAAAAGATTGAGAAGCTTTACGTAGAACCAGAAGAAGACTCCACTTTGGAAAACAAATATAAAGCAGTTATCATGTCATATAGAAGAGGAAAATAAGAAGTGATACTCAGAAAGCGATATTTAAAAGCAAGGAATTATTTCAAAATAGTGACTCTGCACTGCAACTATTTTGTGCTGCTATAGAAAAATCACAATTGAAGACCATTATTTTCAGTAATTCATGCAACCCAGTCTCATCTGGTTCCTAATGCTTTGCAAATTCTAATACAAGTATTGGTCTCCATTCCCATAGTCGCTATTTTAAATATTTTAATTCTAAATTTTCATGATTTACCTACATGCACTCTAGGTCAGTGCTTCATTTTTTTCTCCTATTTTATAATGTCACTTTTTTTATATATAAAGCAGGTTCTTATTAGTTATCTATTTTATATATGTTAGTGTATATATGTCAATCTCAATCTCCCAATTCATCCCACCACCAACCCCCCCTCCCCCACTTTCCCCTCTTGGTGTCCATACGTTTGTTCTCTACATCTGTGTCTATATTTCTGCCCGGCAAACCAGTTCATCTGTACCATTTTTCTAGATTCCACATATATGCGTTAATATAAGAGAGATTTGCTCTTTCTGTTTTGCTCTTTCTGACTTACTTCACTCTGTATGACAATCTCTAGATCTATCCATGTCTCTACAAATGACCCAATTTTGTTCCTTTCTATAGCTGAGTAATATTCCATTGTATATAGGTACCACATCTTCTTTATCCTTTCATCTGTTAATGGGCATTCAGATTGCTTCCATGACCTGGCTATTGTAAATAGTGCTGCAGTGAACATTGGGGTGCATGTGTCTTTTTGAATTGTAGTTTTCTCTCGGTATAAGCCCAGTAGTGGGATTGCTCGGTCATGTGGTAATTCTATTTTTAGTTTTTTAAGGAACCTCCATACTGTTGTCCATAGTGGCTGTATCAATTTACATTCCCACCAACAGTGCAAGAGGTTTCCCTTTTCTGCACACCCTCTCCAGCATTTCTTGTTTGTAGATTTTTCTGATGATGCCCATTCTAACCAGTGTGAGATAATGCTTCATTGTAGTTCTGATTTGCATTTCTCTAATGTTAGTAATGTGGAGCAGCTTTTCTTGTGCCTCTTGGCCATCTGTGTGTCTTCTTTGGAGAAATGTCTATTTAGGTCTTCTGCCCATTTTTTGATTGGGTTGTTTGGTTTTTTTAATATTGAGCTGCATGCTGTTTATGTATTTTGGAGATTAATCCTTTGTCTATTGATTTGGTTGCAAACATTTTCTCCCATTCTGAGTTTGTTATTTTGTCTTGTTTATAGTTTCTTTGGTTGTGAAAACGCTTTTAAGTATAATTAGGTCCCATTTGTTTATTTTTGTTTCTATTGCCATTACTCTACAAGGTGGGTCAAAAAAGATTTTGCTGTGATTTCTGTCAAAGAGTCTTCTTCCTATGTTTTCCTCTAAGAGCTTTAAAGTGTCCAGTCTTACATTTAAGTCTTTAATCCATTTTGAGTTTATTTTTGTGTATGGTGTTAGAGAGTGTTCTAACTTCATTCTTTTACATGTAGCTGTCCAGTTTTCCCAGCACCATTTATTGAAGAGGCTGTCTTTTCTCCATTGTGTATCCTTGCCTCCTTTGTCATAGATTAGTTGATCATAGGTGCGTGGGTTTATCTCTGGGTTTCTCTCGTGTTCCGTTGCTCTGTAATTCTATTTTTGTGCCAGTACCATATTGTTTTGATTACTGTAGCTTGGTAGTGTAGTCTGAAGTCAGGGAGTCTGATTCCTCCAGCTCTGTTTTTTTCCCCCAAAATTGCTTTCACTATTTGGAGTCTTTTGTGTCTTCATACAGTTTTTAAGATTTTTTTGTTGTAGTTCTGTAAAAAATGCCATTGGTAATTTGATAGGGATTGCATTGAATCTGTAGATTGCTTGAGGTAGTATAGTCATTTACACAATATTGATTCTTCCAATCCAAGAACATGGTATATTTCCATCTGTTTGTGTCATCTTTGAATTCTTTCAGCAGTGTCTTATAGTTTTCTGAGTACAGGTCTTTTGCCTCCTTAGGTATGTTTATTCCTAGGTATTTTATTCTTTTTGTTGCAATGGTGAATGGGATTGTTTCCTTAATTTCTCATTCTGATCTTTTGTTGTTAGTGTATAGGAATGGAAGAGATTTCTGTGTATTAATTTTGTATCCTGCAACTTTACCAAATGTACTGATTAGCTCTGGTAGTTTTATGGTGGCATCGTTAAGATTATCTAGGTATAGTATCATGTCATCTGCAAACGGTGACAGTTTTACTTCTTTTCCTATTTGGATTCCTTTTATTTCTTTTTCTTCTCTGATTTCCGTGGCTAGGACTTCCAAAACTATGTTGAATAATAGTGGTGAGAGTGGACATCCTTGACTTGTTCCTGATCTTAGAGGAACTGCTTTCAGTTTTTCACCATTGAGAATGATGTTTGCTGTGGGTTTGTAGTATATGGCCTTTATTAAGTTGAAGTAGGTTCCCTCTGTGCCCACTTTATAAAGAGTTTTTTTCATAAATGGGTTTTGAATTTTGTCAGAAGCTTTTTCTGCATCTATTGAGATGATCATATGGTTTTTATTCTTCAATTTGTTAATATGGTGTATCACATTGATTTGCATATATTGAAGAATCCTTGCATCTCTGGGATAAATCCCACTTGATCATGGTGTATGATCCTTTTAATGTGTTGTTGGATTCTGCTTGCTAGTATTTTGTTGAGGAGTTTTGCATCTATATTCATCAGTGCTATTGGTCTGTAATTTTTTTTTTTTGTACTATCTTTGTCTGGTTTTGGTATCAGGGTGATGGTGGCCTCATAGAATGAGTTTGGGAGTTTTCCTTCCTCTACAATTTTTTGGAAGAGTTTGAGAAAAATGGGTGTTAGCTCTTCTCTGAATGTTTGATACAATTCACCGGTGAAGCCATCTGATCCTGGACTTTTGTTTGTTGGAAGATTTTAATCACAGTTTCAATTTCATTACTTGTGATTGGTCTATTCATATTTTCTATTTCTTCCTGGTTCAGTATTGGAAGGTTATACCTTTCTAAGAATTTGTCCATTTCTTCAAGGTTGTCCATTTTATTGGCATAGAGCTGCTTGTAGTAGTCTCTTAGGATGCTTGGTATTTCTGCCACGTCTGTTGTAACTTCTTTTTCCTTTCTAATTTTATTGATTTGAGTCCTCTCCCTCTTTTTCTTGATGAGTCTGGCTAATGGTTTATCAATTTTGTTTATCTTCTCAAAGAACCAGCTTTTAGTTTTATTGATCTTTGCTAGTTTTCTTTGTTTCTATTTCATTTATTTCTGCTCTGATCTTTATGATTGCTTTCCTTCTGCTAACTTTGAGTTTTATTTGTTCTTCTTTCTCTAGTTCCTTTAGGTGTAACGTTAGATTGTTTATTTGAGATTTTTCTTGTTTCTTGAGGTAGGCTTGTATAGCTATAAACTTTCCTCTTAGAATTGCTTTTGCTGCACCCCATAGGCTTGGATCATCATGTTTTCATTGTCATTTGTCTGTAGGTATTTTTTGATTTCCTCTTTGATTTTTCAGTGATCTCTTGCTTATTTAGTAATGTATTGTTTAGCCTCCATGTGTTTGTAATTTATGCATTTTTTCCCTATAATTCATTGCTAATCTCATAGCGATGTGGTCAGAAAAGATGCATGATATGATTTCAATTTTCTTACATTTACTGAGGCTTGATTTGTGACCCAAGATGTGATCTATCCTGGAGAATGTTCTGTGCACTCTTGAGAACAAAGTGTAATCTGCTGTTTTGGGATGGAATGTCCTATAAATATCAATTAAATCTATCTGGTCTATTGTGTCATTTAAAGCTTGTGTTTCCTTATTAATTTTCTGTTTGGATAATCTGTCCATTGGTGTAAGTGAGGTGTTAAAGTCCCCCACTGTTATTGCATTACTATCGATTTCCTCTTTTATAGCTGTTAGCAGTTGCCTTATGTATTGAGGTGCTCCTATGTTGGGCATATATATTTATAATTGTTATATCTTCTCTTGGATTGATCCATTGATTATTATATAGTGTCCTTCCTTGTCTCTTGTAACATTCTTTATTTTAATGTTTCTTTTATCTGATATGAATATTGCTACTCCAGCTTTCTTTTGATTTCTATTTGCATGGAATATCTTTTTCCATCCTCTCACTTTCAGTCTGTATGTGTCCCTAGGTCTGAAGTGGGTCTCTTGTAGACAGCATATATATGGGTCTTGTTTTCATATCCATTCAGCAAGCCTGTGTCTTTTGGTTGGAGCATTTAATCCATTCACGTTTACAGTAATTATCGATATGTATGTTCCTGTGACCATTTTCTTAATTGTTTTGGGTCTGTTTTTGTATGTCCTTTTCTTCTCTTGTGTTTCCCACTTAGAGAAGTTCCTTTAGCATTTGTTGTAGAGCTGGTTTGGTGGTGCTGAATTCTCTTAGCTTTTGGTTGTCTGTAAAGCTTTTGATTTCTCCATCAAATCTGAATGAGATCCTTGCTGGGTAGAGTAATCTTGGTTGTAGGTTCTTCCCTTTCATCACTTTAAATATATCATGCCACTCCCTTCTGGCTTGTAGTTTCTGCTGAGAAATCATCCATTAACTTTATTGGAGTTTCCTTGTATGTTATTTGTCATTTTTCCCTTGTTGCTTTTAATAATTTTTCTTTGTCTTTAATTTTTGTCAATTTGATTACTATGTGTCTTGGTGTGTTTCTCCTTGGGTTTATCCTGCCTGGGACTCTCTGTGCTTCCTGAACTTGGGTGGCTCTTTCCTTTCCCATGTTACAGAAGTTTTAGACTATAATCTCTTCAAATATTTTCTCAGGTCCTTTCTTTTTTCTCCTCTGGCACCCCTATAATGTGAATGTTGTTGCATTTAATGTCCCAGAGGTCTCTTATTAGGCCGTCTTCATTTTTTTCATTCTTTTTTCTTTATTTTGTTCCATGGCAGTGAATTCCACCACCCTGTCTTCCAGGTCATTTATCTGTTCTTCTGCCTCACTCATTCTGCTATTGAGTCCTTCTAGTGTATTTTTCATTTCAGTTATTGTATTGTTCCTCTCTGTTTGTTTGTTCTTTAATTCTTCTATGTGTTTGTTCTTTACTTCTTTTAGGTCTTTGTTAAACATTGCTTGCATCTTCTCGATCTTTGCCTCCATTCTTTTTCCGAGGTCTTGGATCATCTTTGCTATCATTATTCTGAATTTTTTTTCTGTAATGTTGCCTATCTCCAGTTCATTTAGTTGTTTTTCTGGGGTTTTATCTTGTTCCTTCATCTGCTACATAGTCCTCTGTCTTTTCATTTTGTCTATCTTTCTGTGAATGTGGTTTTCATTCCGCAGGCTGCAGGATTGTAATTCTTCTTTCTTCTTAGCACTTCGTTTTTTAATTAAATTTTTTATTGAGGTCTAGTTGACATACTACATTGTATTATTTTCAAGTGTACAACATACTGAGTCATTATTTGTATATATTGTGAAATGGTCACCACACCAAATCTAGTTAGCTTTCATCACCACACATATTTACAGAATTCTTTTTGTGATCAGAGCTTTTAAGATCTCTTTTAGAAACTTTCAATTATGCAATAATTGATAGTATTAGTAATTATAGTTGACATGCTGTATATTACATCCCCAGGACTTATTTTATAACTGAAAGTTTGTACTTTTTGAATCCCTTTCCCCCACCCCCCAACCATGGCAACCACCAATCTGTTCCCTGTATCTATGAGCTTAGGGTTTTTGTTTGTTTAGATTCTATATATAAGTAGATCAGTGTTTCTTAAACTTTAGTGTGATTAGATAACAATAATTGAAGAATCTCAGGCTCCACACTCAGGGACTAAAGTTTTAGATGTTGTTTGGCAGGGTGGGGTGTGGGGCAGAAATTCACCTTCAGTCACTCAAGCGATTTTGTGTGAAGTGATTTGTACGTAGAACATTCCTTTTGAGCCTTTCCTTTTTGTCTTTTCCAGGGTATTCCTCCTTTCAAGTTTTCCCCTTCTAATTGAATCTTCAACTTCTTTGCTACCTTGAATTCTTCTCCCAGTTTGAACAAATTTAATATACTTACATTATAATATTTTTTCCCTTTAAACTTGTAGTAGCTTCCTAGAGCTGTAATAACAAATTACCCACAAACTTCGTTGCTTAAAACAACAGAAATTGATTGTCTCACATTTCTGGAACCTAAAAGTCTGAAATTAAGACATCAGCAAGCCATGCTCCTTCTCAAGCCTCTAGAGGAGGATGCTTCCTTGCCTCTTCCAGCTTCTCATAGCCCCACATGTCTCTTGGATTACAGCAGCATAACTCCAGTCTCTGTGTCAGTCTTCATATGGCTGTCATCCCTCTGCATGTATATGCCTCGTCTCTCTGTGTGTATATGCCTCTGTCTTCACATGGTCTTCTTCCCCCTGTGTTTTTATTTTCCTCTTCTAAGAACACAAGTCATTTTGGACTAGGGCCAACTCTAATGTAGTATTACCTTGTTCTAACCTGATTACATCTACAAAGATTCTACTCCAAATAAAGTCACATTTACAGCTACCAGGAGTTAGGACTTGAACATGTCTTTTGAGGGACACAAGTCAATCCATGACAAAACTGTATGTTACAGTCTAGCTGATTCCCCATCTCTCTCCTTTCTTCCTCAGCTAAGATTCTGGAACAAATAGTCTACACTCAGTATTATCACTTCTTTGTCTCCTACTGAAATCTGACTTTGGACCTCACTAGCCTACTGAAGCTGTGCTCACTAGAGTAATTATTGAAATTTTAATTGAAAAATCTGAAGAGCACTTGTTTGTTCTTAACTTACTTGATATCCTTACTGTCCTCCAAAGTATTAAGCATTCTTTTCTTGAAGCTCCTCCTATTTGAATGAACCTCAGTCAGTCGGGTTACATACAACTTTCAGTTTCATTTTGTTACATAAATATAGCCATGAAAGAAGTTATAATGGAAGCAAATCTTATATAAAATTATGCAACACATGCAGGTAATCTTAATTGAACTTTAGAAATAGTAGCACAGAATTATTTCCTGAAAACTGTGCTATTAACTGGGGGAACTTACTGTTCTTTGTCCTTTCAGTGCTCCAACCATCACTTTTCATGTAAGGATTTCACAAAGCAGACACAGCAAAAGGCAGAATTCTATTATTTTACATAAGTTCATGTATCATGTCACATTACCTATATAATAGTATTTAAAATTCAATTATAGACACCATTATAATGTAGCTGTCACCTTATATTCTTTCTACATCCAGGAATACTGTTCCTTTCCCTTCAGTGATCCTTTTTACTCATTGTATTAATTATCTACTGATGAGTAATGATATTACAACTGTCTGAGTGACATAAACAATATACATTTATTATCTCAGTTTTTATGCGTCAGGAGTTTTTGTGGGTCAGGTATACCTTAGCTGTGTCTTTTTCTTAGAGATTCACAAGGTTTTGATCTCATGTGAGGCTTGACTGGGGAAGGACCCACTTACAGACTCACTCAGATTACTGGCAGAACTCAACTCCTTTCAGTTTTATGGGTGAGGTTCTCAATTCCTTGCTGGCTCTTAGCTGGAGGCCACCCTCAGCAGCTAGAGGTCATTTGTAATTCTTCAATACATGAAGTTCCCTAATGTGACCATTTGTTTCCTCAAAGCCAGTAAGAGAGAGCGACTCCAGCAAGATGAGTGTATAATCTTATGTAGTCACACAATCATATATAGACAATCACGTCCATTCCATCTATTGTTAAAAGCAAGTCACAGATCCTTCTCACACTCAAGGAGTGGGGCTCCCACACAGACATGAACACCAGGTGGTGAGCATTATGGGAGCCACCTTATATGTCTTCTGTACCCTGACATTTAGTCTTTTAACCCTAAATATTCTGCTTAAGTAACCTCCTTCATATATGACTATAGCTATACACTGTTGGTTCCAAAATCTATATCCCAGTAGAAATATCTCTCCAAAAACCTCAATCAATATAGTCAAGTCTCATGAGATATTGTTGTGTTAATGTAGACATTTCTATGTAGAAATCAACATCAGCATTCTTCCTTTATCTCCAAATTGCTCCTCCCTCTTTTTGCCACCTTAGATGATGACACATTCTATGTCAAGTGCATGTGATCACAAACCTGAGACTGTAATTTAATAGTCTGGGGTAGAACCCAAATATCAGTATTTTAAAGAAGCTTTCCAAGTGATTCTAATTTGTAGCTGTGATTGATAACCTATGTATCTATAGCATTACTCTGCTTTGTCTGCTTCATAACATATATCAGAATCTGAAATTATTCTCCATTATTGCCTTATTCTTTTTCTGTCTCTCCCTTAGAATGTAAGCTCCTTGAAAAGTTGTTCACCATTATATCACCAATATCCATATATAACAATTTTTGGCATATAGTAGGTATTCAGTAACTTACTTATTGAATCATTAAATGTTAAATACCATTTATTATAAGTCAGCATTATGCTAAGTGCTTTATGTATATTATTTTATTAATCCTCACAAAACTCTTATGACTCTATTTTTAATTCTATTATTCTCCTTTTATTGATTAGGTAAGTGTGGCAAAGTATTGATAATTTACCCAAGGTCACATGTGTAAAGTAGAACTAGGATTGAAACCACATGTGCATTACTCCAGAGCTTATGGTTTTGACCAATATATTATACATATGCTTTCCAGCTATATTCATTTCTTGTTCAAATTGCTGTTCCTTTGAGTATGTTGTTTCTTTTGAAATAGCCTCTTCATTTGGTGATTTATTAATCTACTGTGGTAGGATTAGAAATCAAATCATCTATATCCACCAGAATATAGTTTCCTCATTTTGTTCACCATCCTTACATATTCCATTTTTTGATGGATGGTTATTCTGAATGCAGTTATTATCAAACAATACATGCTGCCTGTTCTTCAGCAGTTTTCTAGACACAGAGCAGGAGCATACCATCTGACATTCTCCCCATTCTTCACTTTGATCCATAACTTTGATCCACAAATTTCTCTGCATTTTACAATAATGAATTCCCCAAACATCCCTTGAGTTAAGTGAATATTTATTATCTTCATTTTACAGATGCATAAAGTTAGGCATAGAGTAATTAAATACATTCTTCAAGGACAGACAATGAGTTGATTGGAAAATCAAGGTCAACATTGAAGATTCTGGATTCCTGCTTCTAAAAGGAATGGATGGTGTCTTAAGTTGGTTTCACTATACATAGTTGAAAATGTTTATTGTAAGCTTTCTCAATATATCCTTCATTAGTTTTTGGACATTGTCCAGAAGAATTCACAGTAAATTGATATTTAGCCCTTAGATATGTATGAAGTTTTTGTCTGTTGGATTCTGTGGGAAATGCAGAAATGAAACTGAAGAAAGAATTTAGCCCATGGTAATTATATCTTCCTTTAGAGATTCTGGTAATTATGTTTGGATATATTTTTACTGTATAATTTAAAGGTTTTTATTTTGTAATGTAGTTCTAATTTACCATATAGAAGTAAGCCGGTAATTAAGCTGAGATTACTTTCTACTCCCAGCCAACACTTAGAACATAATCAGAGTTATTATTACAAAATTGTTTAAAGTTATATTACTATTTATGAATATGAACCCAAACCAAAATACATTGCACAATAACATAATTAAGAAAGACTATATTATTTCACTGTGTTGCCATTCAAATAACCAAATTAAAACTATATATCCTCCATTTCACCAGCAGTATGTTGTTAGACTCATAAAAGATCCTTAGTTGATTTGCAACCTCTTATATTTGGCTCTTAAACAAGATGATATATCTTTCTGTTTTTTTATTCTTACATTTTTTAATGTAAAATTTATTTAACAACATATGTATATAGTGCATCACCTCTGCATAATTTTTGATTTGTTCAGATATTGAGATTTTGTTGAATCAAAATTTAATGCATGGTCAGAATTATTGTGATTAAAATGATCTTTTAGCAAGCCCAAGAAATAAGATATAAATCAGAAAAGGAAATTAATTAAAAAATGGAATTTAAGTTTAAATAGGATTTTATTTTCATCTGCATGTTGTCACTTAAATCACTAGTAAGAACAGTGTAGATATTCCTTAAAAAACTAAAGATATAACTACCATATGACCCAGCAATCCCACTACTGGGCATATACCCTGAGAAAACCATAATTCAAGAAGTCACATGTACCCCAATGTTCATTGCAGTACTATTTACAATAGCCAGGACATGGGAGCAACCTAAATGTCCATTGACAGATGAATGGATAAAGAAGATGTGGTAGATATATACAATGGAATATTACTCAACCATAAAAAGGAGTGAAATAGGGTCATTTGTAGAGATGTGCATAGACCTAGAGTCTGTCATACAGAGTAAAGTAAGTTAGAGAAAAACAAATATTGTATATTAATGCGTATATGTGGAATCTAGAAAAATGGTACAGATGAACCTATTTGCAGGGCAGGAATAGAGATGTAAATGTAGAGAATGGAAGTGTGGACACAGTGGGGGAAGGGGAGAGTGGGATGAATTAGGAGATTAGGTTTGACATATATACACTACCATGTATAAAATAGATAGCTAGTGGGAACCTGCTGTATAGCACAGGGAGCTCAGCTTGGTGCTCTGTGATGACCTAGATGGGTGGGATAGGTGGTGGGGAGGTCCAAGAGGGAGGAGATATATGTTATACATATAGCTGATTCACTTTATTGTACAGCAGAAACTAACACAACATTGTAAAGCAATTATACTCCAATAAAAAAAGAATATGTGCTAATTTAAGATTTCCTGGTAACAGGATAAATCTGTTCTGCAGATGTGTATCTTAGAAAGTTAGGCATTAGATATAAATCTTTGTAATGCATAATGTTGTTAATCTGGGGCTTTTCAATTTTCTATCCCACAAACTCCTTAAGAGAATTGGTTTCAACCATTCCAGGGTATATTAACAAATTTACTGGGATATGCAATTTAAACATGAACTTCCTAAGACAGCTGCTTCATTAATAGTTAGGTGAACAGATGATACTTCCATTTATTTCTTGTTTCTGAAAACTTTCCACTTATTTGCATGTACCAGAGGACCTTGTCTTGAAGAACAAAATAAAAGCAGATAGAATCAGTACAACTGGCAGTGTGACTATTTTGGATTCTAATTGAGTAGGCAAGGGAGAATTATGACTTTCATCAGTTAGACTAAAACTTCAATCATTCTACCCGTAGAAGTCCTCTTACTGATTTACCAAAGTTCTCACCACCAAATTTCCCACCAACCTTCCTCCCCTCCTCTACCATCCCCAACCACTGGCAAACACTAATATGTTCTCCATTCTAAAATTTTGTCATTTCAAAATGTTATATAAATGGAACCATATACTATGTAATCTTTTGAAATATTTTTTCACTCAGAATAATCCCATGAAGAAAAATCCAAATTGTATATGTCAATAGTCTGTTCCTTTTTATGGCAAGGTAGTATTCTATGGTGTTCATTTACCACAGTTTCTTTAACCATTCACCCACTGAAGGATGTTTTGGCTGTCTCCAGTTTTTAAATATTATGAGTAAAACTTTGGTGAAATTTATGTACAGGTTTTTGTGTGAACTGATTTTATTTCTTTGGAGTAAGTGTCCAAGAGTACAATCGCTAAGTTGTATTAAGTATTAGTTTCCTTTTGATACTATAACAAATTACCACAAATTTAGTGACTTAATATAAAATTTGTTATTTTACAGTTATGGACGTTAGAAATCTCACTGGCCTACAATCAAAGTGACTGCAGGACTTCCTTCTGGAAGCTCTGGCAAATAGTCTATTTCCCACTCTTCCAAATTCTACAGGCCGTTTTCCTTGATCATGGCCCTTTCCTCCATCTTCAAAGCCAGCAGCATAACATCTTCAAATCTCTCCCCCCCACATCTGCTTCTCTAACTCTTACTGTTCATCTTCCCTCTTTCCCTTATAAGGACCTTTATGAACATATTAGGCTCATCTGGAAAATCCAACTTAATCTTTCCATCTCAAGATCCTTAATTTAATCACCTCTGCAAAGTCCCTTTGCCAAGTAAAGTGACATATTCACAGGTTTTGGAACTTAGGATGTGGATATATTCTATTGAAGAGAGAGCAGGTTGGCCTTGTCCTGCCTACCACATATGGTAAATGTATGTTTAATTTTATGAGAAACTGCCAAGCTTTTCCAGAGTGATGTTACCATTTGCATTCTTCATACCACCAGTATATGAATGATCCAGTTTCTCTGCATCTTCACAAGCATTGAGTATCGCCACTATTTTTTTATTTTATCTATTCTGATAAGTATATAGTGATATATCTCATTGTGGTTTTAATTTACATTTCCCTGATGGCTAATGTTGAACGTCTTATCATGTGTTTATTTGCAGTTGGCATAACTTATTTGGTGAAATATCTGTTTATTTCTTTTGCCATTTCTAGCTGGATTATTTGGGTTTTTTTACAGTTGAATTTTGAGTCTTCTTTATATATTCTGGATAGTAGTTCTTAATCAGCTATGTAGTTTTCAAATCTTTTCTTCCAGTCTGTAGCTTGTCTTATCTCTTCACATGGTCTCTCACAGAGCAAAACTTGTTTATTCTTATGAGCCATAAATATTCTAATTTAGTAAATTATTCTTGCTAATTCTTAACACTATTGAATTTTTTAGGAAGGCTATTAAGGGAATTACAGGATAACTGACAAATCATATTTGTGAATAGATACATTAAAATAAACAGGATCCCACGTGTTAGTTTATTCTTGGGTACTGTTAAGTATGCTGTGACAGCTAGATTTTTCTGTAGCTTTCATGCCACATATTAGGGTTATCTTAATTTCTCTTTATTAAACCAAAACATAACACTTTGGTAAATTTCCTTATGACACATGAAGGAAAATTTTACTAATCAGTTGCTAGAATTGATCAGTTTACTGAAAATTATGGGCTACGTATATACTTTTCTTAATTTTCTTCTTGTCTATTATATAATTATACTTATTTAAAAAAAACAAGTAAATTGTGCTGCGAGAGTCTTTGGCAAAAAACAGCTTGTAGTAAAACATCATAAGACATATTTCTTTTTCTATAACTATACCTGTGTATTCATTTATTTCCAAGTACATCCCAATGTTTTGCAATAAAGACAATATATGCAGTAAAGTAAATAAAATAGAAATAATAAACAAAGCCTTTGGAAGTACCATGAGGTTAGTTAATATGATAAGATATCTTTTTTGACTTCTAGCTTCCTGGAATTCATCACACATACACACACACACACACACACACACACACACACACTCACTCACTCACTCACTCACTCACTCACAAATATATGTGGGGAATGTATACATAAAGTTGCACTGTTCTTAGCTAAATGTGGAAAGTACTCTTGGTCCTGAAAAAAATCAAAGTTTTCCCTCTTGCTAAGCTGCTAAGGGAATTTCTCCCTTGGAAACTTTACAAAGTATACACTGAAAGAAAATAAGCAATAGTTTTATAGTGAACATAGAAATGATTTTTTCACTTGGCTGTTTCTTATAATGATGCCTGAGGAAAGTTGAGGAAATAATATTAAACTATAGCTCTGAAAAGGCATTTCTGCTAATGTGGTCTTAGTATTCAGCTGAAAAGAATAGAATATCTTTAGTATAATTTCCCCAATTAAATATTTGTTTATTAAGTATTAAGAATAAATTGTTTTGATTTTCTATGTAAACACTCAGTTCTCTTTTTTTTTCCAGAATCACCCTTTTTCTTGATGCATATTAAAGATAAACGTTTTAAGATTTAAGTTGTATTGGTCTAAACATACCTGATTATTCTTATTAAGTGATTTTAAAAATCAAAATTATCTCACAATACAACTTCTACAAGTAATGTTAAAAATAAATAACATCCCTTAAAAAGAATGACATCAAGGATGAGATAAACTGGGTATAATTTTTAATAATTCCATTAAAGTAAGAAGTTATATGGATGGATTCTAATTTAGATAATTTCATTCTTGTCTTGAAATTGTTGAAGTTCTGACACTAAAATAATATGTGTTTTAGGATGTTTTCTTTGACACAGATCAAGAGGTTTTGGAAATTCTAGTATAATTCTTTTCAGTACAATAATTGCAATTTTGATTTAGTTTGCCATTTAACCCTATTGGCTCTGTTCTTATTCTGTCAATCTTGTGTATTTAATACTGCAATCTTTTGAAGTATGAATGTGATCTCTATTATCACTCTAAAAAATTCTACAAACATGAATCCTTTGAATGGTTAGTTGTTAAAAGGATCAAATCTAAGAAAAATTCAAGATTAATTCTCAAGAGAAACCTAGTTGATTTTTCCTTAATTATAATGGTAGAGGGCAAATTCAGTTTAATCTAGAGGGGTGTGTTTCGATCCCACATTAACTTTTACCATTTAATGGACTAAAATGTATTCATTTGATACCAAGAATTCCATTTACTCAAATTATCCCTCCATTCCAGAATCAAAATCATACACACTGAATGAAAAGAACAGAAGGTAATTTTTAAATCAACAGTTGTTCTGTGAACTTTCATCATCTCAAAAAAGGGATTTTACACTAAATTGTGTCCAATATTTACTTTAAATCATCAGTAAAAATTATAAAATTATATATACTTTTTTTTTAACATCTTTATTGGAGTATAATTGCTTTACAATGGTATGTTAGTTTCAGCTTCACAACAAAATGAATCAGTTATATATATACATATATTCCCATATCTCTTCCCTCTTGCGTCTCCCTCCCTCCCACCCTCCCTATCCCACCCCTCCAGGCGGTCACAAAGCACCGAGCTGATCTCCCTGTGCTATGCGGCTGCTTCCCACTAGCTATCTACCTTACGTTTGGTAGTGTATATATGTCCATGCCTCTTTATCGCTTTGTCACCGTTTACACTTCCCCCTCCCCATAGCCTCAAGTCCATTCTCTAGTAAGTCTGTGTCTTTATTCCTGTTTCACCCCTAGGTTTTTCATGACATTTTTTTTTTAAATTCCATATATATGTGTTAGCATACGGTATTTGTCTCTCTCTTTCTGACTTACTTCACTCTGTATGACAGACTCTAGGTCTATCCACCTCATTACAAATAGCTCAATTTCATCTCTTTTTATGGCTGAGTAATATTCCATTGTATATATGTGCCACATCTTCTTTATCCATTCATCCGATGATGGACACTTAGGTTGTTTCCATCTCTGGGCTATTGTAAATAGAGCTGCAATGAACATTTTGGTACATGACTCTTTTTGAATTATGGTTTTCTCAGGGTATATGCCCAGTAGTGGGATTGCTGGGTCATATGGTAGTTCTATTTGTAGCTTTTTAAGGAACCTCCATACTGTTCTCCACAGTGGCTGTATCAATTTACATTCCCACCAACAGTGTAAGAGGGTTTCCTTTTCTCCACACCCTCTCCAGCATTTATTGTTTCTAGATTTTTTGATGATAGCCATTCTGACTGGTGTGAGATGATATCTCATTGTAGTTTTGATTTGCATTTCTCTCATGATTAGTGATGTTGAGCATTCTCTCATGTGTTTGTTGGCACTCTGTATATCTTCTTTGGAGAAATGTCTATTTAGGTCTTCTGCCCATTTTTGGATTGGGTTGTTTGTTTTTTTGTTATTAAGCTGCATGAGCTGCTTATAAATTTTGGAGATCAATCCTTTGTCAGTTGCTTCATTTGCAAATATTTTCTCCCATTCTGAGGGTTGTCTTTTGGTCTTCTTTATGGTTTCCTTTGCTGTGCAAAAGCTTTTAAGTTTCATTAGGTCCCATTTGTTTACTCTTGTTTTTATTTCCATTACTCTAGGAGGTGGGTCAGAAAGAATCTTGCTGTGATTTATGTCATAGAGTGTTCTGCCTATGTTTTCCTCTAAGAGTTTGATAGTTTCTGGCCTTACATTTAGGTCTTTAATCCATTTTGAGCTTATTTTTGTGTATGGTGTTAGGGAGTGATCTAACTTCATACTTTTACATGTAGCTGTCCAGTTTTCCCAGCACCACTTATTGAATAGGCTGTCCTTTCTCCACGGTACATTTCTGCCTCCTTTGTCAAAGATAAGGTGACCATATGTGCGTGGGTTTATCTCTGGGCTTTCTATCCTGTTCCATTGATCTATCTTTCTGTTTTTGTGCCAGTACCATACCGTTTTGATAACTGTAGCTTTGTAGTATAGTCTGAAGTCAGGGAGCCTGATTCCTCCAGTTCCTTCTTTCGTTCTAAAGATTGCTTTGGCTATTCGGGGTCTTTTGTGTTTCCATACAAATTGCAAAATTTTTTGTTCTAGTTCTGTGAAAAATGCCAGTGGTAGTTTGATAGGGATTGCATTGAATCTATAGATTGCTTTGGGTAGTAGAGTCATTTTCACAATGTTGATTCTTCCAATCCAAGAACATGGTATATCTCTCCATCTATTTGTATCATCTTTAATTTCTTTCATCAGTGTCTTATAATTTTCTGCATACAGATCTTTTGTCTCCTTAGGTAGGTTTATTCCTAGATATTTTATTCTTTTTGTTGCAATGGTAAATGGGAGTGTTTTCTTGATTTCACTTTCAGACTTTTCATCATTAGTATATAGGAATGCCAGAGATTTCTGTGCATTAATTTTGTATCCTTCCACTTTACCAAATTCATTGATTAGCTCTAGTAGTTTTCTGGTAGCATCTTTAGGGTTCTCTATGTATAGGATCATGTCATCTGCAAACAGTGACAGCTTTACTTCTTCTTTTCCGATTTGGATTCCTTTTATTTCCTTTTCTTCTCTGATTGCTGTGGCTAAAACTTCCAAAACTATGTTGAATAAGAGTGGTGAGAGTGGGCAACCTTGTCTTGTTCCTGATCTTAGTGGAAATGCTTTCAGTTTTTCGCCATTGAGGATGATGTTTGCTGTGGGCTTGTCATATATGGCCTTTATTATGTTGAGGAAAGTTCCCTCTATGCCTACTTTCTGCAGGGTTTTTATCATAAATGGGTGTTGAATTTTGTCAAAAGCTTTCTCTGCATCTATTGAGATGATCATATGGTTTTTCTCCTTCAGTTTGTTAATATGGTTTATCACATTGATAGATTTGCGTATATTGAAGAATCCTTGCATTCCTGGAATAAACCCCACTTGATCATGGTGTATGATCCTTTTAATGTGCTGTTGGATTCCGTTTGCTAGTATTTTGTTGAGGATTTTTGCATCTATGTTCATCAGTGATATTGGCCTGTAGTTTTCTTTCTTTGTGACATCCTTGTCTGGTTTTGGTATCAAGGTGATGGTGGCCTCGTAGAAGGAGTTTGGGAGTGTTCCTCCCTCTGCTATATTTTGGAAGAGTTTGAGAAGGATAGGTGTTAGCTCTTCTCTAAATGTTTGATAGAATTCGCCTGTGAAGCCATCTGGTCCTGGGCTTTTCTTTGTTGGAAGATTTTTAATCACAGCTTCAATTTCAATGTTTGTGATTGGTCTGTTCATATTTTCTATTTCTTCCTGATTCAGTCTTGGCAAGTTGTGCATTTCTAAGAATTTGTCCATTTCTTCCAGGTTGTCCATTTTATTGGCATAGAGTTGCTTGTAGTAATCTCTCATGATCTTTTGTATTTCTGTAGTGTCAGTTGTTACTTCTCCTTTTTCATTTCTAATTCTATTGATTTGAGTCTTCTCCCTTTTTTTCTTGATGAGTCTGGCTAATGGTTTATCAATTTTGTTTATCCTCTCAAAGAACCAGCTTTTAGTTTTATTGATCTTTGCTATCGTTTCCTTCATTTCTTTTTTCATTTATTTCTGATCTGATTTTTATGATTTCTTTCCTTCTGCTAACTTTGGGGGATTTTTGTTCTTCTTTCTCTAATTGCTTTAGGTTGAAGGTTAGGTTGTTTATTCGAGATGTATCCTGTTTCTTAAAGTAGGATTGTATTGCTATAAACTTCCCTCTTAGAACAGCTTTTGCTGCATCCCATACGTTTTGGGTCGTCGTGGCTCCATTGTCATTTGTTTCTAGGTATTTTAAAATTTCCTCTTTGATTTCTTCAGTGATCATTTCGTTATTAAGTAGTGTATTGTTTAGCCTCCATATGTTTGTATTTTTTACAGATCTTTTCCTGTAATTGATATCTAGTCTCATAGCGTTGTGGTCAGAAAAAATACTTGATACAATTTCAATTTTCTTAAATTTACCAAGGCTTGATTTGTGACCCAAGATATAAACTATCCTGGAGAATGTTCCATGAGCACTTGAGAAAAATCTGTATTCTGTTGTTTTTGGATGGAATGTCCTATAAATATCAATTAAGTGCATGTTGTTTAATGTATCATTTAAAGCTTGTGTTTCCTTATTTATTTTCATTTTGGATGATCTGTCCATTGGTGAAAGTGGGGTGTTAAAGTCCCCTACTATGAATGTGTTACTGTCGATTTCCCCTTTATGGCTGTTAGTATTTGCCTTATGTATTGAGGTGCTCCTATGTTGGGTGCATAAATATTTACAATTGTTATATCTTCTTCTTGGATCGATCCCTTGATCATTATGTAGTGTCCTTCTTTGTCTCTTCTAATAGTCTTTATTTTAAAGTCTATTTTTTCTGTTATGAGAATTGCTACTCCAGCTTTCTTTTGGTTTCCATTTGCATGGAATATCTTTTTCCATCCCCTTACTTTCAGTCTGTATGTGTCTCTAGGTCTGAAGTGGGTCTCTTGTAGACAGCAAATATATGGGTCTTGTTTTCGTAGCCATTTAGCAAGCCTGTGTCTTTTGGTTGGAGCATTTAATCCATTCACGTTTAAGGTAATTATCGATATGTATGTTCCTATGACCATTTTCTTAATTGTTTTGGGTTTGTTATTGTAGGTCTTTTCCTTCTCTTGTGTTTCTAGCCTAGATAAGTTCCTTTAGCATTTGTTGTAAAGCTGGTTTGGTGGTGCTGAACTCTCTCAGCTTTTGCTTGTCTGTAAAGGTTTTAATTTCTCCATCAAATCTGAATGAGATCCTTGCTGGGTAGAGTAATCTTGGTTGCAGGTTTTTCTCCTTCATCACTTTAAATATGTCCTGCCAGTCCCTTCTGGCTCGCAGAGTTTCTGCTGAAAGATCAGCTGTTAACCCTATGGATATTCCCTTGTGTGTTATTTGTTGTTTTTCCCTTCTGCCTTTAATATGTTTTCTTTGTATTTAATTTTTTACAGTTTGATTAATATGTGTCTTGGGGTATTTCTCCTTGGATTTATCCTATATGGGACTGTCTGTGCTTCCTGGACTTGATTAACTCTTTCCTTTCCCATATTAGGGAAGTTTTCAGCTATAATCTCTTCAAATATTTTCTCAGTCCCTTTCTTTTCCTTTTCTTCTCTGGAACCCGTATAATTCTAATGCTGGTGCATTTATTGTTTCCCAGAGGTCTCTGAGACTGTCTTCAGTTCTTTTCATTCTTTTTTCTTTATTCTGCTCTGCAGTAGTTATTTCTGCTACTTTATCTTCCAGGTCACTTATCCGTTCTTCTGCCTCAGTTATTCTGCTATTGATCCCATCTAGAGTATTTTTAATTTAATTTATTGTGTTGTTCATCGTTGCTTGTTTCATCTTTAGTCCTCTAGGTCCTTGTTAAATGTTTTTTGCATTTTGTCTATTCTATTTCCAAGATTTTGTATCATCTTTACTATCATTATTCTGAATTCTTTTTCAGGTAGACTATTTCTTCTTCATTTGTTAGGTCTGGTGGGTTTTTATCTTGCTCCTTCATCTGCTGTGTGTTTTTCTGTTTCTCATTTTGCTTATCTTACTGTGTTTGGGGTCTCCTTTTTGCAGGCTGCAGGTTCGTAGTTCCCATTGTTTTTGGTGTCTGTCCCCAGTGGCTAACGTTGGTTCAGTGGGCTGTGTAGGCTTCCTGGTGGAGGGTACTAGTGCCTGTGTTCTGGTGCATGAGGCTGGATCTTGTCTTTCTGGTGGGCAGATCCATGTTTGGTGGTGTGTTTTGGGGTGTCTGTGGACTTATTATGATTTTAGGCCGCCTCTCTGCTAATGGGGGAGGGGGTTGTGTTCCTGTCTTGCTAGTTGTTTGGCGTAGGGTGTCCAGCACTGTAGCTTGCTGGTCGTTGAGTGAAGCTGCATGCTGGTGTTGAGATGGAGATATCTGGGAGATTTTTGCCGTTTGATATTACGTGAAGTTGGGACGTCTTTTGTGGACCAGTGTCCTGAAGTTGGCTCTCCCACCTCAGAGGCACAGCACTGACTCCTGGCTGCAGCACCGAGAGCCTTTCATCCGCACGACTCAGAATAAAAGGGAGAAAAAGTAGAAAGAAAGGAAGAAAGAAAGAAAAGAAAGAAGGGAGGGAGGGAGATAGGAAGGAAGGAAAGAAAGAAAGAAAATAAAGTAAGGTAAAATAAAATAGTTATTAAAATAAAAAATAATTATTAAGAAAAAAAATTTTTTCAAAGAAAAAACAGACGGATAGAACCCTCGGACAAATGGTGTAAGCAAAGCTATACAGACAAAATACACATACACACTCACAAAAAGAGGAAAAGAGAAAAAAAATAATAAATCTTGCTCTCAAGTCCACCTCCTCAATTTGGGATGATTCGTTGTCTATTCAGGCATTCCACAGATGCAGGTACATCAAGTTGATTGTGGAGCTTTAATCCGATGCTCCTGAGGCTGCTGGGAGAGATTTCCCTTTCTCTTCTTTGTTCGCACAGCTCCCGGGGCTCAGTTTTGGATATGGCCCCACCTCTGCTTGTAGGTCGTCGGAGGGCGTCTGTTCTTCGCTCAGACAGGACAGGGTTAAAGGAGCAGCTGCTTCGGGGGCTCTGGCTCACTCAGGCTGGAGGGAGGGAGGGGCACGGATGCGGGGTGAGCCTGCGGCCACAGAGGCCGGCGTGACGTTGCACCAGGCTGAGGTGTGCCGTGTGTTTTCCCGGGGAAGTTGTCCCTGGATCCCGGGACCCTGGCAGTGGCGGGCTGCACAGGCTCCCCGGAAGGGGGGTGTGGATAGTGACCTGTGCTTGTGCACAGGCTTCTTGGTGGCAGCAGCAGCAGCCTTAGCGTCTCATGCCCGTCTCTGGGGTCTGCGCTTTTAGCCGCGGCTCGCGCCCGTCTCTGGAGCTCCTTTAAGCAGCGCTCTTAATCCCCTCTCCTCGGGCACCAGGAAACAAAGAGGGAAGAAAAAGTCTCTTGCCTCTTTAGCAGGTCCAGACTTTTCCCCGGACTCCTTCCCGGCCAGCCATGGTGCACTAACCCCCTGCAGGCTGTGTTCACACAGCCAACCCCAGTCCTCTCCCTGCTCTCCGACCGAAGCCCGAGCCTCAGCTCCCAGCCCCGCCCACCCTGGCGGATGAGCAGACAAGCCTTTCCGGCTGGTGAGTGCAGGTCGGTCCTGATCCTCTGTGCGGGAATCTCTCCGCTTTGCCCCCCGCACCCCTGTTGCTGTGCTCTCTTCCATGACCCTGAAGCTTTCCCCCTCTGCCACCCGCAGTCTCCGCCCACGAAGGGCTTCCTAGTGTGTGGAAACCTTTCCTCCTTCACAGCTCCCTCCCACTGCTGCAGGTCCTGTCCCTATTCTTTTGTCTCTGTTTATTCTTTTTTCTTTTGCCCTACCTAGGGACATGGGGAGTTTCTTGCCTTTTGGGAGGTCTGAGGTCTTCTGCCAGCATTCAGTAGGTGTTCTGTAGGAGTTGTTCCACGTGTAGATGTATTTCTGATGCATTTGTGGGGAGGAAGGTGATCTGCGCGTCTTACTCTTCCGCCATCTTCCCAGGTGAAAAATTTTTAAACCAAATTTTTTTAGGATAGTAGATCAGAAATATATAGATGATGGTATATTTGGAAGCCCATTAAAAATATGTAGTGGTAATATTTTGTTACTAAAAATTCAGGAGTATGATAATAGATTATTTCCGTTTTGTAGTCCTAATGATGCAAACATCTAATGTGTAGGTGGATTATCTTTTTTTTTGTCTGTTTAACGTACTTCTCAACTTAATGACAGTTGACATCTTTTCAGTTTCTTAAACTCCCCAGTAATAACAATGATGAACTCTATTTAATAATCCTTTCCTCTTTCTCTCCATAAAGATAGAAGGACAAGATGTTTGCATTGTATTTGCACATGTGATTCTCAGTCATATATGCCAGGAATATTTTCTGATAGTCTGAGAAATATGAATTCTGAATATGATATTTTCAAAAATCAATCTAATTATATAATGTAATACTTATTTACATTAATCTTTGGTTTTTATAAAGCTTACATAATATTAATCTTGTGGACACAATTCTGTCATTTTGCAAAATTTCAAGTCATTTTGCAGCTTTAACTTGATGATGTTGAAACTCTGACTTTAAACTACTCTTTAAAAATAGCCTTTTATCAAAAAGGTAAAAATTAATAAGCAATAATGAGATCATTTTAACTTTCAAAATGAAATCAAGTGTGTATGCACAAAATTCTTTTGGTCGGTGTAATTGCTTCCTTAAGTTCTATGCGCCTGTCAAATTAAAAATAATGTTGTATTAGACCAAAGAACCTTTTAAAAAGAGCATCCGAATGTTATTTCCTGTTTAACATTGAGCATCCAGGGTTACAGGTTTTAGACAAATAAAATCTTAATGAAAAACTTTAGTAGGAGCTTTCGGACACTCAGAACCCCTACTTATGAAAGCTTCTCTAATATTCCTAGGTTTAATGTTTAAGCCCTGACTGATTGCTCATGAATAAAAAGCTTTTGTCTTTGGTGTTAACATTTCATGTATTTCTGAGTAATTTATTTATCCAGTAGTTAAGTATTATTTCTAAGTCCTTTACAACTTGATTCTGGTTGATGAAACAGGTCATGGAGGCACTATTTTGTTTCTTGGCCTCCAAGACTTTGGCCTCTTGTTCTGTATTAACACAGGTGGGAATGAATGGGGACACATTTCTGTTGTCTTTCACCTACTAGGAGAGGGACTTTAAGAGAGAAGTATAAAGTGAATAGGGAGAGCATTGTCCTGGGTACCGCTTTGTATATTCAGTCTGAACATTGTACATTCTGGGAGTGTCAGTGAGACTACATCAACCAGGGATTTATCTAAGTGAAATCTGCCATGTATTCTGTAATCTGACATTTGCTGTTTCCTAAGGCCAGCCCTAGCTTATTAAGTTTAATTCTATATATTAAAAAAAATGGATTTGAGGATATGGGGAGGAGGAAGGGTATGCTGTGACAAAGTGAGAGAGTGGCATGCACGTATATACACTACCAAACGTAAAATAGATAGCTAGTGGGAAGCAGCTGCATAGCACAGGGAGATCAGCTCAGTGCTTTGTGACCACCTAGAGGGGTGGGATAGGGAGGGTGGAAGGGAGGGAGATGCAGGAGGGAAGAGATATGGGGACGTATGTATATGTATAACTGATTCACTTTGTTATAAAGCAGAAACTAACACACCACTGTAAAGCAATTATACTCCAATAAAGATGTTTAAAAAAAAATAAAATAAATAAATGAACCCAGTTTCTTTAACTGGATAATCAATAAATCCTCAATTAATTAAAAAAATAAAAAATATATTCTGATCATATGTATATTTATGTAGCCATGAAGAAGCAGTTCTGTTCTATAGTTTCTTAAGATTCTAGGTCACTAAGAATTGAGGAATTTGATAATATTTCATAGGAACATTTTAAAGAACTGTTATTATGATGATTTGATTCTAGATTTGGATGAGAAGGAGATGAAATAACTAGTTTCATTTATAAAGTCCCCAATACATAAAATATGTATAGCCATCAAATTACTGTGTTTTTTCCTTGGGCAATCTCATTTAAAAGCATGATTTTAGTTAAAAATTAATACTTCTCACAATTCTTTCATATTTCTCCTTAGCTCAGCCCTCTATCATATACTTCAGACTTGCTTTGCTCAATGCTCAGCATATCTTAACTATACTCAAAGTCCCCAAAACAAACGTGTATTTTCTCTAGTATTCCCTTTCGCAATAAACAGTACCAGTAAAGCCAGAAATCCATGGTCCTCTCACTTCTTCATTCACTACTTCTAATCATTTATTAAGTCCTGTTGAATTTATCTCTAAATATTTGGGTCATGTTCATCTCTCATTTTGGACTGCTGGCTTCCTAAATTATCTCTGTATCTTCAATCTTGATGCCATTCTTCAGCCTCTTTGACTGATAGTCATCTTACTAAAACATGTAGTTGATAAGATTATTTCCTAGTCTAAAATGTTTAATGACTTTCCATTACCCTTGGGGTAAATAAGAATCTCTTTTTATTACATGCTTATCAAGCCCTCCATAACCTGGCATCTGCCCACGTCTTTTGCTCCATTTCTTGACACACTTCTAGAGTGTGCTAAACTCTTTCTCTTCTTCTTTCTCTCTCTCTTTCTTTCTCCTTTTTTTAAAAAATTTTTTTAGTTCAGTACCACAGTGTTTCAGATATCTGTGTCTTTTCTTATACTGCCCCCTCTTCTGCCTGGTACATTATCTCCTAAGCCCTATCTTTGCCTGGCTCAATCCTTACTTACCCTACAGTTGTAAATTTAAATGTTACTTCCTTCAAGAGACCTCCTTGATTTCTGAGGCAATGGTGATGCCCTGCTCTGTGTTCTTATAGTATCCTCTGTTTCCCCTGTCTTATGGTCACTTTTATTATTGTGATAATGACTTATTTATTTGACTGTTTACTTAATTTTTCCTCCCACATTGCTCTGTGTGAGAGCACAGATCAAGTCCACCTACTTCATCTCCATCAGGTAGTATACTGTCTGACACAGCCTCTCAATAAATGGTTATTAGTGAATGAGTAGGATGCTCTGAGTTCAAATTTAATGTGATAGTGGATATTTTTATTTTTACTATTCAAAATTTCAGTTTATCTCTTAATGTGCTGTTTAAAAAAACTCCCTTTCAATATTTATTCTCATTTTTAGGACAAGGTCTTTACTTATGCCTCTATAAATAAATCTATGTATAAATTGATTTATAAAATATGTATTTTTGACTGAAGCTCTCATTTAAAATGCTCTGTATCAGCTACTTCAAATTTCAAACTTAATTTTTATGGGTTTTATGTAAAACTATTCAGAATTTATTTTTTTTAACTATTTAGTTTTCCATTACAAAAGCCATAATGATACTTTATTGAGTCTAAAAGCACAAATAATTTTAGCTTACTTTTTAAGAGAATTCCTCATTAGAGTTTGCCATAGTGACTGTGAAATTTGATTAATATCAAGAGCATAGAAAGGCAATATCATCAGCTTTGTGCTGATTTTTGAAAGTCCACATGATGATTTAAAGAACAAGTAAGGCAAACTTATGCCTCCAGTCATGTTTAATCTTGCACACACCCAGAATTTCTTCTCTTCATAAGCACATTTGCATCTCTTGCTTACCACCAGAGAGAGCAGTCAATAATGATGAATAATAATATTATGTAACTCACTCAGAAGAGTCATATTACATGCACTTTAGAAGTGATTTACATGAAAATCCCCCTTGAAATGCCACAGGAGTCATTGATAAACGGGATCCTTAGAGCACAGTACATGACAGACTAGCTTTGGACAGCGTAATGGTTTTGCCCATAAGTAAATAAGTAAATCTTTGTCATCACATGTAGCTATTTCTTTAAGCTTCCTCTGCAATTATGGGCAACTGTGAATAGATATGGTGTGTTCACCTTATGGTCTCCGAAGAAGAAATAATTATATATAATTTCAAACTGATGATAGCTTACAAAAATAGAAATTGCTGCCAATTTTAATTGAAGAAAAGTTTATCAGAGCTACTGTTTATCAAGAATGAAAAATACAGTGTACCTGTAATCTCTCTGGGGAAAAAAAGGAATAAGAAAGTCAAGATTAAGGCAGAACTAGGGGATGAGATTTTTTATTTTTTTAAAAAAACTTTTTATTTTATATTGGAGTATATTTGATTAACAATGCTGTGCTAGCCTCAGGTGTACAGCAAAGTGATTCAGCCACACACATACATGCGTCCATTCTTTCTCAAACTCTCCTCCCATCTAGTTCTGCCTTAAAAGAAATAAAACAGTCAAGTTTTGATGTTTATTCTCAGACTTAGTGATATTATGATTTCATGTATTTTTATTGTTCATTGGCTGGAATAAAGAGAAGGAAAAAAAAAAACTGCAATCAGACTCAAATTCTTATTCCACAAGTTCAGCTTGGAGAAGATGACGCGGAAAAAAAAAAAAAAAGAAAAAGAAAGTCAAGATTAAAACTTATTAGAAAAGATTTACTTTGAAAATAAATGCTTACTTAAGACAACATAGCTTTATTTGGAGTTCAAATTTAAATTTGCATGTAAAAACGAGAAGTAATACAAGCTTGATATCATGGATGTTGCTATAGACCCACAGCACTTGAAAAGGTGTATGTACTTAATTCTTGAGTGATAGGTAGCTTTTTGATAACTATCCTCTAATTATTGATAAGTAACTTTAATAAACATTGTGTCACTCCTTAAAAGCATACACTTTGACAACTTTACAAGACCAAGAAAACACTAGGAAATCTGGAGTTTGTATATATAACCAAATATATTTGGTTTTAGATCATGTCTATTTCCCAATTTGCCATTATAAAGAAGTGTGAAAAGTACTTAATGCTTTCTTTGTTTCTGTTTTGTCTTATTTTTTTCCTATTTGGAAGCTAAGGCTCAAGGGCCTTGAGCCTTACATAAATGTGATCGATTATAAACTATATCATGTGGAAAACATAAATCACTTGTGATTATAACTAACTTGAACTGCTTGCTGCATTTCTTTACATGTTTTAAAAAATGAGGTATTTTAATGTCTTAAAGAAATGTTCTCACAGGGAACACGTTTCCATTAAAAGATTATGTCAGTAAGAAACACCTGACTTTTGAAATTAAATTCCTATGTGAATAAGTGGAAGAATTGGCAAGATTTGCTTTTGAATTCATAAGGCAGTTTTTAAATTTCTCATCACATTTTACACAAATCTCTAGATCTGCCTTTTTTCTTTTTCTCTTTTTCTTCCTTTCTCCCTCAGTGACTTCTAAGTCATTGTTATAAGAAATTACAGCACATACTATGCCAAGAGCCTGAAAAGCTACTTTCTTTTCTTTTCCATTTTTAATATTTTTAATTGAAGTATAGTTGATTTACAGTGTTGTGTTAATTTCTGCTGTATAGCAAAGTGACTCACTTATAAGTATATATATATATTTTAATATTCTCTTCCTTTATGGTTTATCACAGGGTATTGAATATAGTTCTCTGTGCTCTACAGTAGGACCTTGTTGTTTATCCATTCTCTATATAAAAGCTTACATCTGCTGACCCCAGCCTCCCACTCCATCCCTCCCCCAATGCCCCCCACCTTTGGCAACCACCAGTCTGTTCTCTATGTCTATTATTCTGTTTCTGTTTAATAGATAATTTCATTCGTGTCATACTTTAGATTCCACATATAAGTGATAGCATACGGTATTTGTCTTTCTCTTTCAGACTTCACTTAGTAGATAATCTCTAGTTGGCATTATTTCATTCTTTTTATGACTGAGTAGTATTCCATTGTATATATGTACCACATCTTCTTTATCCATTCATCTGTTGATGGACATGTAGGTTGTTTCCATATCTTGGCTATTGTGAATAGTGCTAATATGAACACAGGGGTGCATGTATCTTTTGGAATTATAGTTTTCTCTAGATATGTGCCTGAGAGTGAAATTGCTGGATCATATGGTAATTCTATTTTTAATTCTGAAAACTTACTTTCCATGAGATAGTATGTGATAAAAACCAAAAACTATTTCCACAGATTATTTTTATACAGATGATATTAGAAATAACAAACAGAAAAGTCTTAGGCTGATTATATAAATCATAAACATTTCAAACTGATCTTTAGACAATAACTGTAATGAAAATAATGTACTAATTTGCAATGATAAAGTGTACATTTGCAATCTAATTGTTCAGTGTACATATAAGCATTATTACTCTTCCTTTTTTATTCAGAAACACATTTTTGTGTCTTCTTTTGCAGTAAAAACATTTTATCCTTTCCTCTCAGCTTAATGAAACTTAGGTTGAATGATTCAGTTACTCACACTCAGGTATTGACTATTTACTATGTTCCAGAAACTGTAAAAGACACAGGAACAAATGATTGATGTACAATAAGTCTCCTCTGAATCAGTACCCACAGATTCAACATTATGAGACTCCCCAAGTGGAGGGAGAAATGACAATATTCTGTAAGGTGAACTTCAAAGTTGACTGGGTTTTTAAAGAGCTAATGTGAGAGATTCATTTGGTTTCACTAACTATGAGTGAGCACAGACAAATACAGACAGAAATACAGCATATAGAGATAGGTATATTTCAAATGGTTAAATTTTTCTTCAGTATCTTATAATTGTGAGTACTCTCAAAACAATATATATTTGATCATTTAAACCAGTATTTCTTGAAGTGTGATCCACAAAAAAATTATTACTCATACAAAATAAGTACAGAAAATTATATCATAAGTATTAACAAACTTTTATAGTAATGTTTGTTGAGCCTATAGAAAAAAAGGGGCTTCCATTTTGTATATATTTTTAAAAATTCTATTTCTAGAATTGATTTGTATTTTGTTTTCCAAAACATTGGTCTGTAACAGATTGAAAAGTTAAAAAAAAATTCTTCACCATAGATCATCTAAGAAGCACTGATTTATTTAAGTTGTAAATAAGAACTCTAATGAGAAATTAAAGTTTTGCCTTTTGATAATAAACTCCATAACATCTGTGAATATCAAAATCTTTTGTTTGTTAATCCCTGTCAAAATTTTCACAAACGGGGTTTCTTAATTCTTAAATATTATTCAGTGGGATGAGATAATGAACCTTAATCACCCCTAGGAAGAAAATAAAAGAGGTTATTTACATTTAGAACATAATGCAAACTTACCGACACTTGAAAATAGTATTTATGAGGAATTCTCTTTTATCTAAATTACCACACAATCATATAAGAAAGCTCATGTTAAAAGAACAAACTTGTATTTTATTTCTCAGTGCAATATTTTACAACGAAATCTGTCATATTTAACATATATTTAAGGGTGAACAAAAAATTTTAAGATGAAATGATACTGTCTAGCTGTTACAGCTTTATTAAAATGCCTTTGCAGAAACATGTGCATTCTAAAGATCTTATAGCCTCGATCAAATAGACACAAATATTTTTCAGAATATGTTTGCCTTATATAATTTATATTTTCTATGGCATTCAACCTGGGAATTTAAAAAAATAGAATGAATAATGGTTGAAGAAACAGTATTTTTGTAGCTGTCCCTCAGCAACTCTTATTGAACCTTCAACCTTTAAAGTTGCCTTCTTACTTCTGAGAGTCTTCAGGGAAAATCTCATATGTGCTTAGATATACAAGTAGCATTTTCCATTTTTATTTCATCATGCTCAGTTTCTTCTCTGGCACTTTGAGATGATGTTAGATGTTGAAGCTTCAGAAACGCTGGAAAGCCAGGAATTCTTGTTAAGGTGCATATCTGTTCCCTCTCTTGCCGCTGCCACTGTTTTCGCTGCCACTGTGACTGGTGCCAATAGGATGTCCTGTCCATACTGACTGAAGTCGTTCTGAGGCGAAGCCTGAGCCTCTCCGAAACTTCTGTCCTCTTCTGAGAACTAGCACAGTTGTACCAAGGATGGCAGGGTGTTTTGCAGACATGATTGTTACAACAGAAACAGTCAGTACTCTGAGCTTTCTGTCATACCGTTGCTGCAGTTGACCCCAGACTCTATACTTTACTCCTGGCAGCTCATTGTTTGTATTAAATCAGTCCCTTCAGTTTTTAAGTTTACTCTGTGTAAGTGTGTGTTTGGTTTGGGTTTTGATTTTGATTGCTTGCCTGTTTATTTTTAATTCAGAGCTTTTGTCTTTCTAGAGCCCAGCATGGGCTTATTGCAGATAGGGCTAGGAGAAGAGATATGAACAACCTGTATAATAAGCATAACAGGATCCTTTGCTGGAGCAATTTCAGTGCACCAAGCTTGGGGTTTGACTTTCAGTGGTCTACTGTTTACCCTCATTTGGCCCTGGAAAGCCAATATATTCTGCATCTTACGTTGTTCACAGGTTAGGGTAGAGGTGGTTTGTTACATGAGCAAGCATTTCTTAGAGCATCATTTGCTAAATGGAATATGTTCACGAGCCTTAGCCTTGCCTTATACTTCACCATATGTACATATAAGATTATAGTTTATCATACTTTTTGCCATTGCTCTTTTTTTTTCTTCTATCTCCCTTTCATCTTCTTTCTATCCCACATGCCCATTGTTCAGGTTTCCTACTATGGTTTCTTCTTACTGAAGAATGATAAAGTAAGCTGAAATATTTGGCCTTAATGAATTAACAAAGGAACTAAAATTGAAAATCATGTTTTAAGTCATTTTTTAAAATTATCTTTACTGTTTGTCTAAGTGCCAGTGAATTTTCAACATTTCATGAAACTATTCTCTTGCTGTCCTGGTAATGTTCATCTCATAGCCCATCACTGTCCTAAGCTCACTTTGAAATTAGAAATGCACTTTAATCATGATATATTCCAAATCCCTGAGAACTTTTTTCTTTGTAATAAGAAAATAAAATCTTTGGTTTTACATACACAGAATAGTAGCTTGAAGTGATTTGATTATTCTTCAATTAAACTCCACTATGTACCATTTTAGTACTTCTTCTGTAAGTACTTCCTGAGTTAATAGCTCAGTGAAAGGTTAAAGAGCTGTTAGCAGATTTAAACAATCTTGTTTAAAGGAAGAAACCATGTTTTTGCACCCCATTAACTGAAAGGTATTAATGAAAGATATGGCTTATTAGGCAATACGAATAAAAACTGGAAGCTTTCACTTTGCCATGGAGTGTCTGAGGTTAGCATGAAGCTTGTGAGCAAATTAAAGTTTTAAAGTAAATTTAAAATTTTATGTTACTCTTACAATTTCTAAAACAAGATTATGAATGAGAGATTATTTTCTCTTAGTGATATTTCTAGAACTATTTAAACAAATACTAGTAGTAACCACACATGTAAATCTGTGGTAAGATTAGAGGGGACTGCCAGATAAAATAGAGAATGCCCGTATTAAATTTAACTTTCAGATAAACAATGAATACCTTTTTAGAATAAGTATGTCCCAAATATGCATGAGACAGTTATAAAACAAATTATTTATCTGAAACTCACATTTACTGGATGTCCTCTATTTTTTTTTTTTTTTTTTTTTTTTTGTGGTACACGGGCCTCTCACTGTTGTGGCCTCTCCCGCTGCGGAGCACAGGCTCCAGACACGCAGGCTTAGTGGCCATGGCTCACGGGCCCAGCCACTCCACGGCATGTGGGATCTTCCTGGACCGGGGCACGAACCCACGTCCCCTGCATTGGCAGGCGGACTCTCAACCACTGCGCCACCAGGGAAGCCCTGTCCTCTATTTTTATTTGCTAAATCCATAACCCTAAGCTAGAAACCAAAGAAGACAATCACAAAAGTGATGACTAGTGAATCTAGTTAAATAGCTTAGTTAATTCTTAATTTTCTTCATTAAGAAAATAGGAATTATCTCCAAGATATTATAATAGGCCATGTATACGAAGGAAAAAATGCATGTTTAACCATTTCTTGCTCTAGTTATCTGTAGGTCAGTAAAGAAAGTATATCTCTTTGAAAAGACTCATTTGTGGCTAACTGATGAAGTGAGATGTCTTTTCTGGGTGTAATACATGTAGTTTGAGGTACCTGTCCTACTCACAGCCACCTTCTTTACCTTGAGAGTGGAATAAACTTACTTGGAAATGTTATAGCATTTATAACTCTTCCCTTTTTACCCTCCAAACACACCATTCTCATTTTGCCACTGCTTGTTGTTCAAGGTGCACATTAAATTTCAGTGGGAGCATATTGCTCTGTGAATTTCATACTTGGTTAATGTGAGCCAGAGCAAATTTTCTTTGAGGAGCAGAGCTTAGATTATGTTGAGTCCTGACAGGAGTGGTTAGCATATATGTCAAAACAACATATAAACCAGAATTGCGGCAAAGCAGAAACAGATGCATCATCATTGTGTCAATGAGAAATTCATTAGTTGATCTAAGAAAGAAATGGACAGTTTTCTGCGAGCCAAGTTTGAGGATTATAGCCCGGGAAGAGCATCTCAGAAAGCTTTGAGAACTGTTCTGCCGATTGGAAGTGAAGGCACAGTTATATAAGTTTTTTGTTTGTTTTACTTTTTGGCCACACCGCATGGCATGCAGGATCTTAGTTCCCTGACAAGGGATCGAACCCGTGCCGCCTGCAGTGGAAGTGCGGAGTCTTAACCACTGGACCCCCAGGGAAGTTCCAAGGTTTTTGAGACAGAGAAGTGTACATCAAATGACGCATTATTGACAGTTTACATGATCCAGATCTAAGCATTGTCATAGTAAGTCATGTGACCCATTACAAGACCAAGAAGGCACTCTATCATTTAAGGAGTTGTCTTGTTGGTGCTGGGAAAATGTTGCTCTCTGTGGTTGAGCAGGTGTTCCTGCCAATGGGGAGGTTTGGTCAATGCACAACGCAGATACACAATGCATAGTGAGGGGAGAGGGGAGGCCAAAGGGCAGAGAAGAAATTTGTATGTTTAAATTTTTCTTGTCTTACCATAAAATACAAATTTTATTTCACACTTGTCGCTTGAATATCTTTTACATAATTCTGCTGAATATATTCTAAGTTCTACTCATTCTAGTTAGAATATGAAGGAAGAAAGAAGGGTGGGTAAAGGAGGCTATTTTAGGTAACAGTTCAGATGGAGAACACTGTTGACTTGTTGGAGTGTATCCTATAACTGTAATTATAATAACTAACAGAAACATTCAACCTCCATGTTTATATAGCTACAATTTAATAATCATCTTATATCTTTGTAATTAAATAATTATTCGGTATGTTTATCAGGATGGAGTGCTTTTTTTCTCCATTAATCAGAAATAAAGTGTACTGGCTTTAGACTTCGTAGTCCTTAAGTTGGTTACAGCATGGATTTGATAATATGGAATTGTAAGTAGTATACACAGGTGTTGCCTTTGAAATGATGGAGTTTAAGGGGGAAAATATTGTGAGATCAGTACACTTTACTACTGGTGCAAAACTAACTCAGAGGACATACCATAATACCAGCACACCAGGCATTATTTGCTAACAAAAAATAGAGTATTTTTCTAATCTGCACACAATGATGTGTAATACTTACCAAGCATGCCGATAAATAACAATGCGAACAAAAGAGAGCATGAATATTAGCAGTACAATCTTATTGGGTCACCTAATCCTCCACTAATACACAAAAGTAATCTATTTGTTTCTCTGGTGCTTGTTAACAGTTTCCTGATTATTCATGCGTCCCCAAAAAATTAATGCTTGAAGCCCTAAACCTGGTGAATATAATGAGCATGGCTCCCCATGGATCTGAAAAAATTAGATTGTTGGTTTGAGACAGATGCAGCTATAACCAGAGGGAATGCTTTTGCATTCACATCACAATGTAGCAGAAACATCATTTAGAAGCTTTAATACATATTAATACTCTGTTCAAGACAATTATAAGCTCCAGCAAAGAAAAAATAAAGATCCATGAAAAGGATGAAGTTACTCAATACTAGAAGCTCCACTAAAGACAGTTACAGACATATGGTAATTCCACAATTAATTTTAGTACATGAGCTAGAATAAAGCCCTATGTAAATGCACTAGAAATACATTCAAAACAAGGTCAGAAAAAGGAGTACAGAGCAACACTCTTCACGGTGTAAAGCAAATGAAAGCACCATGAATCCACTAGTCATAGTTATCTTATTTCTTCATTAAATACATTCATATTTGTGCTCTCAGAAAGTAATTATTAGCTCAGAATTTTATTTTATCTATCCCACTAATTTTAGTAGAATATCATATAGGTTTTTTTTTTTTTAGCAAAAATAGATATAAAAGTGCTGAAGATATTTGTTAAGGAAATCATATACCGAAGGTAAAACTTTGCTCCAAGAGACTCATAAACATTGTTTGAAAACAAGTAAATACTAGATATAGAGATAATTTACCCAGATACTTTGAGAAGCAAGGGGAAAGGGATCTCTATTTGTTGAGTCCTTATGCAAGTACATGGCACTGGTGTGTTTTTAAGACCCTTATAGCAATCATCTAAATTATCATATCCATTTTAAAAACAGGTGTGTGGCCTTAAAGGGAATACATGACTTGTCCAAAGTCACAGAACTAATAATCATAAAAGGCAGGCTTAGAAACTCCCAAATACTACTTAATAGTTGTACAACTTACTTAAGATACTTAATCTCTGTGTGCCTGTTTCCTATTCTATAAAATAAGATAATAGTTGCCTATACAATGGGTTATTGTAATGAGTAAAGCAAGTAGTAAACATAGAGAACTTAGAACTGTAATAGCACATAGTAAATTCTATTTCTGTTTAAGTGTACAGTTCTCTAGCTCCATGTTTGTTTCACTGCACCATAGAAAAACTGGGCTTTGAATTTACGTGGTTATCAATGTGCAAACATTTATAGCACTAAAACAGTATTGCTTTATATAGATTTAATTCATTGCCTGCTGCAAGACTGACTGTATACCTGCATTTAATATTTCTTGGCTATTAACTTCATCAATTGAAAAATAATAAATACACAAATCATAAGTGGTGTATTAATTATTACTATTGCTCCCTGATTTTTTGAACACTTAAATATAGGTCAGGAAGTGTGCTAAGCAGCATGCTAGAGAATACACAGAAAATGACAAATGAGTAATTGAGGTCTTTGAATTTTAAAAAAAGCCAGAAAGCTACATTATCAATATATGAAGAGAATCCAAAGAAATGGTTTCGAAATTAGTTGAAGAGTTGAGATACCCACTGTGTCTAATTGAACATTTGGCAATAATGGAAATGCTCTGTACCTACTCTCTCCAGTACAGGAGCCACAAACCATATATAGCTATTGTGCACCGGAAATGTGGGTATTGTGACCGAGGGATGGTATTTTGTATCTTACTGTCTTTTAATTAATTTAAATTTAAATAACTACATGTGACTATTGGACAGCACAGCTCTAGACAGACAGCAAGGGAGAGCCGATGCCACTGCCACTTGGGGGTTGAGACAGCCATGGAAGCAGAATTCATGAGGCGGGTCCTTGGTCATTCATTTCTGTGGGAAGGAAGTGACCTGAACCTAAGAAGGAAAGGGGATTAGCAGATCGGGCAAATGAAAACCAAAGTAGGAAGAATTTGCAGAGATCTCAAACTAATAGTCCTTGGTCCACACTGGGTGTATGAAATAGTAGAAAATGTACATAAAAGCTTCAACTTCCAGCTTCTCTGAAAAAAAATAGAAATATATGGAGCAAATTAATTAGCCTCTCTGAGGCATATTTTCATTATTTGTGAAAAGTAAAAGATAGATGAAAAGACATTATTCCATCCCGAAAGTGTACCCTATGATTATACATTATTCTGTTAGACATTTCTGTTTTTATTCTATCTGTTTAGCGCAGTTGTCTACAGCAATTGTCTCATAACTCCAAGGTCATACCTTCTGTACTCAGAAAGTTCAGTTAGTTTCAGACTATTGACTAGCCAGCTATCACATAAATATTTCTTTGCTTATGGAGAAAAGTGTGTTTCTGCTAAGAAGTGTTAAGTGTTTCTGCCGAGAAAAGTAAAGGTGCAGACTTCTTTCGCTGTGGTTCATTATTGCAATCTTCACACAAACACAGTAGTACGCAACGTAAATTGGACTATTACAGATGCCACTGCCTGGATGAGCTTGACTTTTTCATAAAAAGTGTAATTAATTTTTCAAATAATTGATTACAACCCTAAGCTGTACAAAAACTTCTTCATCTGACACAGTGCCCTAGAACACTCTATTTGTCCTACATAGATGAGCACTTTATCCCTAAACAGTAGTCTCTATATACTGAGTCTACTGTAGTACCAGGAAGATATGTGTTTGACAATAAATATTTAGGTAGTAGACGTATTTTATTTTCAAAGTCTTTATTCCTTCTGGTTATTGATTTATAACAAAGTCTTGCAAATGTATATTCAGTAAGAGCTCCCTGGAATTTAGAAATAACGCCTGCAAAATGCATGATAAATGGCAAACCTCTTACATAAAAAATGCCTAAGTTTCATGTTGTTCAGTTTGACGTTATCTTTCTGTGAGGTTTTAAAAATCTAGAGCTGTCAAAGTCTTTTTGACCACTTCTCTGTTTTGGATAAGTTCAGCCCTATTTTTTTTTTTTAAGATTGCTTGGTTTAGTGAGAATTAATTCTTCCTTTGAAGTTACATAAATCCTGTAAAGATTTAAAATACCACAGATTGTTTATAGCATTATTTTTAAATGATCACATTACAACACACATACATTGTGGTAATGTATAGTATCAAGTAAAGGAAATTAATCATGGAAACATAACAAATCTATGCTCTAAAAATTTCTCTGCTACCACAAATTCATTCTTGTGTCACATAGATCTTTCTTTCCTAACCTTATTTAATCTTGATAAACGTTGCATTCTAAGTAGCACTGATTATTTCTGAACCATAAATATTACAGATGCTAAGTTATTTTGTCACCTCAGTCAGTTCTGACTTCATACTCCTACATCTAGAGATTATATTTTGGAATAGTATTTTTCATAAAGTAATTGTCTAGCAAGAGAAACAAAGAAAATGTGCGCTACCTCTACGTAACTCCTTGTCTTGTTTTAGTACTATAATTTCATTAATTCCCTAGTCTGTCTTTATATTATTTACCTGTTATAAATTTCTTCAAAGAACTTTATCTTGTGAGTGAATACTTTAACATGGATACTCAAGTACTGATATCTTTGGTAGGTCAGACAATGCCAGAATAATGTCTGACCCATCTATAATCTATAATTCCAGAATAAAGAATTTAAGGAAAATTGAGGCATCGTTTTTACTCTCAATAACACTCTAGGGGAGGCTAGGAAAACAAAATGAAGACTAAGAACAGTAGGAAAAATAAAATTAAGCACATTGTAGGCAGCACATAAGGCAGCACAAGCCATACACAAAAATACCAGAAAAAAAAAAAAGATTCATTTTGCTTTTGAAAAGCAAGAAAGGTTTTGAGGGCAAGTGCAATTCATGTCAGACTTTGAGTAGCAAATAGGATTTTGATAGATAAGAAAGGGACATAGACCAAGAGGATAGGTTAGAGTTAACTTCTAGATGTTTTAAATAACAGCTGGATTTTATTGCAGGAAATTAGGAGATACTGAAGATTTTTAATTTACAGGGAAATGGATGATGTTTAATTGTTATTAAGAGCCTACTTCTCATACTTTATTATACAGCAGAATTACTTAAAGACATTTTGAAACACAGATTACTTGACCTCACCCCAGTGTTTCTGATTCAGTAAACTTGAGTGGGGCCTGAGAATTTGCCTTTCTAACTAGTTCCCAGGTGATGCTCACACAGCGGGCTTGGAACCACTCTTGGTGAACCACTGATCAAGAGTAAAACTTTTCCCTCAGTGTTTCCCAGCCTCCCAGGTAAGGGAGTCATAATATTGAACTATATTTTTTATTAGCAGCTAACTTGCAATGCATATTGAAGCTCTCTGAGAGGTAAATCCTGGAACAAAATGCATGCAAATACGCAAAATTAAAGCCTCCGTTAATTGAACGATAGTAACTAGAGTAAGGTGCTGGAAGCTATAATACTATTATACCTGTATGAGTTAGGTTCCTGGGAGGAAACAGAATTCATGCAGATGGTTTAAGTAAAGAGGGTTTAATGAAGAAATAGTTATGGAAATATTGACACAATTGACGCAGCTGGAAGCCAGTGGCATCCCAGGTGCTAAGGGGAAAGTGGAAATAGTGTTATCAGAATCCATGGAGAGCTGGAGCCATGATGCAGAGGCTGGCCCCTAGAAAGCTTTGGAGTTTTCTTAGAGGGATTCAGCTATGGTCAGAGAAGTAGTGAAGCAGGAAAAGAGGTAGAAAGAAACACCCCAGCACCCCTCTCCCTTTGTACTCCAGTCTCCTGCTTGTGCCTTCTTTTGGCTGAAATTCAGCCTGAAGCCAGTATGTGAGGTACACCCAGGGGAAACAGCCAGTGTGACCAATATCCAAGGCACAGAGAAGTTCTCAGAAGACTGAGGATTATAAGTGAGGGAACTAGTTGTACTTTCTTCCCTTGTGTTAATTTTAAGCCCTACTCTCAGTTCTATTTTATGACTTTGCATTTGGGCAGCAACAGGCTGGGTATGAAGCAGCATAGAAATGAGATGAGCAGTCTAAATGCTAACTTACTAGGGACTGACAAGTGTTTTTAGAGTTGCTTCATCAATTGGGCAAAAGTTCAAATACTCCTACTACAGCAAAACTTTAATCAGAAGCTCTCGTAACTCAGAAATGCTGTTAAAAGCCTGTTATTTGCTCTGACTATAAGAAGATAAATGACTATCCAAGCTGCAGAGGGATGATTTGCTCTTTCTTTAAGGCCCTGAGCCTGTTGTATAAATACCAAGAAGGCAGTAAGAGCTTAGTTGTCCCACCATCGAAGAGGAAGTGCATTTTAGAGTTGGTTTAAAGACCTGAAGGTAGTTTGATGTGATAAATACCAGCACTATTTTATAATCCTCAGTCATAAACGAGAGTGGCTTTATTGTCTTAATTATTTTAGGATCCCTTCCTGTAGTCTCTCCAGAATTTCTGAAGCAAGAGCAGAGGCAGAATTCATTGCCTGGTGGTAGCAATAAGACAGTACTTGACATTCAAGACGATAGAAGGATCTCAATTGTCTTTTCAGCATTAAGTCCTTTGACTTTTCTAAATGTGTCTTAAGTATAAAGCAAAGTAAGTAAATCATTTTCCACCCAAAATGCCACATGTTTAACTCATTCTGCATTTTTGTTCATGCAATTTATTTTGCTAAAACCATCTTTTCTTATTCTATGTTTCCTTGTTAAAATATGTAAAGTTTCATCTCAAATATTTGTCTTTCTATGAATCCTTCTTTGATTCTTCCAGCAAGAAACTTGAATACTCAGAGCACAATATGTTACTTTTAAGCCACTTTTATCTTTCTTTATATTATAGTTAAAAATAACTAAACATTTTATACCCTCAATTTGAAGCACACTTTACCTTTTGTTGCTGTGATTTATAGAGAAATATTTGTACGAGGCTTTTGTGGGAAATATCTATGAGTTTCTGTAAGTTATTTAATTTAAGGTCATTTTATCTGTCTAGTCGCATCTGTAAAATGATTCCTATATAATTGACCTCAAAGTGTTATAATGAGGTTCAAATGAACAAATGATGATGAAAATTAGCAAATGGAAGAGTAGACTATAAATGTAGTTCAATTACATATTATTTTTAGTGTCTTTTATATGGTAGGAAACCAGAAAGTTTGTATTAAATTGAATGAAATTGGAAGTTCACAGAAAACTGTACTGGAGTTACACATCCTTAATTATCCTGAGTGTGTAAAGAAAAAGAGAGGGGAAAATATCTCAACATTTTCTTTGTGATTACGAAGGCAGAGCAAAACATACCCATGTACGTGCGTGTAAATATGTATGTGAGGCTTGTTTTGAAAAAGGTTTTGAAATATTTTATGAAGATGTATGAGAAGTATCAAGGTGCACCAACAGAATGGTAAGATGAAAGAGGTGAGGTACTGATGTCAAAAGTAAAATCAGGGATGGAAAATAAGACAAAACCAGGATTCCTATTAGTATACTGCATGTACGCCATTAGAGTCTCATCCCTTGCTGAATTAGGCCAGGAGGTTAGTTCTAAACATTCTAAGACCTGAAATAAAGTTTTTTCTTAGATGTAGGAGCCTCTAAATCGTATGGTGGTCAAACAGAAGGAGAAAACAATGATGAATTGGTCAAGAGAAGCACAACTATTTCTGGGGCTGAGTCCAAAGAAAGAATTCATCCTTTAGCCTCTTTAAGATTATATATCTTAATGTGGTGAACAGTGACATTCTTGGAGTAAATATCCAGAGCTGTTGGATATTTCCCTGCATCAAAGTGGAGGGCACGGGCTTCCCTGGTGGCACAGTGGTTGAGAGTCCGCCTGCCGATGCAGGGGACACGGGTTCGTGCCCCGGTCCGGGAAGATCCCACATGCCGCGGAGCGGCTGGGCCCGTGAGCCATGGCCGCTGAGCCTGTGCGTCCGGAGCCTGTGCTCCGCAGCGGGAGAGGCCACAACAGTGAGAGGCCTGCGTACCGCCAAAAACAAAAAAACAAAGAAACAAAAAAATGGAGGGCACCATGCCAAGACACAGTTCTCTGAGCCTACACCACAGGGGGTCATTAATATTGAGATATGTGGTTTCCTCAGTGTGACAGTCAAAAGACACACTTTCATATGCCCAAGAAAAAGGAGCTGTGTGTTTTTCAGAAAATCCACCATAAACTTCGTTGCTCTAAACTGAGGTCTTGGTTACTACTGTCAGGTGGTTAATGGGATGGCACATATCCTTTTTCTGATCTAAGGCCATTTGATTTAACAGTTAGTCAAGTAGGGGCTACACTTGATAGGTTCTAACAGATGCCTAAATTAAAGGCCATTAAGTGGGAAGCTTGGTCTCAGTACAGGTAAAGAAGGAATTCTGTAAGTATCTGGAAAAATGAACCTCAAACTTAACAGTTTTATCTCTGTTGTGTGAGATTGTTGGAAGGAGGGGACTATTGGGTGTTTTCTTTATTTACATATTTCATACTTTTAAAGATGTCTACAGAATAATATATTGTCTTAATATTAAAAAAATATTTCAGAACCCGACTGCAAATCAAAACTAAAAATAAAGTAGTACCTGATTCTGGGTTCTCTGCACAACCACCTTAATGTCTGATTGAGGGCTTCATGTTCTCAGCCGTAAATGAGTGGTTCCCAACCTGTTGATCACAATTCACTGGTAGAATGCCACGAAATAGGTATTCAATGATAAATACAGTTTGGAAATGCAACCTTATGTCATCCTCTTGGTAATTCACAATACGCGTGACTGTATTAAAAAATACCTTTGAAGTCTTGTATTAAAGAATCATTTTGGACTTGGTTTAACCTACAGGGGCTGGAAGTGGGCAGGACACCCCTTCTAAGGGGCACCTGAAAATATGTGTGTGTGAAACGGACGGCTGGGGCCAGGGATGCTAAAAATGCTCTAACATATAAGCCTATTTCATAAAACAAAGATGTCAAAGTGCTTAAAATACCAAACGTTCCCTCATTGAGAAATACTGTTTTTAACAAACTTATTTGACATGAAACAGTGTTTTGTAGCATTCTTATTGCATACTGTAGAATGGTGATTATCCTGAAATTTATATTTTAGTGTAAAGCCATAGATTCCAATGTACACTTCCTTTCTTGACCTTCCACTTGGGTGTCTTCAAAATGCCTCAGAGTTAATGTGTCTAAAAAAAGAACCACATATTTCCACTCCCCACCTAAATGTCCACTTCCCCAAATCAGAATATTTGTTAGCTTGGTAAACAGAACTATCAGCCATTCATTTGTTCAAGACAGAAACCACGATCCTAAATTTTTGTTTATATCCCATAGCTTCTTTACTCCATTCTACCTGCAAAGTATATTTTGACTCCTTATTTCTAAAACCACAAAAGGTAAAAACCTGAAATTAGGTTATAATATAAAACATAAATATTAAAACATTAAAAATAGAGATGTTTTCCTTTAAGGAGGAGGAAAACTTAGAATAGAAATGAAAAATAAGTTTGAAAAATGGAGCACCAAATTTAAAGACATAGAGAGTGAACTAAAGTTGGAGATTAAACAGTTGGCTGAAATACTTGAATAGCCAGCCAAGTCATAGTGTCTCTGCATCCTCTTTCCAACCCATTCCCCAACTCTTCCACCTCTGTCCTCAACTCCCTCCCTAACCCACCTCCCATGCATACTCCTTTGCTCAGAGCCAGGCTACTGGCTTCACCTGTGATCTGCAGATTTGGGGTTGTCCTGGTGAGCAGGAATCATCAGAGAAGTTTTTCCCTTGCTCTGTTCAGAAATTTCTAAGAAATGTCAGATGTAGCCTGAACAAACTAAGCTCTTGGGCCTAGAGGAGAAAGCCATCTATCTACTGATAGTTATTTTATTTATTTTTAATTGTGTTCCAATTTCACTATCATTTTAACACCAGTCTTCTTAATCAGTTACTTTGTTCTGTATTCCCACTTGTCCCTCTTCCTCCTGTCTGCTTTCCAATTTTCCTCTTTTTTTAAACATATTTTAACACTTCTGTGATTCTTTGCTGTATTTCTTATGAAAATGAAAGGAAAGAGGACTCATAGAGCAAGATTTGTGTGCATAGAGCAAGATTTGTGTGCATATTTTAAAATGTGTGTATTTGTAAATACCTCGATACTTTGTTTACTATAAGTTATATTTGATGGAAATAAAAGTTACCATTTTCCCAACTTGAGATATAATTGACATATAACATTGTGAAGTTTTAAGGTGTGCAATGTGTTGATTTGATATATTCATATGTTGCAAAATAATCACCATAATATTATGAGCTAACACTTCCATCCCATCACACAAGCACCATTTCTTTTTGGTAGTGATAACATAAAAGATCTACTCTCTTAGCAACTTTCCAGTTTATAATACAGTATTATTAGCTATAATCACCATGCTCTACAAATTAGCTCCTCAGGACTTGTTCATCTTACACTGGAAGTTTGTACCTTTTAACCAATATCTCTCCATTTCCTCCACCTCCCAACCCCTGGTAACCATCACTTTACTTTTTCTCTGAGTTTCCTTTTTTAGATTCTACATGTAAGTGATATCATGTAGTATTTGTTAAAAGTTACTATTTTTAATTTAATAAATAATTACTGAATATCTGTGTTTAATGAAAAATGGAAATTTTAGAATGTTATTTTTACAATGATTCATTTTTGTATAGTATCTATACATACATACAAACAGCCATATCTCTGGAGAATCAAAATATGAAAAAAATTGCTTTCTTAAACCCTCTGTAGACATATCACATTTACAATGAACATACGTTACTTTTGTAATTAGGAAAATAAGCAAATATATTTCAATGCTTCAGTTCTATATATGGGGTCCTGACAACAATATCATACGGATAATGTCAGTTGAAAGGTACTCTGCCCGTAGGAAGTTTTTCAACCAGGCTAAGAGATCCAGCTGCAAGTATTGACACACAGAGAATTTATTGCCTCTGTGTGCACAAGCAGTACAGATTGTCCTTGTTTAAATGTCTGAAGTTTACTGCTAATATAATAAATTTTCATTACATTTCATTTACAGTAAAGAAATATATAGTAAAGAAATGAAACATTGCTCGTTTGAATCTTCTATAAATGAAAGATGGCATACTATTTCCTGCAGTACTTGTAAAGAATGTGTAATGAAAGGAGATGGTGTTTTAAGTGAGAGGTTCAAAACAGTAGCTAATGTTCCTTAGTCAAGAATACAAGCATGCAATTAGCAGAAGGTTAAAAAGTACAAAGCAAAGCAAACAAACAAACAAAAAGCAACTCATGTGAATAGAGTAAAATACTTAAAAATATACTTATGATTCCACATGTAGTTGAAATAATTTATTTTTCTCATTAAGCGGGATGAATAAAGAACAAATTATTGTAAACAGCAATTAATTATAATGCAATAAAGGTGATCATGTATTCTTGACTTGATTTTCCAATCTAGGTATTTCTTTTAATCGTGGATTAACTATTGATTTGGCTAAAACATTGTTGGATTAGCAAACATAAGAGATCCGTCCTTGCGTATTTTCCCACTTTTTTGTTCGAGTTTGTTGTATAGATTCTATCTTATCTCTCTTTGTTAAAATAACACTGTGAAATGATAAACGTAGATGGCATGGGAGTAATGTTTCATAAGGGAGTAAAGGGAAAGATGGCATGTATGTATCTTTCTGTGCTCAGCAAGAGGATAGTGAGACCAAAACCAGTATTGGCCAAAAGGCAGCTTGGAATGTTAGGTTGATCAGTGAACTGTAAACAGACAATTTAATTTTAGGAACACCTGTAGTTTTAAAAATGATAATTTCTTAGTCTCACATCAGAATCCTTTCCATATAGTTCAAGCACAGAATGGGATCCAGTTCTACAAAAAAATTTTACTAGTATATGACATTCTGTTTTTTCTTATTATGTGTTCTGGACATCTCGCCAATATCAGCACATTAAGCCTACCTCATTCTTTCTAATAGCTATGTAATGGTCCATTGTGTAGAAATGGTAAAATTATATCTTATTGTTCCATTATTTTTGGGAATTTAGGATATTTCCATCAGTTACTTTCTTAAAAAGGTACAAAAATGTACATTTATGTATATTTACATATGCACATACACACACATATATATCTATACATACTGTGTATATATATAAATGTGTACATATATAATGTGTATATATACACTTGATTAATTGTATCTGTAAAGAAAACTCTTAAACATAAAATTATAAACGTATATTCATATGTACGTATAGTATGCATATTATGTATATATAATATATACATATAATATATAATATGCATAATTACATAATATGCATATTATATATATAAAATGTATGTTTATACACACCGTTGAGCAAGTATATCTATAAGGATAATTATTAAAAGTAGAATTACTATATTGCAAGGTATGCATGCTTTAAATTTTGGATATATTTGCATAGTCAAATTACTTTGTATTCTTTGTTGTCATGCACACAAAAGGCTGCTTCACTCCCAGATTAAACAAAACAAAAATTTCCAGTTTTCTTTTAGTATTTTATGGCTTCAGCTTTCATGTTTGATTTTTGATGCAGGTTGAATTTACTGTGGAGAAAGGAATGAGGGGAATACAAATGTGCAGTGACAAAATCAAAGCGTAAATAGTTAAACACTACTTGCTCATGGTCACGAGTCTACAGATATCTAGGACAATGGTAGACATAGACTGTGTGTGAGAATAAGAGCACAAAAATCATATTTAAAATATAATAGCATTAATACTTGCCATGTTTTAAGCATTTCAATTAGTCATTTATTTTAGTCCTTTAATCAAAAGAGACTTTGTAAAAAAAGAAGAGACTTTGTCTTTGGAGAGTTATTAGTTTTTGAGGGATAGCTAATACACTAATAGTCAAAAAATAATGTCCAATAAAGAGTCAAATAGAACTAATGATTTGACTCACCAGAAAGAGCACCAGTACAGCACACTCTGGATTTAATCCAAAACTATCTCTAAAATATTAGCAGTCTAGAATCCAAAGAAGGAAAAGTCATCCTAAGGAACCAGGAAGGTAATAAATAGTTTGAAACAAAAGAAGTGTGATACAGGCTGGGTTGGGGTTCCTTAGAGATAGCGACCTGATAGGTTAATCAAGTAGAATGAAAAAGCACACTTTTTTCACACTGAAGACAAAACATACCGTTCAGGGCAAACTGATATACCATGTTGGGAGATATAGAGGATTCGTAGAAAGGATTAACACTGGGAACCCAGGCTGGAGCCTGATCCGTGAGAGCTTTCACTGCTACTTTTGTGCTTTCTGGTGGGGAAACTCCTAAAGGTATTTGAGTAGGTGAGAGACATACTTTAAAAAAATATTATTTAGAGGAATTTCATTTGGTGTCAGAGTATCAGATGGACTAGGGGAGAGGGATCAAGAAAACAATGGAATTTGTTATGGAACTTTATTTTTCCATGACATAATTAATCCATGCTCTGGGTCCAAGGCTCTCATCTCTACCTTAGAAAGTTTTCATGTCTATCATTTGAATTTCATTTAAAGAGTTGCTTGATCCTTTGTGTTCTACATATTATTCATTTTGGTCAGAGACAACTCAGCAGCTTTAAAAATAGTAAATTATGTGAGAAATTCTTGTTCTATATTTCTTTATATTACTTGAAAACAAAAACTAGCATTGCCTGTGGGTTACATTGGAGAAAGAAACTCTGAAAAAGGTTTTCTTCATTTCTGATACTTAGTGCAAACTCTAGAAGAGACGTGCATCATTTGGAGATAACTTAAAAGCAAAGAATCCCCATGACTTTGTGCAACAGATCCCCAGATACGGACAATGCCATCACTTGCAGTACTTGGGTTTGACATGACAGCTGCCAGGTGTTCCAGGCTTACTTGTTTTTAAAGTAAAAGGGGAAAAAATGTAAGTTCCTTCACAAATGAAGCAGAACAGAGTCTGCCAGCACAACATACCTGCCTTACATATCCATAAAGTAAATTCCAGCTCTTTTAACTAAGGACTAAACAACTTGTTTCAGTACACATGGATTATTATGTTCCCAAACCCCTTTAGTTCTCAAAAATCACTCACATAAGCCTCTCAAATACATAAGGTATTTGAGAAGCAGTGTAGATTCTTGCCAAGCTCCTGAGGATGAGCAGACATTTTTTGACTGATTGAAATCGTCCCGTCTGAGGTCCACTCCATAGTTGTTCGTTAGGTGGATCTAACCTGATGTTATTCTTTATTGGACGTATCTAAATTGTGAGCAGGGAGACAGAGGGCTGGTGGTCTAGTAAAATCCCTGATTTAAATATTTTTAAAATAAATTTCACAGTTTAGCTGCTAAAACAGTTGTTATTAACGTGAGATTAATGTGTAATTGAATATTACATAATTTAGAAAATAAAATTGCTTTTTGTTTGATATAACCCCAAGTGCTTAGAAAAAATTTGACAACCTTTTGTAGATCCATACATTTTAACAACTGAGTCTCCCTTTTCAAAATAGAGATATTGCTTGCATATAAAAATTTTCAAAATCCCTTAAAAATATCACATCTATTTCATTTTTATTCATACAAAGTGTCAAATTGAAACTCCATTATTATGACAGTATTGTGCATCTCTATTGTGAAATCCTCCATAGTATACAAAATTAGAATGAGATTTTTTTGATAGATATATTTTCTTTAAAAAATCTGTTTCCATTATGCTCACATCTTTGGGGTATAATAAGAAGACACTTGTGGAGATATGACTAGTCTATCTACACTTCTTTGTTTATTTTTAACTACTCTTAGGACGAATTGTAGTCCTAAGTTAATTTTGTCACTCTTGAGTATTTAAATACTACAGACTCTAACTAAAATATAGCCTCTTAAAGGTATAAAATTTGATGTTCTGTGTATATGTTTTTCTATTTTTACAGATCTTTTACACTTTCTACTACTTTCTGAAATTAAGCTTTCACTTTTACTAATTACCAGACAGTAGATTTAAACATTTTAAGGTTTAATTATTTAATCAGAACTTTTTTTTTCTTTTCCTTTTAATTGATATCTTTTGAAACACCATTTATTTTTTGCCTTTTCTTTTTTTACTCAGTAAGATTCAAATCTAAAAATCATGTTCCTGAGCTCATACAGGAAAAGGCTCATTCCTCAGTCCCACTAAGTCCAATATGTTTGAGACAGATCTCCTCCATTTTGTAGCTATGACACTGGGACATGTAGTTTTCAAAGTTATGTAGTACCAGAAGAGGCAGAGATACTGTGTTTTTAAGGATAAAATTAGTTTCTATCACTTCTGTTCTAATCCTGTTGACCAGAACTCAGTCACATGGCCCCAACAAACTGCACAGGGTGCTGGGAAGTGTGGAAAAGCAGAAGCCTTAATTATCTTGGGGCCCAATCTTGAGCAGTAAAGTATGAGTTGCAGTGAACTGATTTTTAGCTTTTAGTTTAATTTTTAAGTTCCAGTTTGATATTAAACAAGTCAATATTCTACCTAGTTTCTAGGTCCCCCTTTTCAACACCTATTTATTTAATGATATATGTAAAAAGAAAAAAATAATTGAATGGGAAACACTGAAAAACAACACCCAGAATAACCAAGCCATATATCTTGACTGAGTTTGTTCAGTGTGGTACACACACACAATGGAATATTATTTGGCCATAAAAAGAAATGAAATTGAATTATTTGTAGTGAGGTGGATGGACCTAGAGTCTGTCATACAGAGTGAAGTAAGTCAGAAAGAGAAAAACAAATACCATATGGTAACGCATATGTGTGGAATCTAAAAAAAAAAAATGGTACTGATGAACCTAGTTGCAAGGCAGGAATAAAGACGTAGACAGAGAATGGACTTGAGGACACGGGGTGGGAGGGGCAAGCTGGGGCAAAGTGAGAGTAGCATCGACCTATATACACTTACGAATGTAAAATAGTTAGCTAGTGGGAAGCAGCAGCATAGCAGAAGGCGATCAGCTCAGTGCTTTGCGATGACCTAGAGGGGTGGGATAGGGAGGGTGGGAGGGAGGCTCAAGAGAGAGGGGATGTGGGGACACGTGTATGCATGTGGCTGATTCGCTTCGTTGTGCAACAGAAACTAACACAGTATTGTGAAGCAATTATACTCCAACGAAGATCTATTTAGAAAAAACCCAAAAAACAGTTACAAGCACAATTTGTATCAAATGGCCTGTACCCTTTCCCACTCATTTCTGACTTCGTACCAATCAGAGCCCATCTCTGCTCCTAATTCTTGGCACTATTTTCTGCCTGTGACCCCACTCCTTCTCCTCCATAATTAGTATTGACATTTAGACTTCAGATTCCCCTCTGTGAATTTAAATTTGTTTCACTACTGTGGGTGAGACTTCAACTTCGGATAGAAAATCACGGTCTAATTTTAATCCTGCACAGGACATTTTTAGATATATGTTGGTGTCCAGTGAAAGAGGTGTTTAGGCATCTATGTTCAGGTAGCCTAAATTTATTTAAGCCATACATTAATATTACCCAGGAAGTAAGCTCAAATCCTTAGGAATCTTAAAGTATCTTAAGGTAATGCATATCAAGTGTTCTCTTTTCATCTGAATCAAACTTTTAGCAAGCAACATTTACGTGCTAATTTCCACTAATAAATAAATCATTTTTCCCCTTTTAGTGTAAATTTATTACTTTACAAGCTCCTGTCTCAAAATATTCCTTATAAAGAAATTCTATTATTCTACACTAATGACCTGAAGAACTAAAGTATCAGAACTGAATCACTGCAATGCAAAATGTCTATTCTGGGTACATGAATAATAAGTTTTAATTTCAGAAAATTTTATGAAATGTTTCTCTTAAAGATACAGGAAAAAGAAGCACTACTTCATTTGTAATTTAAGAAATATATTTCAATTCTATATTTATATCATAACTTGTTGATTTTTAATAGTTAGAACATAGAATCAGATATCAGAAGCCTGGGGCATTGGCCTAGACTACGACTCATTTACTCTTTGACTGTTCATAATAGTCGCCTCTCTGAACTTAAGTGTCTGTCCTCCACTCTAAAATTAGTCTTTTAATCTCTGCCGTACCTACTTCAGGGGCTTGTTTTCACAATCAGGTGGGATAATTTATACACACATACGTGTGTCTGCTTGTTATGCTTCTATGTACACATACATATATATGTATATATAATTGAAAAAAAAATACATGTACTAAACCATTGAACAACCTGCTACTGTTTCTTTATATAAATTAACTCCATTTAAAATAGTTCTGGGCTTCCCTGGTGGCGCAGTGGTTGAGAGTCCGCCTGCCGATGCAGGGGACACGGGTTCGTGCCCCGGTCCGGGAAGATCCCATATGCCGCGGAGTGGCTAGGCCCGTAAGCCATGGCCGCTGAGCCTGCGCGTCCAGAGCCTGTGCTCCGCAATGGGAGAGGCCACAACAGTGAGAGGCCCGCGTACCGCAAAACAAACAAACAAACAAAACAAAATAAAATAGTTCTTGCACTAAACTAATGTCTCTCACTGTCACAAACCCATTGATTAACAGTATAAATTTTGTAGTTATGCAAATTAAGATTACAAAGACGTATGCTTAACAAAGTTACTTTGCCAATCTAATTAGCTTTGCTTTCCTTAGACTAGTAGAGCAGTACATTCTTTGGAAAGAAGCCTGAAGAACTACTGTGGAAAGTTAGAATGAAAGATAAAGCAGCAGAAGCTGGACCAGATACCAGCAAAACTTGTAATTTATCTTCTAAATCTCTATGTATCCTTCTGAATTCCAGTTGGTTTCATAGCACAGATGACTGTTAGCCTTTTTTTTTTTTTTCCCTCAAAATTCTATGTCTCCTTTTTGGAACAGCTATCTCCTTGAAAACAAATAAATTTGAAATACCGCCTGCACTCTTACCGTTTCATTCCTTTCTTACAACATTTTCAAACAGGAGGAAAAACACGAGCTTTTTCTTGACTGATAATATTCTAGCTCTCCCCTTTTTGAAATTTAATTCCAGGTAGGGGTATTTCTTTATAGGGTACATGTTGAGTGCTAGATTTATAAGAAAAAACAGAAAAATATCAAGATTTAGGGGTGTTATTTCACACATTTTTGTTTTGAGAATAGAAATGCTTGGAAAAAAAATTGAGACACAGAGGACAGACTGTAGGTTAATATTTATCATACGCAAAGAGCTCTTAACAAATGCCAAGAAGGAGACAGAGCACCCAATATAAATCATACCAAAAAACAAGTCAAAGGAAATAGATTCAGTTGGAAAGTTAATATAAAAAGCTGTTCAAACTTACTAGTTGTCAGAATGTAACTTACATTTACAATGAGTTAACACTTTATATCCCTTAGACTTGCAAAAAAAATTGAAAGACTTGTAATAGCAACTGCTGGCTGGGATGCAGGAAAAATGCTTATATTGCTGGTGGAAATGTGAATCCCCTGCTACCCCATCTAGTTAATGAACACATTTATCACCTCACATAGTTATCTTTTTAAAGAACATTTAACATTTTGGTGAGAACAACCATTTTTAAAACATTCTGGTAACATCTGTTAAAATTAAAATATATGTACTCTTTGACCCAGCAGACTGCTTCTCAAAATCCATAATGCAGATCTGAAACCACCAGTGCTTGAGTGTGTATGTACAATTCTTTATTTGAAGCATTGTCGTTAGTGGCAAGCTACTAAAACTGGGTTGATAGTCCATCAGTATGAGAATAGCTGGGTAAATGGTAGTGCATTCACACCATGGGATATAATGCAGCCTAGGAAGGAAGGAGGGAGGAACGGAGGGAGGGAGCGAAGAAGGAAGGAAGGAGGCAGTTTTCTGAGGAATCGACATTTTTCAGTAAAAGATTATATACACTTCCAAGGTAGTATTGCTTGATTCATTCCATGTCGTAACTAAGGGAATATTTTGATTTGTGCATTATGTGATACATGTTGCTCCATTTTGTGCGAATATTAAAAGATCAGTTTTTACAAACCCAAGACAAAGTAAAACAATTGTTCATAGTAGTAATATTTTACAGAGATGCTATCTTCTAAATTAATATTACAGTTGGATAATCACATTTAAAAATCTACCTCAGGAAGGGCATCAGTTCATAGCAAAAGACCTGAAATTCTATTTTCTTCATACTTCATCTGAAACTATAAAATCAGTTTCAAAAAGCTGTTTTCTGTGAGCAAATACAAGATAATTACTTGAAATAACTTTTTGATATAATTGTTATAGAAGGCTAGTTTGGGTTTTTTTGGGTGAAAAAATAAAATTTTCTTTATATGATAGCAATTCTGAGCAATATATATATATTAAATAGAACAAAAATATCTTTAATTTTAAAAATTTATATATAATCATTGTTATGAAATAAACATCTTGAAAGATTAACATGGCAGAATTGATTAAAAGAATAAATTTTTTTTTACCATTCTCCACCCAAATTATTGGATTCTCTTTAGAGGCTGGGTATAAGGAATTTCAAGATAAAAATTATATACTGAAGAAAAATTACTGTCTCATAAAATGAGAGCTTAAGGTCCTCATATTTTCCTGTAAAACCATTCTGGTGATATAGAGGTATGTTTTATAGTGTAAAAAATACATAACGAATGCTAAAATAAAGGAGATAGATATAAACTAAAATCCAAAGAAGAAAAAAATTTTAGCATTTAATTTAATACTCAAAGTTGACATTTATATTGAATGCTGCAATTAAAATTTCACACACAATTCTGACTCTTATAATTATAAACTATTTGGAAGTTATTTTCACGAAACATACTTTTCATGCTCCCAAAGCTAATTTTAAAGTCCGTTCTGTATTCTCTATGTACTTAAATTTTTTTAAATTATTTATTTTACTTTTTTATTGAAGTATAATTGCTTTACAATGTTGTGTTAGTTTCTGCTATACAATGAAGTGAATCAGCTATATGTATACCTATATCCCCTCCCTCTTGGACCTCCCTCCCCCCATCCCATCCATCTAGGTCATCACAGAGCACCCAGCTGAGTTCCCTGTGCTATACAACAGGTTCCCACTAGCTATCTATTTTACACACAGTAGTGTATTTATGTCAAACCTAATCTCCCAATTCATCCCACCCTCCCCTTCCCCATCATGTCTACAGTACATCCTCTACATCTGTGTTTCTATTCCTGCCCTGCAAATAGGTTCATCTGTACAATTTTTCTAGATTCCACATATATGCAATAATATACGATACCGGTCAGAATAGCCATCATCAAAAAATCTACAAATAATAAATACTGGAGAGGGTGTGGAGAAAAGGGAACCCTCTTGCACTGTTGGTGGGCATGTAACTTGATACAGCCACTGTGGAGAACAGTATGGAGCTTCCTTAAAAAACTAAAAATAGAACTACCATATGACCCAGTAATCCCAATACTGGGCATATACCCTGAGAAAACCATAATTCAAAAAGAGACATGCATCCCAATGTTCATTGCAGCACTATTTACAATAGCCAGGACATGGAAACAATCTAAATGTCTATCAACAGATGAATGCATAAAGAAGATGTGGTACATATATACAATGGAATATTACTCAGCCATAAAAGGGAATGAAATTAGGTTGTTTGTACAGATGTAGATGGACCTAGAGTATGTACTTCAAATTTTAATCAAGTACTCAATCAAATATTAGAATTTTATTTGTAATATGTGATTTTCTATTTCTAAAAACATTGAAAATAGCTTATAATAATGTCTTTTATAATCATATATGTTAAAGCTTATAAGTTAGAAATCAAGAAAGAGTAGATTTTTTTTCTACTCTGCCCAGCCCTCAGTGTCCAGGATAAGCAGACTACTTATCCAAAAGAAGGACATGTTTTCAAGTGATTTAATCCTAAATCATCTAATTATATGGATGATAAGATAAAAACAATGAATAAATACAGTCATACCCTTGTCATTACACCATTGACAATGCACCAGTTTCTGAAAATAATTAACAATCTCCCATCACCACTTACAGAACTTTCAGAACTTTAATCTTATATTTTATATCAACTTTAAAGATTAATCTTTAATCTTATGTACTTATATAAACTTTCATTTTACAAAAAGGAAAAGAAAAGACTAAACAAATTGGTGAAATCATTTCTGCAAGGGTATGAGGTCTAGATATATAATGCTTAAATGTAGCTTGATTCAAATAGAGAAATAATAAGAGCCAAAGGAGTAAATAGAAAGCATATTCTGTGGGATATTTTCCTTCATATAGTTTCTCTCAGCCAAACTTTTAAAATGAGCTGGAAAGCAAATGAATCAAGGTTAAGATCTTTAGTTACAGCCTTGCATACATATTTTGTGTCAACTTGGATACTTACACAAGCAAATGTTAGAAGGTAGGTACATATTCTAACCACAGAGGAGGGTCGTGCGACCCACCTCTCTCTGTGCTAGGGTAATTCAAGGCTCAACTCTGAACAACAAGATGCCATCTTTCTTTCTAATATTAGCATGTCCTAAATTTTAAAAATGTAATTATTTATCTACATGACTAATACATGTAAGTTCCTTAGCTATTTCCCCCACGCCTCCAAAAAAATGAACATTTTAAGTACAGATCTGCTTTTATCATTGGATAAACCTAGAAAACGTCTTAGGCTCATGATAGTTGCTAGGAAATCCATACTTAGTCTTTAATGGTAACTTCCATAAAGCTTTATTTGATTATCCGTGTGTGACCTAGAAGTTGAAACAAGGTGGCTCCCCCTGCATACTTTGTTCCTTCTTGTTGACCACTTGAGAACCAGAAGTCATTTTCCTAGACACTTTGGTAGCAAGGATGCAGAAGATTCTAGAGAGAACATTTAAAGGAAAGGAACTTTTGTGCCATTTCACATAAATATATTTCTGTATCCATCTATCCATTCATCTATCTGTCTGCCTATAGATAGAGGCAGATACATAACTAAGATGATATTGGCAAGGACAGCTCTTCATATTTTCCCCTTTCCATATAAATAAATGATTAAAAAATCTTGATTTAATGTATTTATTTAAGTCAGTGTTAGAAGATATAATTTTGATTGCCAAGCCTTCAGTCCTCCTTTAAATGCATAAGAATACATCTTTACTATAATTGGTCATGATTTTTAAAAATCTGTGAAACTTAATAAGATGGAGATAGCTTGTTTACATATAAAACAAAGTATTTAAAAGTGTATCAAATTGGTGGTTGATCTCTGTAGGTGTTCTCCTCTGGCAAGGTTGCCTGGCATATATAAATCATTAAAAGAATGGAAAATAACCCAAGCTCAAATAGAATAGGCATGACTGTTTAACAAAATAGTTTTTAAAGTAGTTTGAGAATAAATTCGGGAAAAAGTGCCCTTGAAGAAACCACAGTCTTTTGGAAAAAGCTTTTCTGAAATGTGCATGTGACTAAGAATTGTGAAGTCTTATAAGTTATGATAGACTAAATTTCTCCACACACCCGCTGTTGCTACCAACGATAGGGCAGATTTCTCTAATTTAGCTTTGTTTGAATTAGAAACATGGAAGAGGAGTGAGAAGCAATTACAAAAGTTATCTTCCCAAACCTTGCTATCCCACTTTGAAATGAAAATTCATTGTAGCGATCATAGAATTTTGGCAAATGATGACAGGGAATGACATCACAAATCCAGATATTCCCCAAACCCAGGGATTTATGACTGGTCCTAGGATGAGGTCATGTTCATTTTTTCTTTCCTAAGACTAAGTCCTGGAGTTTTGATCCATTTACTTTTCTATTCATGGCTACCACCAACTACTTTTTAAGATGCGATCCTGTGTTAACAGATCTTGAGAGAATACAGTATTACTAACTTTCCTCTGCTCTTTTTAAATCAAGTGTTTTTATTGCTAGTAACATCAAGAGAACAGAAAGGCGGCTAACATAATTGGGAAGTTACAAAATTATAACAACAACAACACTTGCAGCAATAGTTGTTTCTGGTCTTTGTGGAAAGGCAGATGAAGTTTGAAAGGCTAAAGTCTCTTCTTTGTATTTGTCTTTATTAACGTTTGTGTTGATAACTCTTGAGTTGTACAAGCTTACTTACTCTGCATTGTGATCTCACAGAGTTACATCAACTTTAAGGGCAGATAGATTCAGGTTGAGAATGACTATCTGTATGAAAGTGAGTACAAAATAACCATCATTTTATTCAGTATCACCTGATCATCACCACTTATGTGTGTGAATTTATTCATTTCTAATTTTTATTTGGTTCTTCAGGGCTACCCTAGGTGGATAATTTAGTAGGTAAAATGAATGTCATACAGCCTACCTAAGTTTATCATTATCACCCGTTAAATAGACGGCCAAGGTAGCATTCATGCGAAGTCTGTCTGACTGTAATATCCCCATCCCCTTTCTGCTTCATGTCAAATACCAGCTTCCTATAGTAAAATTCTCTGTCTTCACAAACTCAGGTGATTTGTATTGTACTACTTTCGTTATACAGCTATTATGGTCTGGTGTTGACACAGGGATCTCTCATTTTCAGATGAGTTTTTAATTTTTTTTAATACATAATGATACTTGTTTTAGGTCTTCCAATCATGTGCTCTCATTCTTATTTACTCAAATATTACCTCTCACTCTTTTCCTCAGAAGTCTTGTCCTTCTAATATTATTCTCTTCTTTGGCCTGTTAGCTGTAGGAAGTACATTTTTCTCTATCCTTTCAGGAAGTCTCCTTTGTTCCAGGCCTTAGAAGCCCTAAGCTTAACATATTAGTTTATGAAACACGATTAAGTAAGTATGATTTTTTCTCATCTTGTAGATAAGAACACTGAAGCTTATAAAGTTTAAGAGACTTGCTCAGAGTTACATAGCTCTTAAGTGGAGAATCTGAGAATTGCACTAGGTCTGTGTTTAACCAGTATGCAATGTTGCCTTCCCCCAAACGAGGAATTTAGAAGGTTGATTTATCATAATTTGTATCCTGCTCTATAATAATTCCTACAGTCATTTTTCCTCCCAATACAGGATATCAAATCCATTCCCAATGCAAAAATAAGAAAAGCTTACTCGTCACAGAAAGTGATATGTGGTCTTTAAAAGAAAAATATCATGGAATTTGAAAGAATGTTATATATTACTTTGGTAATATTTTAAGATTGCCAAAGCACCGCCCTTGGAAACACTTTTATTTTGTGTCATGTCGTAATTTGGTTTATGTTCTCTCTATATTATTCATAGTTATTTCCTAAACCTCATCAGTTCTTGAATTTGCTTATACATAATTAAGAAAGATTTTTTTTTGGAACCAAGTCACTTAGGGCAGAGTATATGTGTGTGTGAATGTGTGTGTAATGAAAGATTTGATTTGTATTCATTTATTAAGGTAATATGTATATTACCTTATACATTATGTATAATATGTATATTACCTTATATATTAAGGTAATATGTATATGTATATCTCTAAAATACCAATCCTAACTTTGAATACTGAATCTTTTCCTACTGTGATAATGATTTAATAATAACTCTTAGTAGTTTGAATAAAAAGATTTGAGTACAACGTATGAATGATAAAATGGAAGTATATTCTTTGTTTTTAAAAGAAAAGCAGCGTAACAGGAATTCTATTAGCAAGATGGACAGAGCAGTAAACTCAGAATTCAATAACTAAAAAATGGCAACAAAAAACCAACCAAACAAGAATTTATAATTTCATTTGAGGCACATCAGTGATTGTTTCACTATATGTGACTATCGTAGAAAAACTAACTCCACCTAGCATGAGTCTATACTTGACAAGTTTTTCTTTTAGACATTTATAGAAGATATGACCAGTACTATAATAAAACATGTTTGTGTGCTTTAGGACAAGCATGGTTTTTTAAAAAGCCTCTATTACAGATCTCTAAAAAGCTCCTCATTAGTCTGAGTAGTGACAGGTTCACACAGACCTATCACTGCTGAAATGCCAACAAAAATAATACTTGCTTTTTTCTCTAGGATCAGTTTTCTTGCCATAGTTCAGGCTACTGAACTATCATTCAATCAGTCTTTTAGTTGTGGTCCTTTAGCAAACTCCTTTTTTTCCCCCATGGCTGGAATCAGTATTTGATTCAGGAGGATTTACTAACATGTTGGTGGCTCTGGTGATTTTCTCCTTTTATCAAATATCTTTAAAATTGCTCATAAACTTTTATAATAGTAATAGAAAATATTCAACCAGCTATTACCATGCTGTTGAAACCAACATCCTTTCCTGCAGTTTAGTTGAGGAGCATCAGGCATTACAAGTGTAGACAAGTAAAAGACAAACAAAAGGTATTTATAAGGAACCATTGAGAATTATGAGCCTTAATAAACAAAAACAATTGGCTAGTCCTTTTTCAAAGCATAATTCTGTTCTTTACCTGTGGCCAAATTGGGATAATTTAATAAGCAATATAAATAGAATGCACCTTAAAAGCAGAAGAATGTATTTTCAAAGCTACAAAGATAAAATGCAAACTTGACATTAGAATTTATGTATCCATTGGAAATTCTCTGAAGCAAGTTCTTTTAAAATGTCATTGAATGTTCTTAACCTCTCCAGATTTTTCCACTACTGAGTTGTTCTACTTCATTTATTCTTGCCTCTCATATCACATCCAAGCTGACTGTTCTTCAGGGTGGTTAGTTGTTTTCTTCTCTCAAGTTTGCTTTTCTGTACCCAATCTCAATGCTAAACTCTGTGTCCTCATCCAGATACTTAACGTGTTTCCTAGTTTAACAATTTAAATGGTGTTGGTGATGGTGATGTATGCTACCAGCTGGTGCGTTTTAACAGGATAATGTTCACCTTTATTTACTGACCATGTTTTTACATAATTTTTCATATGTTCTGCCTCAGGGACTTTGTCTTTCTCTTGTGAAGTAAATGTGAAATGTTTTGAAAGACAAAACTTTCATAAATGTCCAGTTATGTTTTTGGTAGTTGCCATTAAAAAAAGTTCTTTCCTGAATTCTTCTATGTAAAAAAAAAAAAAAAATTAGCATCTTTTTACCATTTTAGCTTGTATAGACATGAGTCTTAGTAAGAATAAACTTAAATCTGATTAGTATTTTTTGCTCATACTCCAAAATGATGACTTTAAAATATATTTTAGTTTATAGATTGCAATGCACAGTGACAAACATCATCTCATTAGGTATTCATTATAAGCCTCTAATATCTTTAGGACCCATATTATTAGTGAAAAAAATATTATAAGGTTAAATGACTTGTGCAAGGCTGTATCAGTTTGGATATTTTCAACCATGGATAACAAAAATCCAATTGAAACTCACATAAATAATAAAGAATATTATTATTCACGTAACAGAGAAGGCAAGTTTCGAGGCTGATTTAACACCATGGCTCCAGCTCTAGAGCCACTTCTCTGGGATTTTTTTCACCTTCTCCATCATGTTTTTTGTGTCCTTAGGCTGGGAATGAAATAGCTAAAGGAGATACTGGTTTCAGATTTCTCTGAGGAAACGTCCAGCAAGGAGAGAGACTTTCCGTGCCTACTTTAAGAATAAATTCAAATTTCCCTGAAGCTATAGCAAGCTTCATTTTATCCTATGGCCCAAATTTGGTCTAATGCTCACTTCTGCTCTAATTCATGTTGACAGAGGTGTGTCATTCATTGATAAATCTCTTCTATTATTTCTCCTTCATGACAATTATTACAATTAAAATAGTAAACCAATATTTATGTGTGCAATTTACTGTTTAATTTCTCTCACCTGTGGTGGAACATGAGTGCCTCAGGGTAGGGTTTGTGTCTTTATTGTTTCTTACAGTAGCACAGCATGTCCAAGAACCTTGAACATAGCAGATAGTTGATAAATATTTGGTTATTAAGTTAATAAAAGATGAGGAAAGTTCTTGTAATTACTTTTGTGTGACGGTTAGTATTTTACTTAGGTGGAGTGGGGACAGGAGGCCATCAACTCTTCCTGGGATAAAATTTACTTTAGGAAATATTTAAGCTGTTATCCTTGTCATGCAGGCTCTTAGTACATTCCTTCTCTTTCTCCCTCTCTCTCTTTTTTTCTCTCTTCCCCCCACCACTTCTCCCGCCTCTCTCTTCCTCTCCTTCTCTTTTTCTTTCTCCTCTCTCGTCTGTTTTCTTTAAGTTTTTAAAAATGTATTATTTTATTTTATTTAGTTTTGGCTGTGTTGGGTCTTTCTTGCTATGCGCGGGCTCTCTCTAGTTGCGGTGAGTGGGGGCTACTCTTCGTTGTGGTGCGCAGGCTTCTCATTGTGGTGGCTTCTCTTGTTGCAGAGCACAGGCTCTAGGCAAATGGACTTCAGTAGTTGTGGCTCGTGGGCTCAGTGGTTGTGGCACATGGGCTTAGTTGCTCCACAGCATGTGGAACCTTCCCGGAGCAGGGCTCGAACCCATGTTCCCTGCATTGGCAGGCGGATTCTTAACCACTGCGCAACGAGGGAAGCCCTCTCTCTAGTCTTTTACTGTCAATATAACAGATATAAATACATCATATTTACTCATTAACAAAATCAGCCTGCAAAAATGGTCTCATATCTCTTTCTCGAATTAACTGCAGTGAGAAGTTCAATAACTGTGAGTTAAACTTTGTCTTCTCTATAATTATTCAGGTCTTCCAGAGTTGATAGCCCCAGATCATGATTTGCCTTGCTGATTTGGTTCATTGTACAGGCTCACTTTGTCCCTCCAGGATGGTGATACCCAACTTCAGAGCTCATCTCGGACAAAAGCTTCTCAGACTTTGTTTTCTAATATTGCAGCTCTTGGTATTAACCCACTTCAGTGCCTACACAGCCTTCTCTCTGGACTACATATAAGAACATCATATCTAAGCACTTTGCCCCTCTCATGAACTGACACATATCTAAAGGTCAAGCAGATTATTATTGTCATCTTAGTTCTCAATACAAAGAATCCATATATAGCTGTTTGGTTCTAAGTTTGTTCATACAAGAGCAAACTGGACTCACAATTTAGAGACATTCTATCTTCGATAACTTTAAGATGATTCTTTTGTCATTTCTCTCACTAACGAAGAGAAAAAGATAATCACCAAGTATAATTTCTAGTAGGATTTCCCACACTACATGTTGGACTTTGTTTTTCTTTCTGGAAATGCACTGATTTATGTAGATTGGCCAGGGAAGCTTGAAGAGCAAAATCCCAGGAATAACCAAGGATTTCATTAGACCCAGTTTAGTACTCTATTAGACTGTACTGAGATATCAAGTAATATTCACATTTATATTATGAAAAACATATTTTTGAAAGGGAAAACTATCTGGCTATGACATGAATAGTTACATTCGAGTAAAATAGAAAACTATGAAGTTTTCTGTACCAAACCAAAACAGAGGAATAGGAAAATGCTAAAGTATTTTTCAAGAGAAATTGTGTTACAACATGCCTCTATACCTACTCTGCCGAGTTCTCACTAGCCATGTGGACACAACGCAACACCGCAAAGTCTGCATAGCTTCATCTGCAAATCTGAGAGAATAATAATATCTAACCTCTCAGGTAGAACACAGAATTAAATAAGATAAGGAATGTGATGTATTTAGCTTAATGCCTACCTCACTATAAATACTAAAGGTTATTACTGTTATTATTCTTCCCTAATACATATATATTTAGAAATGAAAATGAAGAGATCCTTATGTGGTAATTATTAAACTTTTTACTTGAATTAGATGCTTTCTGGAGGCTTGCTGGTACATTAAAAAAAAAAATCCAGAATTCATTTTCTTACTCTTGATCAGCTGCTATTTACCTTCATTCCTTTTCATTGCTCTGCTTCTTTCCTATTTTCCCCAAAGTGAATATGCAGGCTTTCATGGAGAGATCAGAATTGAATGAACTACAACAGCTTCCTGATACTTTGCCCAGGTTTAAGCCAAAACCTAGAATTAGAGAGGAAGAAATCCTAACTAAATGTAAAAATGTTCAGCTGTATTTTACACAATTTAACTTATTTCATCTTCTCAGCATCCCTACAACAGTGGTAGGGAAGTTTTATTATCCCCTTTTACAATTCAGAATTAGTTCCTGATGAGGTTAAATGATTTCCCTAAGGTTTCATATTTGGGAAGTAGCCAGATAGTAACCTGATTATAAAACTCAGTGCTGTTTTCTTTGTACTGCATTCTCTCTCTATTATCTTTCAAAACACAACTTAATCTTTTAAAAATACATTTTTCTTATTTTTCTTTCACTCTTCCATCTTTTAACTAGGCAAAGCCATGCTTAAACTATGCCATTGTTGTGAGCAAATAGGAATTGCTGATAGAAGAATGAAGTATTAGGAGATATAGAGGACAATTAATTTTTCTGTGTAACAGTTGGTTATTCATCTTTTGTAATAAGAGTATCCCAACAATTGGAAGAAGTTTGCCAAAAAAAGTAACAAGACAGTATTTAAATAGTTCCTTCCTGTTTCATGAGTTCCAAGAATATCTACATGTTGGTAATTCACCAGAAGGACTCACAGAACTCAGGCACAATTGTACTCATGGCTAAGGTTAATATTACAGTGAAAGGATTCACAACAGGATTAAGGGAAAAGATTGGACAGAGTCTGGAGGAATCCATCCAAAGAATTTGGAAAGTCTTTCCTCTTGGGGTGCCACAGGGAATGTTAAATACAGGAATGCACCTGCAGTTTCTGCCCAGGAAAGCCTGCTAGAAACTCAGTCCATGGGCTTCAGTGGGAGCTAATCATATAGGCACTCTCTGCCCCTGTGATCAGCCACAATGATAGAAATTCCAGATTCCCAGAAGGAAGGCAGAGTTCACCATAGGTCAGGCTGATACAGTGAATTCAGTACCTCAGTCAATCAAAAGAGCCTTAACAGTGTAGGGAAGATCAAAAGCCAAGCTCCCCAGAATCAGCCCAGGACCAGCTCTGCAAGTAGGTTCTTCTAAAGAGTGATATTGGACTGCTGTGTTAACTCTGTCCTCTACACTTTATAGTGCCAATATGTGGGAGGACAGTAGAATACAGCAGGATTTTGAATCAAAATATATAATTATAATATGAGAAAGAACACCAAATAATGGCAGTAGTCTTCTGTTATCAGTAGAAGAATCCTAATAGTATAAGTCCATGTTTCCAATATTTTCTGCAGAATTTCATCCACTTTGTAAAGACAGCGCAAATCAGGATGGTTAACTATAACTCAGGAACACACATTTATTATGGTCTGTTTGCCTGTTCTGTACAGCACACACACACAAAATAAAAACCAAGTACAGTGCTTTTGTAAACCTAAGTCCTTAGTGGTTGAGAGGGATGAACATGGATATTTAACATATAGAGTAAACCATGGTAAATGATTTAATAAGTGTTCCAAAGATTAAGAAAGTGTAAGAAAAGGAAATATGAATTTTCTTTAAAAAGATTTAAGAAAGCCCCAGGAGGTAGTGACATTTAAGCTCTATCATCCTGAAAGGTTTCTATGGAAAAGAGAGTACAATGACATTTTTGCTAGAGGGAGCAAACACAGAGCACCCTGAATGTGCAAGATACTAGGAGCATTCATACAAGATATGAGTACTTTGATGTACACTGTAGTGGGACACAATAATATACATTATCATACAGTTAACATAATAATAAAAGTTATAATCATACATTATAATACATTATTAATGTTAATCATACATTAACATTAATTATCTCAATATTAATTATATAGGAGGTCAGACAAGTGAACAGAGCCAAGGTTGCAAGGGTTTTGAATTCCATATCAAAGGGATTAGTTTCCTCAATTTCTATCAGAAAAGTAGAGTTATTGGCTATTAAGAAGCAAATTATTTTCCACAATATCAGGAAATAATGTGATAGCATTTGCATTCATCTTTATCACTTAGGAAATTACAAAGTTTTTAACAGCTGTGTGCCAGGGAGAGAACTTTCAAGATGGTGGAGGACTAAGACATGGAGATCACCTTCCTCCCCACAAATACATCAAAAATACATCTAGGGCTTCCCTGATGGCGCAGTGATTGAGAGTCCGCCTGCCGATGCAGGGGACATGGATTCGTGCCCCAGTCCGGGAGTATCCCACATGCCGTGGAGCGGCTGGGCCTGTGATTCATGGCCGCTGGGCCTGCGCATCCGGAGCCTGTGCTCCGCAACGGGAGAGACCACAACGGTGAGAGGCCCACATACCGCAAAAAAAAAAAAAAAAAAAAATCTACATGTGGAACAACTCCTACAGAATGCCTTACTGAACGCTGGCAGAAAACCTCAGACTTCCCCAAAGGCAAGAAACTCCCCAGTACCTGGCTGTGTGGCTGCCAGGGTCTTGGTGCTCCAGCCGGGAGTCAGGCCTGAGCCTCTGATGTGGGAGAGCTGAGTTCAGGGCATTGGTCCACCAGAGACATCCTGGCCCCTTGTATTATCAATCAACGAGAGATCATCCAGAGATCTCCGTCTCAACGGTAAGACCCAGCTCCACTCAACGACCAACAAACTTCAGTGCTGGACACCCCATGCCAAACAACTATCAAGACAGGAACACAACCCCACCCATTAGCAGAGAGGCGGCCTAAAATCATAGTAAGTTCACAGACACCCCAAAACACACCACCGGACACAGTCCTGCCCACCAGAAAACTAGATCCAGCCTCATCCACCAGAACACAGGCACCAGTCCCCTCCACCAGGAAGCCTACACAAGCCACTGAACCAACTTTACCCACTGGGGGCAGACACCAAAAACAACAGGAACTACGAACCTGCAGCCTGTGAAAAGGAGACCCCAAACACAATAAAGTAAGCAAAATGAGAAGACAGAGAATGCACAGCAGATGAAAGATAAAGGTAAAAACCCAAACAAATGAAGAGGAAATAGGCAATCTACCTGAAAAAGAATTCAGAGTAATGATACTAAAGATGATCCAAAATCTTGGAAATAGAATGCAGAAAATACAAGAAACGTTTAACAAGGACCTAGAAGAACTAAAGACCAAACAAACAATGATGAACAACACAATAAATGAAATTTAAAATTCTCTAGAAGGAATCAATAGCAGAATAACTGAGGCAAAGAATGGATAAGTGACCTGGAAAATAAGAGTGGAAATAACTACCGCAAAGCAGAATAAAGGAAAAAGAATGAAAAGAATTGAGGACAGTCTCTGAGACCACTGGGACAACATTAAATGCACCAACATTTGAATTATAGGGGTCCAGAGGAAGAAGAGAAAAAGAAAGGGACTGAGAAAATATTTGAAGAGATTATAGTTGAGAACGTCCCTATATGGGAGAGGAAATACTCAATCAAATCCAGGAGGCACAGAGAGTCCCATACAGGATAAATCTAAGGAGAAATATGCCAAGACACATATTAATCAAGCTATCAAAAATTAAAGAAAAAATATTAAAAGCAACAAGGGAAGAGCAACAAATAACATACAAGGGAATCCCCATAAGGTTAACAGCTGATCTTTCAGCAGAAGCTCTGCAAGCCGGAAGGGACTGGCAGGACATACTTAAAGTGATGAAAGGGAACAACCTACAACCAAGATTACTCTACCCAGCAAGGATCTCATTCAGGTTCGACGGAGAAATTAAAACCTTTACAAACAAGCAAGAGTTAAGAGAATTCAGCACCACCAAACCAGCTTTACAACAAATGCTAAAGGAACTTCTCTAGGCAGGAAACACAAATGAAGGAAAAGACCTACAATAACAAACTCAAAACAATGAAGAAAATGGGAATAGGAACATACATATCGATAATTACCTTAAATGTAAATGGATTAACTGCTCCAACCAAAAGACATAGACTGGCTGAATGGATACAAAAACAAGACCCGTATATATGCTGTCTACAAGAGACCCACGTCAGACCTAGAGACACATACAGACTGAAAGTGACGGAATGGAAAAAGATATTCCATGCAAATGCAAATCAAAAGAAAACTGGATTAGCAATTCTTATATCAGAAAAAATAGACTTTAAAATAAAGACTTACAAGAGACAAAGAAGCATAGTACATAATGATCAAGGGATCAATACAAGAAGAAGATACAACAATTGTAAATATTTATTCACCCAACATAGGAGCACCTCAATACATAGGCAAGTGCTAACAACCATAAAAGGGGAACTCGACAGTAACACAATAATAGTAAGGCACTTTAACACCCCATTTTCACCAATGGACAGATCATCCAAAACGAAAATAAATAAGGAAACCCAAGCTTTAAATGATATGTTAAACAAGATAGACTTAATTGATATTTATAGGACATTCAATTCAAACAACAGAATACACTTTCTTTTCAAGTGCTCATGGAATATTCTCCAGGATAGATCATATCTTGGGTCACAAATCAAGCCTTGGTAAATTTAAGAAAATTGAAATTGTATCAACTATCTTTTCCGACCACAATGCTAGAAGACTTGATATCAATTACAGGAAAAAAATGTAAAATGTACAAACACATGGAGGCTAAACAATAAACTATTAACTAACCAAGAGATCACTGAAGAAATCAAAGAGGAAATCAAAAAATACTTAGAAACAAATGACAATGAAAACACAATGACCAAAAACCTATGGGATGCAGCAAAACACTTCTAAGAGGGAACTTTATAGCAATACAATCCTACCTCAAGAAACAAGAAAAATCTCAACTAAACAGCCTAAACTTGCACCTAGATCAATTAGAGAAAGAAGAACAAAAAACCCCCCGAAGTTAGCAGAAGGAAATATATCATAAGGATCAGATCAGAAATAAATGGAAAAGAAATGAAGGAAACAATAGCAAAGATCAATAAAACTAAAAGCTGGTTCTTTGAGAATTAAACAAAATTGATAAACCATTAGCTAGACTCATCAAGAAAAAAATGGAAGACTCAGTAGAATTAAAAATGAAAAAGGAGAAGTAACAACTAATACTGCAGAAATACAAAGGATCATGAGAGATTACTACAAGCAACTATATGCCAATAAAATGGGCAATCTGGAAGAAATGGACAAATTCTTAGGAAAGCACAACCTTCTGATACTGAACCAGGAAGAAATAGAAAATATAAACAGAAAAATCACAAGCACTGAAATTGAAACTGTGATTTAAAATCTTCCAACAACGAAAGCCCAGGACCAGATGGCTTCACGGGCAAGTTCTATCAAACATTTAGAGAAGAGCTAACACCTGTCCTTCTCAAACTCTTCCAAACTATAGCGGAGAAACACTCCCAAACTCATTTTACAAGGCCACTATCACCCTGATACCAAAACCAGACAAAGATGTCACAAAAAAAGAAAACAACAGGCCAATAACACTGATGAACATAGATGCAAAAAACTTCAACAGAATACTAGCAAACAGAATCCATCAGCACATTAAGAGGATCATACACCATGATCAAGTGGGGTTTATCTCAGGAATGCAAGGATTCTTCAGTATCTGCAAATCAATCTATGTGATAAACCATATTAACAAATTGAAGGGGAAAAACCATATGATCATCTCAATAGATGAAGAAAAAACTTTCGACAAAATTCAACATTCATTTATGGTAAAAACCATCCAGAAAGTAGGCATAGAGGGAACTTACCTCAACATAATAAAGGCCATATATGACAAACCCACAGCCAGCATCATTCTCAATGGTGAAAAACTGAAACCATTTCCACTAAGATCAGGAACAAGACAAGGTTGCCCACTCTCACCACTCTCATTCAACATAGTTTTGGAAGTTTTAGCCACAGCAATCAGAGAAGAAAAAGAAATGAAAGGAATCCAAACTGGAAAAGAAGAAGTAAAACTGTCACTGCAGATGACATGATACTATACATAGAGAATCCTAAATATGCTACCAGAAAACTTCTAGAGCTAACCAATGAATTTGGTAAAGTAGCAGGATACAAAATTAATGTACAGAAATCTCTTGCATTCCTATACACTAATGATGAAAAATCTGGAAGAGAAATTAAGGGAACAGTCCCATTTGCCATTGCAACAAAAAATAAAATACCTAGGAATAAACCTACCTAAGGAGACAAAATACATCTATGCAGAAAACTATAAGACACTGATGAGAGAAGTCAAAGATGATACACACAGATGGAGAGATATACCGTGTTCTTGGTTTGGAAGAATCAACAATGTGAAAATGACTATACTTCCCAAAGCAATTTACAGATTCAGTGCAATCCCTATCAAACTACCAATGTCATTTTTCACGGAACTAGAACAAAAAACTTCACAGTTTGTATGGAAACACAAAAGACCCTGAATAGCCAAAGCAATCTTGAGAAAGAAAAATGGAGCTGGAGGAATCAGGCTCCCTGACTTCAAAATGTAATATAAAGCTACAGTAATCAAGACAGTATGGTACTGGCACAAAAACAGAAATATAGATCAATGGAACAGGATAGAAAGCCCAGAGATAAACCCATACACATATGGTCACCTTATCTTTAATAAAGGAGGCAGGAATATGCAATGAAAAGAAGACAGCCTCTTCAGTAAGTGGTGCTGGGAAAACTGGACAGCTGCATGTAAAAGAATGAAATTAGAACATTCCCTAACACCATACACAAAAATAAACTCCAAATGGATTAAAGACCTAAATGTAGGACCAGACACTATAAAACTCTTAGAGGAAAACATAGGCAGAACACTCTATGACATAAGTCACAGCAAGATCCTTTTCACCCACCTCCTAGAGAAAGGGAAATAAAAACAAAAATAAACAAATGGGTCCTAATGAAACTTAAAAGCTTTTGCACAGAAAAGGAAACCATAAATAAGACGAAAAGACAACCCTCAGAATGGGAGAAAATATTTGCAAACAAAACAGTGACAAAGGATTAATCTCCAAAATATACAAGCAGCTCATGCAGCTCAATATCCAAAAAATAAACAACCCAATCCAAAAATGGGCAGAAGACCTAAGTAGACATTTCTCCATAGAAGATATACAGATTGCCAACAAACACATTAAAGGATACTCGGCATCACTAATCATTAGAGAAATGCAAATCAAAACTACAATGAGATATCAACTCACACCGGTCAGAATGGCCATCATCAAAAAATCTACAAACAATAAATGCTGGAGAGGGTGTGGAGAAAAGGGATCCCCCTCTTGCACTGTTGGTGGGAATGTAGATTGATACAGCCACCATGGAGAACAGTAGTTCTATTTTTAGTTTCTTAAGGAACTTCTATACAACCCAGCAATCCCAGTACTGGGCATATACCCTGAGAAAACTTTAATTCAAAAGAGAGTCATGTACCAAAATGTTCATTGCAGCTCTATTTACAATAGCCAGGACATGGAAGCAACCTAAGTGTCCATCAACAGATGAATGGATAAAGAAGATGTGGCACATATATACATGGAATATTACTCAGCCATAAAAAGGAATCCAACTGAGTTATTTGTAGTGAGGTGGATGGACCTAGAGTCTGTCATACAGAGTGAAGTAGGTCAGAAAGAGAAAAACAAATACCGTATGCTAACACATATATATGGAATCTGAAAAAAAAAAAGGTTCTGAAAAACATAGGGGCAGGTCAGGAATAAAGATGCAGATGTAGAGAATGGACTTAAGGACATTGGGAGGGGGAAGGGTAAGCTGGGATGAAGTGAGAGAGTGGCACTGACATATATACACTACCAAATGTAAAATAGATAGCTAGTGGGAAGCAGCCGCATGGCACAGGGAGATCAGCTTGGTGCTATGTGACCACCTAGAGGAATGGGATGGTGGGGGGAGGGAGACGCAAGAGGGAGGGGATATGGGGATATATGTATACATATACCTGATACACTTTGTTGTACAGCAGAAACTAACACACCATTGTAAAGTAACTATACTCCAACAAAGATGTTTAAAAAAAAAAGCTGTGTGCCAAAAACTGTGAAGACCAAAATATATCTATTTCTTATTATTAATCACAATATCACAACTTCTTTATTTTTTAATGGCCATATAAATCTGATTTTTGACTTCTTATGTATGCAGTAAAGAACAATTAAAAAAGTTTAGGAAGACCTGATTGTTCTATTTTTAAGCAAATTTCTTGAGGAATTATACTACACATAATGAAGATTTCAACTTCATTGAGCTTAGATTATTATCTGATATACAAAATGTGTAGCAATTGTAAATAATTTCTTACCCAGTTATACTGAAAGTTTTATATTCATCTTTTTAGAACTCATAGTTAAATATGGCTTCCTACATTAATGTGACTGAGTTAAAATGTTAAGGTTCAAAATGTAGTGATTTATTCTAAATATTAGGTGCTAAGTGTACTTATATCTATAAAAACTAAAATATATAAAGTGTGTAATTACTGTATTAAACATTATTCATTTACTTTAAAATTATCTTTTATTTTATTTGTTTTGTAGTATTTTATTTTTTCCCATCCAGTTTTTTTGTTTCTTTGTTTCCCTTCAATTGGGACAAGATGTGCTTTGAATGGTATTAGAAATAATTCAGAAATAAGATGTAAGGAGACCACATTATTGAGGACATTATTCGTGTAAACTATTTTCTAAAATATCAAAGAGCCACCAAAATGGGTCACATTCTACAAATGATAGATTTGGGTTTTGGAACAAATGTTGCATACTTCCCTCCTTAAAAGTCATGCCACTCTGAGGAAGAACTAATTATCTTAAGGCTCTGAGTCAACTGTTGCCAAATGGTCTCCCAGTTAGTGACAGAAGAGAAATGAAGCACAGTGCAGTAAACCTTGGGCATTCACCTGGCCTCCTTTGCAGCCCAGATTGTTCCTATGGTGTCAGGTAACAATTAAAGAACCTGAAATTGAAGGTGACTCAGAAGAGGGCAAACTGAAAAGTATAACTTTCTCAACCAGGTCACACAGTAAAATAATAAACAGAACATAGTGAGAGGATAAGAGGCTAGGAACATTTTAAAAAACAGAGGTCCATAGGTAATTATCTTTAGAGATATCTAGAGAAGTAGATATCTAGATACTGGCATCGTATATACTATGGTCACTAACTGTGTAATCTTGAGCAGGCATATTCCGTATCTATAGGCTGGCCTCAGTTTCCTCACAAATATTAATAAAATAAGGAAAAAGGGCTAAATGATTTCTTAAGTTTTTTTTTCCCCCCAGTGGTAACATTCCATAAATCTTTATGTAAATTATATATCCATAAAATAGTTCAAGGTAAGCACCAAAAGAAATACACCTTATCTCTCTTGGCCCAACGCATAGACAAGGACCTGGCACATAGTAGGCACTCAGAACAATATTTGTTGGGTGAATGAATAAGTCAGAAAATAAAAGTGAGGGGTCAGTGGGTTAAATGGCCATCAGCAGATGGATAGCATATGTGAGCACAGACATTGCTGCACTAAGACTTTGTTTCTCCTCTCTCTTTAAGGTAAACTGCACCCTTGGTGATGGTGGGGCAGGGTGGGTAGGAAGGGAGACCCTAAGGTGTTTCAGAGTCTCTTACAGGTTTTCACATTCCTGATTGGAAAAGCTAAACACTGGTTTGAAGTCCTTAAGACTAAAAAATACCATTTCTGACCAGTTCTCTGTCATACAAATAACTCCAGACCTTCTCCTGGTCAGACTGCTGTCTCATGAGGAACAGAGGCTAACACTTCCCTGGCTACACTTTCAAGCTGAATAAATTGGAGAACAGTATCATTAGAGTTAATACACAGTATTTAATTTCAGACTTCATCTTCCCAACTGGTACATCCTGGCTAATACTTGCCAAATGTAGCCATAGAATTTATTTAATTAGCTTCTTTTTACTATAATAAATCACTGGACTAGTTCAAATAGAAATCTGATGATTGCAATTTATATATTTAAAGCATCACCTGACTTTTGAGAGTTGTTATTTTATCAGATTGAGAGTATAAAAATATATCCCAAATAGTTGTAACATTGTCTTCCTAATGTTTATAGATTTCTAAGCGAGATCCAATTTCCAGAAATTCATGATGAAAATGCAGTTAAATTAGAATAGATACTATAGGGAAATGGAAATTGTCATTTTATTTTCAGGTAGGTCTTTGGGTTTGAGAAGACATTAAATTACACTATGGAATGTTGATCTGTCAGGTGAAAATATAAGCGATGGTGGTTTTCTGACTTGCTGTCTGAGACTACACATTTATTTTTCTGGTCTGTTTAACTGTTCCTAGAAATTAATAATGACAGAAATAAGCACATTTAATAAACTAAGATTTCCAACAATGGATGTTGACACAATCTGATTTATTTGTTTAATACTGAGTCTTCAGTAGAGTTGTTCAGACAGTATAGAGTTGTACATTATGAATACTATGTTTAAAAGTGGAAACAAAATGGATATGCTGGAAACTATGCCAATTTACAAGGTAGTAATTATTAAAAATATAAATTAATACAGCAAAGTTTAAAAAATGCACTTATGCTGGCACTGGTTACTTGTTTAATATTTTGAAGAGCTCTTAGAACAGTTGAGGGAGATTTTTAAAGAAAAGCACTGAGACAGGCAGAGGCCACAATTATTGATAAAATTCTTGAGTTGAAACTGATTAGATAACAAAGCTCAAATATTAAAATTGAGAGATTTAAAACAATTTTCTAGAAGAACAGAAAATTTCAGTGTTTTAGAGCTAAAAGAGATATTTAGGACTGGTCCAATTTTCTAATTTTCCTGAAAAAGAAATGTGATCTCTGAGGTTTAAGTAATATCCCAAGGTCAGTGAGAAAAAGGAACAAGTGAATTTATTCAATTAATTTTTTTCTGAATGAATTGCAAATGTTAGTGTCTATATGTTAATACCATATTTACAAAAAAAGAGTAAATGAACATTTTATTTATTTTTAAACATTTTTATTTTATGTTGGAGCATAGTTGATTAACAGTGTTGTGTTAGTTTCAGGTGTACAGCAAAGTGATTCAGTTATACATATACATGTATCTTTTTCAAATTATTTTCCCATTTAGGTTATTGCAGAATATTGAGCAGTGTTTCCTGTGCTATAGAATAGATCCTTGTTGGTTATTTATTTTTAAATATAGTAGTGGCAAGAAGGTAACCCTATAAACGTATGAAGATTGTGGGTGGAGATGATTACAAGAAGGTAATAGCTGGTATAAAACGTTGAAAGCAGTAAAGATTCAGATTTTCAGAAAATGCTGAGAGCAAATTTCAAATTTGTGATCATAAATTTAAACACAACACTCTGTTTTTCTCCAGCAACACATAGTTAGTTATTAGGTGAGTTATACCTTATATAGATGATATCAGAGTTTAGCTTTGCTAGGGAAGTACAACAGAGGAAGAAAGGATCAAAAAGGTGAAAGGTTTGTGTATCAGCCTGATGATAACCCTGTTCCTTGGATGCTATGCTGAAAAAGATGGAAATTAGAGGGAAACTGAATGAGAAAGTGGTAGGCTCAAATGATTGAAGATCTTCATGAGTTCAAAGAATTTTTGGATGAAAATTTAGATTAATAGTGAAAAGCTCCCAAAAGCATTTGAGCATTTTTGTTGGTTGTTATAAATAGCAACTCTAAATGTCATCTGCAAGACATCATTAGCAATAAAGATTCAAAGAAAGCTTTGGGAAAGATAATGAGCTGTCTTTGAAAATGTATCAGTTATGTGCTTTAGATAATTCTTGTGGAAGGTTGGCACGTAAAGTGGAAAACCTGTACCCATAATATTTAATTAGGTATCTTTGGGCAGATTCTTTTAACTATATGAATTAATAGTATTCATTATAAGGATGGTGGTCCTTTTAATCCCTCAAATCCAATGTATTCAAGAGTCCTTTAAACTTCTTTTGCTAAAATGCCTGACATTACCCAGATCTCTTTGTGTGTAAGTGTGGGTGAACAAATGTGTTAGCACCAGACTTGGGGGGAGGGGAGATGGGATAGTTCTTTTAGAAGGTTCCTTGTAAGAAATGGCATAGCTAAAGAGAGTGAAAGGGAAAGAAGAATAAGAAAAACTATTCATTAATAAGATGGCAAGTTTAGAATATATAACATTTAAACATAACTCTACCTGAAATCTCAAACTCTCCTGAAAGAGAGAGTTTCCTCCTGAAAGATTGAGTTGAAGAAAGCTTTTTATGAGTTACATCAGTGGTAAAGAAATAGCCTTTGTATGACTACTAGAGAATAAAAGGATGATGGATGATTTGGTTTCAAATTATTTTAATAGCTAAAATAATTATTTTCCCTATATAATCAAAACATGCACACAAATGTTCCTGTACCTAGAAACCTTGGGAATTAAGAGTCTTAAGGTGTTTCTAGAACATTTCTTTGCTTAGCTAAAACAAACAAATAATAAAAGATACAACCTATTCCTCTTAAAATGTATGAAAGCCACAGTACTCAAATTAATAGACATATTTAAAAGGCAAGTAATTAATAAGGGGAACACTTAACTCATTTTGTTGCTTTTGAAAGACAAAAAATGCAAGTGGATATCCTATTACTTATTAACTCCTAATTGCTCGCTTGACTTTTTATTTCATTGGAGTATAGTTGATTTGCAATTTTGTGTTAGTTTCAGGTATACAGCAAATTGATTCAGTTATACAAATATATATATTCATTCTTTTCAGATTCTTTCAGATACTTTGCCCATATAGGTTATTATACAATATTGAGTATAGTTCCCTGTGCTATACAGTAGGTCCTTGTTGGTTATCTATTTTATGTATAGTAGTGTGTGTATGCTATCCCAAGCTCCTAATTTATCCTTCCTCCCCGCATTTCCCCTTTGGTAACTATAGGTTTGTTTTTGAAATCTGTGAGTCTATTTCTTTTTTGTAAATAAGTTCATTTGTATCATTTTTTAAAATTAGATTCCACATATGAGTGATATTATATAATATTTGTCTTTCTCTGACTTCAGTTAGTGTAATAATCTCTAGGTCCATCCATGTTGCTGCAAATGGCATTATTTCATTCTTTTTTATGGCTGAATAATATTCCATTGTATATATGTACCACATCTTCTTTATTCCTCTGTTGATGGACATTTATTGCTCGACTTTTTTTAAAAGTGCCTCAAAATATGCCCAGGCAAAAATTTGGTAACACAAGGATCAAAGGAAGTAGTTAAAAATATCTCCATTCAGATCTTATTCTGGTACAAATAAGTTGAACTCTGTTATTACTCTCTGCACCCAAAATCTGATAGTGGAGGAAAAAATTATTTAAATATATTCTTGCCATGTAAATGGAAGCAGGAACCTAATGCACTATTTGCACTTATTCAACAAACATTTAAATACTTACTAAGCACTTACCATGCTCCAGGCACTGTTTGAACAATTGGGATAATTTAGAAAACATAGCAAAGATCTGAACCTTGTCTTTTTAGCCCTTAAATGCTAATGTGGGAAGATAGGTAATATACTATAATAATAAATGTATACAGTATATTAAAAGATTGTAAGTGTCCCTGGAAGTGAAGTAGGCAGTAGACTATAATATTAAATAGGGGGATAAAGTATACCTCACTGAGAAGGTAGGATGTAAGCAAAAACTTGAGAAACTGTGAGATTTGGACATGCAGATATCTAGAGAGAGTTCCCGCTGGGATGAGCACCTGGTCCAAAAGTCTATGTTAGAAGAATGTTTGACGTGGACAGGGACTATCAAGAGCACCAGATTCTGTAAAAGAGTGATGGGAGGGCTTCCCTGATGGCGCAGTGCTTGAGAGTTCACCTGCCGATGCAGGGGACGCGGGTTCGTGCCTCGGTCCGGGAAGATCCCACATGCCGCGGAGCCTGCGCGTCCGGAGCCTGTGCTCCGCAACGGGAGGGGCCACAGCAGTGAAAGGCCCGCGTACCACAAAAAAAAAAAAAAAAAAAAAAAAGAGTGATGGGGGTGGATTTGGATTTAGAAAGAGGTAGAATCAGAAGTTATAGGCAGATAGATTGATAGATAAACATATTTTGTCTATTAGTCCTCTCTCTTGAACTACTTTAGTACATTCTCTCTTTTTATGTTCTGTAGTAAGAATATAAAAGACAGCTTACTAAACAGATTAATGATTCAATTAGCTTAGCCTAATCAAGGGATAAATTTTCAAATATTTCACGATGCCGCATCCCACACATTAGGTGCTAATCCTGTCCATATCTGTTTAAATTCACAGTTGGCCTGATGTTTACCACCACTAGGGGATTCTAAAGCAGTACACCTTTCACTGGCAATATTTGGGATTACTTATTTTCTGAAACTATGTCTTTCACTTTCTATTTAAGAATTAGAATAAAAGATGGAGGTTGTCAGAAATAATATTACCTAAAAGCATAGTAGAAATTCTATGTTGTTGATTAGTCTCATATCGGAAATGAAAAGACACCTTCATCACAAATGACCACCCAGCTATGAACATCAGAAATACTGGGAATATTCTAGTTGCAGGGCAAATTTCATTGTATATAAGCTCATAAAAAATGAGAACCCAAGTCCCTGGAGCAGAAGAAATTTAACTTATGCAGTATACCAAGATGAGAACTTCTAGAAAACTGGAGGTGTAGAGGTACTATACTTGTTTAATATTTAAGATAGCCTAGAGCAATGATAATCACAGACAAACTCTATGAAATGTTATTTGTGCCCACACAGTTACATTAATTTCCTTTTAATCTTTGTCTGTCCCAGGAAGTATTTCAGTTGAATTTTACATTTCTTTCCAAGAAATTAGGAACTCTGGAATCCAATCTCATTTACTTTAACTTTTTTCTCACAGTTATTTCCAAATCCTAAATGAATTCGAAACCAAGAATTTATCTTGCATTTACTTCTTCAATATGTAAAAACAACTTGGTTTAGGTGAACTTTAATATAATTCTGGGATTAGGTTTACTCAACTAATGGGTTACTCATTCATCTATTAAACACATTGATCTAATTCATATTAGATATTCATCTCATACACACAAGACATAAAGTAATAGTTACTTTTTGAGGGTACTATGTGTAGTGGTTGCAAAAGGAGCTCTGTAATCAGATACTCTGGGTTCAGTAATTAACTCCACCTCCTTCTAGCTGTGTCTGTTTGGGCAAGTTAATTAACCTCTCTGCCTCAATGACCCGATGCCCAAAATAGGAATTAGTAGTGATATCTGCAACATAATTGTGAGGAATTAAAAAATAAGTCATGTAAAGTGCTCAGCATAATGCCTGTCATCTAGTAAAAATTCAACAAATGTATACCATTTTTGTAATATGTATATGTGTACATTTAGAAGTATCCTGTGATATAGTTACAACATTATTTTACAAATATGGGATGATTTTCCATTTTTAAAATGTCAGAAGAATGGTGGAGTCCCTGAAAACAATGACATATCTTGGTTTTTAAAAAGGGAAATGAAGAGCAATTCAAAGTTTCCAGTGAATGGATTACAGATATTATGGTATAGAGTATCAAAGATGACTAGAATGACTAACTTCAAAAAGAAAAACAGAGTTTGATAAGTTTTTACATTTGGCTCTTGTTTTTGTCTTTGGATGGATTTTAGCTCAAATCCTGATGAACTGTAGAATTTTCAAACAGGCGAATACAAATCTCTCTGTGACATAATTTCAGTATAAGAAAAAAAGTTTTTCCAATATAATGGCTAAAAAAGAGATGAGACTCACAATGAATATTTAAACTATGTTCATTAACTTTAAAGGAAGACTGGAAATTATACATAAGAGTGAATTCTTGGAGTTTTTAAGTAGGTTCAGCAGCCTTGGGAAAGTTTCTGAGTATATGAGTCTATTCTGTAAACCTATAACTAGTCACACATCTCAATACTATCACTTACAAAATCAATCCTAGATACGGCTAAGGTTAGAAATCCACATATACAACTAAAGATTTTTTTATCAGCAATATAACTGAAACTTGACACTGAATTTAAAGTCTGTGCAGCAAGCTGATAGATGAAAAAGTAGATATCCAAATTAAGAAAACCAGGATTTAGGAACCGAACAAGGTTGACAATAGGTTTATCAGGCTGTTTTCAAACTCATTGGGATTTCTTACCTTCTTGAATAGTTTCATCAGTCTCACCACGAAGCCGTACAACATAGAAAAATGCATAGCAAGAACCTGTAAGAGAACCAGATTGCCTGTCTTAAAAATTAAAACATAGCACAGATATTAGATTTTAAAGCTCTACAGGGATCATCCAGTACAGCCCTCTATATCCTTCCATTCCCACATCATTTTCTTGATAGGTGGACCAAAACCCAGAGTTGAACATTGTTCTCATCTTCCAAGACTGTGCTTTTCTTCCCAAAATGATACCACTGTTTAAGAAGAAATGTAGTGGTAAGAAGCAGGAAGGCCAGAAGTGTTTAACAACATTCTTGCCATTCTTTTGGGGGCCATATACCATAGCTGCAATAACATGAATTATCATAAGAATTGAATTAATGCAGGGAAGACACTTGGAGCAGTGCTTGACACACAGAGATCACCCCTGAAATACTAGTTATTTTTATAACTGGTAATAATTAGTCCTTGATTTGGGACCCAATGACTAGAGTTCAAGCCCCAAGTCTGCCACTTGTAAGTTAAGTTCCCTGCTGCGAGCCCCCTCATCTGTCAAATGAAGAGATTGAACTACATGTTATTTAAACTTCCTTCTAGTTCTTTCTTGTATCTCCAAAGCTGAGGCTAAATGTAAAAGCCATACAGTTATTTGAGGTCTTTTAAAAATTAATTTTGTTTTTTTCCAGTTAAATCATAACTACCTTCTACAGTTAAGAAAATTATCACAATGAAATCTCCAGAATGCTAGAAATGAAATCTATTCATTCTATAGTGGTCCATATTGGGAAAATAAAGCAACCAAATCTAGGGGTACTGGATACAATATTTCTCACTTTTTGTTTATAGGGAAGCAGGGAAAATCTTTATGACATGATAGCAATTTGGGAAGAATTTGTAATCATTACAAAGGAGATCTCCCCCCTATGTATACTTTAGACAGAGATGACCTCATACCCTAGCATAGTTACTGGGGGTGTTCACACAGGTGTCTGAATCCTGTTCTGCAAGAGAGATTTTGGTAGAAAATTCAATTTTTTTCAGTTAATAGATTTTTCCCTTTAAGGCATACTAAACTATCTTAATTTAGCACATTGCAGTATATTTGCTTTGGGGTAATTTTTTCTTCCTACAATTTATAACATTTTGGTTAGGTTTCATGGGCTTAATTTTGATCAACACAAAGAGTTTATACTCTACAGTGACAATATATGTGTAACAAGGGAAATACATTTTCCTTAACTGTATTCCTTGGGTACTTTCAGATATGATTTTCTGAAAATATGATGAATAAATATTGCATTTGTGTTTAAGAGTAATGAAGTGGGTTTTTATACCAATTAAAATTTTATAAATCTTGTATTAATTTTAAGAGTCAACCAGCGTACAGATGTATCTATATGGACGTAAGTAATTTTACTGTTCCTTGTCTACTTCAAGTCTTTCTAAGAGTCAGATTGTCTCAGTGAATAGAATTAAAACATTCATTTCTTTCTGAATTATTTCAATATATGCTTTAGTGGAGGTTACACAAAATTGGAAAATTCTAAGTACTTTTTAATTTTAAAATGAGAAAATTGTGTAGTATATGTGTAAGGGGCTGAAAAGGGGCTTTGTTTCCTTGAGATTAATATTTCTTTTGAAAAATTTCTGTCGTAAATGTTATTGCTTGTTTAATTAGGATGGTAATACGATTTGATCTTTCCAAGTAAATTGACCAATTTACTATCAATAAGAGACAGCAAAACTCAAGATTGCTGTAGTTTTCCTAGCAGAAGCTGGAAGTTAAGTTGACATTTCACCCTTAACAGCTTTCCCCACTCAAGCCACCTGAACTTCCAACTTGAAGGTTTAATGTTACTCTAGGATTCGTACTAATTCCTGCCATTGGTTAGGGCTTTATACCTCAAGAATTCTTAGTGAATCTTATTATACAGTAAACGATTTGACTTCTCCATTGAAACACCTTCTTGCCTGAAGCCCTTTTAGCATATGGAAATCCTCTTAGCTCATTATCCTCTGCCCATATGGGTCCCAAATTCTTGCCGTCAGATTCTCTGACTAAGTTCTTCAACCTCAAGATTGGTGTTTCAATAATTTGGTTCCTAAATTATGACCAAGTTTATAAAGTATATCATATCTATGCTGGCATGCTGACTGTCTAGCTCCTATTCCATCCACATAGGTATGTTTCTTCTTAAAGTTCTCCTCTTAATCACTGTGTTGCCTTGAAGAATCATCATGACTCAGGCATGAGTTGCATGTTATGATAAATTTGTGTTCATAAGTATGTAAGACATTAAAGATTTTGACTGGTGTGAACTTAAGAAACTTGACCAAGGAATGAATAAATGAACTTGGTATCTAGGCTCTTAATATATTGGTTTAAATTTTGCTTTTGTACTCACTAGCTCTGGTACTCAGACCACATAATTTAAATTTTGTAAGCTTCAACTTTCTCCTTTGAAAAAAATAAGTTTAAAATATTTACCTTGAGTTCTGCTTCTGTTCATGAAAGAATACTAGTTATAAGACTTACCCTCCTACTGTAATATTCAATAGTTAGAAGACTAGGCAAAACATATAAAACAACTCACACATTAAAAAACAGACAGGGAAGCGCTATAATACCTGTGAAAATGAAAACAGAGAGAGTCTTGGCAATACCCAGATTTCTGCCTGGAGGCAGTTTTTGCACCATGGTACATGGAGGGACAGCCCAGTCAGAACTACAGGGTCTTTAAATTTTGTAGTTGAGGAGACAAAGATCTGAGTTTGGAGAGAACAAGGCAGCTTCGTTTGTAAGACTGATTACCAGAAAGGAGGGAAACATACAGAGAAGAACTCCAGAAATCTGCATAGGTGTTACTCTGAGAATTTTATTTCAATAACAGTCTTCACATATGTAGAGTGAAATTTGATAAGGCTAGGCAAAGAATAAGTGCTGGAAAAGAATAATTACAAGAGAACTTTAAGTAGAATTCCCAGAGCTTTCACAGGTCTGGGAGTCTTTCGAATTCCCATCAGCCAGAGTAGTGAACCCTCATTGAATACTTGGAATGTTCCGTAGAGAGCACAAAAGGGTCAAGCTTTAGTAACAGAGATAACTCTAAAGACTACTTCAGTCTCATCCTACAAATGTTTTTAAAGCAAGCCTCAGAGGGGTTAGTCTGACCCACAAGTAACTTAACCATCTGCCAGAAACAATCCTAACCCCTTCTAAGGGAATAAACAAAATCTAGCACTACACAGAGTAAAAATCACAGTATCTGGCAATGAATGAAAACATTACTGGACATAAGAAAACATAGGAAAATGTGACTCGTAACCAGGAAATAATTCAGTCAATAAAAACAGACCTGGAAATGACAGATGATAGAATTAACAGACAAGAAGTTCAAAACACCATTACAAGTATAAATATGTCAAGGAGTTAAAGCAAAGCATGACAGTTTGCATCCTTCAAATGAAAGGCACAATATCAGGATATTTGCTCAAATTTATATATAGGTGTGCTATATAAGTATAATAATGATAATAAAAATTAGAATACGAAGAGGCGATAACAATTACTGTTTGGGGATGTGCTGTGTCTGACCCTTTGCTAAGTGCTATACACATATTATCTAATTTAATCTTCATAGCAACCACATGATATAGTTACTATATTTATTATTAGTTTTCAACTAAAAAAATGATGAGGTTGAGAAATGTTATGTAATTTGTTAGAACACAAAAGAAGGTTACAAACTGAAGATTTAAGCCCACATTTGTCTAAATTCGGAAGCACATCATTACAGTTTCCCAAATCCTAAAAGTTATGAGCATGAATGCCACTGTAGAATTTTTTAGCCTACACTGCCAGGTTTAAGAAATGTTCTAAGATTTTGTTTTATATCTTATTTCATGTGAAATTTAGACTCTTCAAGATGTATCCTGTAAATGTAGATAATTTTCTAAACTCAGAAATCAGGCTGCCATTTATTTACAAGAATAACTGTTTGCCAGGTTGATTCTAGAGACTTTTCTAGAGTCAGTAGAGTAATAGTCTATTTTTTAAAGCAAAGTGGACTGAACGTATTGTTGCCAGGGGGAGACAGTGGCAGGGAGGGATAGACTGGGAGTTTGGGATCGACATGTACACCCTGCTATATTTAAAATAGACAACCAACAAGGACCTACTGTATAGCCCAGGGAACTCTGCTCAATATTCTGTAATAACCTAAATGGGAAAAGAATTTTAAAAAGAATGGATATATGCATATGAATAACTGAATCACTTTTGCTGTACACCCAAAACTAATGCAACATTGTTAATCAACTACACTCCAATATGAAATAAAAATTAAAAAAAAAGACAAAGTGGACTCAGTTAATATTTTTGTTCATATGTTTCCATCTAAACAATTCAAGAAATGTTTTATATAGGAGGTAAAAATTTAAAAACCACTTGAAAACCTTTTAAGCATTAACACTCTGGTTTCTCTTCAGATCTTAATAATCTTCTGCCTTTTTAAGCATAAATGCTGTCACCAAATGAAAAAAACTTTATCTTATGAATATTTTCCTTATATTACAGTCTAAATCTGCAGCTTAATGTGACAACAAAAACCAGTTACAATCTTTTCTTAAATTCCAAAATATAAAGCTAAAAATACAATAAAGTCTAGTATATATGTCTTACAGGTCAATTTCTTACCCGATGTATCGAGATAATGTAGAGTATATACTTAAGGTTATGTGCTATTTAGATTTTCATCAGAAATAGAAAAATACTTTAACTTAAGTCAAAATTATTCATAATAATGTGAAAAATTGTTAAGGTTTCTAAATCTCTGTCACGTAATTTAGAGGCAGATAAAAAAAATATGGTAAAGATAAATCCCAATATTTATTTGTATTCTTTCCATTTTTCTTCTGATAGTGTTTCTAGGAAAAATAGAAAATAAGATGTAGGTTCAAGACTAAATTATGAGAATATGTAAATTCTCATATATGTCTGTCCTTGATATGTTATACGCTCCCGTTTTCAAAGACTGCTATCGAAGTAAGCATTTGCTTAAAGAAGAGTCGAAACTCCTACTCTTTTTTTTTTTTTTTTTTTTCTCGGTACATGGGCCTCTCACTTTTGTGGCCTCTCCCGTTGCGGAGTACAGGCTCCGGAGGCGCAGGCTCAGCTGCCATGGCTCACGGGCCCAGCCGCCTCGCAGCATGTGGGATCCTCCCGGACTGGGGCACGAACCCACGTCCCCTGCATCGGCAGGTGGACTCTCAACCACTGTGCCACCAGGGAAGCCCGAAACTCCTGCTGTTGAAAGACTTCACAATTTGGTCAACTCTTGGGCCTTATTTCCCCACTGCTCCTTTTTGCACAACTCACAGCATATGCCAACTAAACCACTTGCCTTTCCTAGACCTCTTAGTGCAGTGCTTCTCAAACTCTAACGTGCATGTTCATCACCTGGAAATTTTGTTAAAATACATATTCTTGCTCAGCTGGTCTTGGGTGGAGTCAGCATTAGAAGTGAGTTCCCAGGTGATGGTATGCTACAAGTCCAGTCACCATACATTGAGTAGTCAGGTGTTCAGACTGCTGCATGTTGTTCATCTTCTGCATTTCCTCTTCAGCCTTTACCACTGTTTAGATGTGCTCCTCCTCTGTGGTCCTTTGTGTGTTTGCCCATTCAAAGGCTGAATGAGCCTCTTTCATCTTAGGCTCAGAGAAAATTTTGTATACCTGACATCATTCTCCTGAAGTTTTACCTTCACTTTTGTGTGTCTAGTCAATGATCTCCTAAACTTTGAGGACTATTTATTACTTATATCCCCAATATCTAGCATGGTGTCTGGCCCACGGTACATATACAATAAATATGTATTGTAAAGTAATTAAAGGACATGATAAGAGATAGAGGGAAAGAGAATAAAAGGTAACAAAAATGAAGGAAGGTAAAAAGGAAGAATTGGGTACTGTGAGATCACATTTTATTGCAATTTTCATATAGTTCCTTCCACATATAAAACTACTACAGTATGGAAAATAACAGGAATTGAAACTTTTATCATGTTTAGAGGGGGGCAAAATTTTTTTCCCATTATTTTGCTTTCTCAATAGCAGTATTTCCAGGGAAGATAGATAGATGGACAGACAGACTCCTGTGCCACAAGCATATTTTGCAATAGGCCTGCTAAGAAAAAGATGAACTCTTTTACCATTTAATTATGCATAGTGTTTACTGGGGACTTAAGGTGAATCGCTCTCCTTTTAGTGTAGAAAGCAGTTATGATAATAGAAGATGAAGAAAGTCCTTTTCACGAGAAAAAATCCTGAATATTTCCTATGTAATCACCAATGCTGCAATTATTTTTACTTATGGTCCTGGGATTTAGCAAGAAGTGCATTGGTACCACCTTTGGAGACTTACTCAGATATATTGTCATATGTGTGAGATATTCATGTACATTCAGATCTTCTCTGTTAAATGAATTCTTTTTCACTTCAAAATCTTTGCACTAGTACTAATTATTAGTTACTTCTTCTTTGCCATCCATAATCTATTTTGAGATATATATATATATTTCCTTTTTTTCTTTTTTTTTTTTTCTTTCAGGGTTTGAACCTGAAAAGACCAGAGTCAGTACAAGGAGGGAGAGAGGTAAGAAAGTCTAAGGGAGAGGGAGGGGGAAGAAGAGAAAATGGTTACAGTGTTGCGGTGCTTTTGTTGATGTTGACTGATGCTGAGGATGTTAATGACAACGGGGATGGGTTGAGAGGATTTATGATAACATACATCTTATTTACTCTGGCCAAACCACATTTTATACATATTTATGTAAATGTATTATTTGTGCTGCTCCTCTGAAACTGAAGAAAGTACCAGGTCTCTGGTTAGGCAAGTGTTGTTTCTGTTAAAATAGATTTTTATAGCAGTAGGGCCCTCTAGACAGGGCAGAAAAAACTTTTTTAAGCAAACGTTACATGCAATATTTAAAATGATTGATTGAGAAATTAGCATAATTCTAGCAACAGAAACATTTTATGTCATCTGGGATTCTTCACTCTCCTATCCAAGAAAATTGGCAAATGCTACCAGGCGTGTGTGCAATTTTAGATGGTATGAAGTTGCCCTGGTAAGACTACTGATTCTAAAACTTCCTTTAATTATTATCCCAGATGCTTTATAAGGAAGGGAAACTTTTAATAGTATCAAACATAATACCATATCGTTTATGTGATGCATATTATTTTCTAATTCTAATGTACAGGCTTAACTTCACCTTGATTAAAATTCTTTCCAGGCTAAATGTGTAAATGCTCTATTTTACTTTGTGACTCAGGTTGTTGGGTGTAGGGGGATGGTGGGATATTTAATTCAGTAAATCAATATTTTCTTGTTGCCCAAAAGGTAATTTTATTTTTGGTGAGATTTATATAATTTGGGGGCAAAAGTGAAGATACTTTGTCTTATAAAATGAGAAAATAAATGTAACCCTCCTCCCTATCTGTGGCTTCTCTTTCTGTAGAAACATTTTTCTTCTGTATTTAATACATGGTGTTTGCCCCTTCTTTCCTTGCTCTTTTAATTTTCAGTTGAGTGTTTTTAGTATTTGACATTTTAGTTCCTTGTAAACCTGTCATTTAGGGTCTTTCTGCTTATTTGCTATTTTCCATCCAGAAGAATCTATTCTTTTTGAAGGATGCATAACAGTAGGCTCACACTGGCAAAAGAGCTGGAGAACGTGAAATATAGATAGATTTATCTATATTTGAGATTTTTCATGATGTAGGAGAGCAAGGTAAAAAGGACGTGGTCATCAGTAAAGGCAGAGTGGGAAAAATTATGTACTGTGTAAGGAAGACCTCAGAGCCATTTACAGGTTTTGTGAGGGCAAATACTTTCTCTCAGATGGGACTAAAATGGATCTACTTAGAGACTTAACTCATCACCTTCTAAGTGAAAGTTCACACCCAAGCAGGACTGCCACATTTATTTCTGCTGATTCAGTGCCTTTGAGGACATTCAATTTGGGTTGTATTACTCAGCTTCTCACCACTGTATCCTAGTCCAAGAGCAACTGTGTCTAAAGAGGGGAGACTTAAGTCCATGTACCCATGTGATGATGTTGCTAAATGGTAGCAAAAGTCGTTTTTTAGATTAAGATTTTGTAGATTTTCATGTTATTTTTAAAAGCCTAATGACTGACCTTTATTGAAAAGAGTTGCTGTTAAATTTTATTGCTTAGTTTTTCATTTCCTCTTATTTTATTTTTATTACAAATGCACTTGTGGGTAAGGAACATGTCAATAATGTATATTAAATTAAAAAAAATTTTCTTGAACATATTTTATGGTTTGTGTGAAGGTCAAAATTTTAATGACCTACAATTTAACATATACATCTGTATAGAGGGGACAACCTTGATTTGGGCCTCCTCCCTGAGGTTAGTGGAATAATTGAGAAGGAGGTAAGATCATCCAGTTAATGATAGCCTGGTAGTGTCTTCCCTTGAGACCCCCAATCCAGGAATAGAAAGTAAAAGTCAACTATTAAAATTCAAAACAACCACTTCATTTCCTGTCTGGAAATGAAGCTGGGTTACATGGGCATATTTCTATCCAGCCTAACACTCACTTTAGTTTTCCCCATGATTGTAAAGTCTAATACATTCTGTGGTAAGAAACTTCAGAGAAGTATCAGATAATTAGGTGAACTATGTTGTGGACACTTCTCTCAAGTCTCAGTGGTAAGTGATCTGTAAATGAGAGTGTAATTCCTTCTTAAGAGCTTCCTGATCTGATCTCTCTTGCTTATGAATTGTGACAGGTATCTTTCTGATTCCTATTTGCTGTGTTCTGTTACATGCATGTGTTACAAAGATGTATAATATACTTCTGATTATGTTAAATTGAAGTGTGTGGATTTGGAAAACTCTTACTCAAAGCATCCTCTTAGAATTTTTCATTCTAATGATATTGTGATTGATGAAGACTGAATGACAATGATTACTCTTAAAATGAATTAATTTGTCTTAGTTCAAATGACAGATGTTCCCAGTAGGTGTTGATGGATGTGACACTAGGGCCTCTTACCAAATATTTATAAGAAGGCTTAAGAAGCATCAATTAAAATATCTATTTACCATTTGAGATCATGACAACAGTTAGAATATGCATGGAAAATCGAAGCAGGCATTAATATACTATTTAGCTAAGTGGTAAATATTATTAAAAGGCTCATTGCTAGACAGGAAGGCCAGATTTGAGCACTACATGCCATATAAAACATAAATTAAGAAGAAGTGATTAAGATATAAATTACCTTCCGGAAGGAAATAGAGATGAACAGCACCTAAATTGCTTGTATTGTTGTGAAATATTTGAAAATAGGTATTAATTGTATAAAAAACTTCAGCTACATTAATTTTTTGGTATATTTATTCTTTATTTTTATCGTATATTTATATATTTTTGGTATATTTACCATGCATGTAAATTGAGGGGGCTGATCATAATAGATAATAACAAGGTTGTTTAAAAAGAGAAATTAGTGGAATGCTGTGTGAAATGTGATTATATAACTGATATTCCTTTCTGATTGTAAGTAAACTTCCTGCCTCTAGTGGAATCTTATAACTCATAGAAAAACCTCAATGAAATTTCACTGGATATGACACATAGACAAATCATATTTCTTTTAAGGAATTTCTGTTCTCCTAAATACAGTGCTTTTACTGTTAAATGTGGATAAAATCAGGTTACTATCAGTTTTCTTAAAAGATTGTATAACTTTGTTATTTTAAATAGTATTATATTTTCCAAAGTACGGTTTTTGTTAACTTATTAAAGATTCATCTGTGTGTGCATGTGTGCCTGTGTATGTACGTATGCATGTGTTTGTACACACGGATTTTGAATGGCAAGTTGTCTTTATTTTCACCTTAGCTCAAAAATACTCGACCATCCATATTCTGGATATTTTATATCACAAGTCTAAATGCACATGATGTGGGACTTTATATCATGGATAAAGAAAACTATTATGGTTAGATATCTAAGTCAGGATCAAGCATTTAATTTCAGAAATTACACTTAATATGGCAAGCTAAGGTGAGAGACAGTGGTTATTGGAGCTTTTGGGTTATGGGTATTGCTGGAAGTTATCAGAGATTCCAGAACCACTGATGCAATGGAAATAAAGTGCAAGTGTGTAATGATCAGGAATCACTTTTACATAATTGGCAGAGATCAGATCTCCTCAAAGTGATGAACAAAGTAAGTAGAGATTATGTTACCATTCTTCAGCTGGAATTCTGAAGAAAGATTAATATCGGTACACTTGAACATTTTAAATAAACAGTTTTTGTATTCTTGCAAGACAGATATTGAAAATGCTCCTTAAACATCTGAGAGAAAATAAACATTTCTGATAATTTCTAGAAGCATTCTTTAGAAATGTGCCCCCAAAACGTTAGAGATGTATTCATCCCTTTACGAGAAAAATCCCCTGTTTTAGTGTGGAAATTTTTCAGTTAATTGTGTTTGTGCCAATGATATTTCTAAAAATTCTAATTTTACCTGGGGGATTGCAAGGATAAATAGATTCTGATAGACACATAGGAAGAAGTGGATGTTTCAGACCATTAAAATAACTGATTTTTGAATGTGTAATTCTCAAGAAAATCATGGGCATGCCTTACAATCTGCCTACTTTGTAGTCATCAGAATGCTTCACTAACTTTCTCTGTTGGACTACAGTATCCTCACTTTGCCAAAAAACATAAATGGGAAATTACAGATGATATGAATTTCTGATACTTAAAGAAACATAATTAATCAGAGATATTTGAAAAAGGTAGATTGAAAATAAAATGTTTAGCTCAATGCTATTTCCCCAAGCTGACTTTATATTTAAATGTATGAATCATTTAAAATAATAATTGGTGACTTGCTGTTTATGTAAAGTATCACTTGAGCATATAATATTCCTAAAGAAAGTGATTATTTTATTCAGATAAATAGTGGATTTTATGCCTTTGCTAGTACAGCTGGATAGACTTTGCATTGTTTATCCCTTGACAGATTACATGTTCCTACTTGAAGTTGAAAGTCATTTTAAAATTTGAGCACCAAAAGGGAGAAAACTCAAAGAATGTGATCAATGATATTCTGTATTTCAAAATAATTTGTCTCTACCTGGAATAGTAACACAGGCATTATTACAAGTGGAACAAAATTAAAAATCACCATTGTTTTCTCTTTCCAGAATAATTAGAATTATTAGGCAGATTATTTTGGATCTAAGTTATTGCTTAAGTTAAGAAAACTTGCTACTATTTCTCCCACATCCAGCAGACCACTGGAGAGAATTGTTTTCTAAAGAGAGAAAAGAAGAAAAATATGTGAGTTTTAAGAATAGAACTAAAATCGAAGAAGGTGTGTTGTTCTTGAAAATGAGTTAGCAAAAGTGTTGAAGTGCCATTGTTCTCTTAAAATCTAATGTTTTACATAATTTGAAATTATAGAAAATAACAATATTTCTTTTATAGCTTGGTGAAAGTCTTCACCGAGAAACAAATCATGATTACCAGTTATCTTTAGTAATTTTCCTGCAAATTTACTTCCATTTGCATGAAGTCTTTATTGTTTAGCATTCAGAATAGACTGACTGTTTCCACTTCCATTCAAATTTAGCTATCCCATTCTTGGTTGATGTAGAGTTTTGTGGAATAAGAGATTCTTTTATAACCTCCGTGATGACACAATTTGGGGGAGAAATATATATTGGCTAATATTATATTCTTCTTTGAGATATAAAAGCTGAGGCAAAAATAACTCTTCTTTTATAACTAGAATTATTCAGTGGTTCAGTGGCTATAATTTGCCACTAAGATGTATCTGATTTACAATTGGATTCTGAGATCAAGAGACCTTTTAAGGACTCAGTAAAAAATAAAATATCCTTATTTTTTTTCCTTTCTCGGAATTGACAGGCAGTAAAGGAACTGAAAAAATCTTTGTGCTTATGAGCCAATATTTAATGGAAAGAATTACAATTTACAAGGCCATAATAATTATTCCTGTTTCAAAAATGTTCTTAAAGGATAAAATGAGTTAATAATTGTAAAGCTCTTTGAACAGTGCCTGACACATAGGAAGCACGCAATAAATGACAATTTTTATTACTATTATTATTTTCCATACCATTTGCTCTTCCTTTCATCTTTCCTTCTGTCAGAGACAATCTGAGTGTCATGTTGTTGGGAGATTTTACTGTTTACATGGACTGTCCTATAATCAGTGATATCTAAAGCCTAGTCTTAGATTTTACATTCTAAATTGGTTCTCAGATGACAAATTCCTGATAGGACAACAAACGAAATATACTTGGAATCTGTCATTGAATCTCAAAAATTCTTAATTCCATAGTTCATATTACAGATGAGAGAAAATTTTATTTACCTTTCACTTACAGCATTGTTTACAGAGAGCAGTGTCTAAGCACTACAGGTTTTATAAGCTATTTTTCACATCCTGTATTTTCTGGGTGATCTTCAGATTGGATTTTGAAGATCTCTTCTGTGCTTGTATACCATTGAAATTCCAAGGAACTATCCAAAAGAAACCTGTTGGTTAAGCAAAACTAAGCTTATCAGCTCTACATCAGTAAGAAAGAACACATTCTTAGTAGTATTTCAAATAAGAAAATCAAAATCCGTAAGAAGTGCACACTTTTCAATTTTTTAAATATTTCTTTTGGAAATGTTTGACTGATTATCTAGATTACAGATTCTTAGAGTATGTATATAGTGACAGAACAATTTTTCCTAAGAGAAGCAGGGCAGAAAAGAGTGAGGAAAGGAAAGAAGTGACAAGGAGCCAGCATTGGACAGACATGAAACCATCACTGTGGAAGGATAAAAGAAGCCTTAGATATAGGAAACCTATTACACACACACACACACACACACACAGAGCCACACAAAAGAGTATTTACAACAGGTTTAAACAATAATTTGAACCCTAGTGAATTCCATCAAGCATCAGTCTAGCAATCATGGTCCCCAAAATGGACTCTGCAATTTCAGATTGTACTCGATGGAATTATATCAGTTAGAGATATAGGAACATGAGTTAAAACATAAAGCAATCAGGAATTTGACCTAGAGGGCCAAATAACTTGAAAAGACCACATGAACCTCCTATCTTAAGAACTTGGCCTAAGACCTGATGAGGGAATTCAACTCTAACTCTGAGCAGAATGAAACTAATTGGAGTCAACAAAGGTAAGACTGAGGAAAAGCCTCACAAGGTTTTGAAAGAATACTCAGGTAAAGTTTGTCTAAAGGAAATCAGTCTAACAAAACCTAACTCCAAGCAGTCCAACCTCATGGGTTCCTGGAGTTAGAGCTCTTCTTACTGACTCACAATGGAAAGTCATGAAAACAGACAGTCACATTGTAAGTTACAGATCGGGTATTTTCATCTAGAATAAGAATTTTCAAAGTTGATTAGATTATCAAAGGATTACTAAAATCATTCTCATTCCTAGGAGGCAGAAACTCTGCATTTGGGAGGTTGACAAAAAGAACTTAAAGTTTAGACCCAGTGCAGGGTGTATCTCACTGTTGCTCTCTGAGAGACTCCTGAATGGAGAATTCAGCGGCCTCAGAGGAACATATTTCAAGTAGAGGAGCTTAAGTGAGATTGCACAGGAGTTTCACTGGGACCTCCCTTGTATCTCCACAATTTTTGACTCTTTGTCTGACAAATGATCGCAAAGAGAAAAACTTTTCATCAAGCAAAACTGAGTTTGTTAGAACTACTGCAATAAAAAAAGAACACTACATTGACAAAATTTTAGTAGGTCTCTAAAATGGAGAGTTTAGGGGAGGATATTTAGAGGGTGTTAAGTTACAGGCAGGATGATTTAAAAGCAAGTCTTGTAATGTAGGTAATAGGTAGAGATTAGGCAGGTTAGGCAGAGTTTATGACACTCTAGGTTTACACTGATGTGCACAAGTGAAATGAATGGAGATTCTGACCTCAGAGTTCTGAAACGCAATATATTTTCCTCATTTATGAGTCTTTTTTCAAAAATATTTGTATATAATTAAGAATTTGTAATTTTAAAGTGGATTTTACAAAGAGATGAGGACTAAGAAGGGTTACTGTAGAAAGATTTTGACTTGCTAATCAATAAACATTTAGATACCCATTCTTATAAGGCACACACATTATTTTTAGAATCAGTTAAACCCTGGAGATGTTTTCAGCTGAAAAGGCAAAAACAAATTATGATTTTTATTTCTCTGCCTTATATTTTTATTTGAAAGTGTAGTGTTAAACTCATAGGGATCTTTTTTGGCATTGTTGTTTTTATTTGTGTATACAACCTATGATCCAGTTATTTTTTGCCCTTTACCTATGTCAATTAATATAAAAGGAAAATACTACTCCATATGGTTGAATTGATTCAGCCCGTTTTCATCAGAGAAGTATTTATTCATACATAAATGAGAAGATCTCTTATGATTCCTTTCTTAATTACAAATAAAAGCCAATAGCCACCTCAAAAATATACAGAAGATAAACATTTTTATTATTTTGATACTTATCCATTACTTAGCAAGAGAATTTCTTTTCGTTTAGATTTATGTTTTCATATAGAACAAATAATCCCCATGTAAATATTCAATTATTGGCTTTGCTGACAAACGTATTAAAATCCTGTAAACCTACAATGGGAACTAACTACTTCTCTTCTCTGAAGAACTTTCCTGCCCTCCTATTCTCTGCTTAGAAATAGACCCCCAAATCTCCTTCCATTCGTCCATCATCCGTCCAGCTGAGGACAGTTATTTGACATATGTCTATTTTCTGTTTACTTCCCGTCCTCACATCCACTTTGAGACAGTTTTGGGGACATCGATGCTCAGTCAGCCCAGTGGAATAGCAACACTCCCGACTAGTTCCATTGCTGTCCTCCAGTTATATCACAGGACCCCGCAGTCCCTTGTCAGTGCTCACCACACTGTTACCTAATATGTAATCTAAAACTTAAATAAGATTACCAGTAGGTGGAAAAATATTGTATTTATTATTATAAATATTACACTGTTGAATTATTATATAAACGTTTTAATTATATTAAAAATGTTAGGATTAGAGAATTTCAGACTCACACAACAGTTATGTTCAAAATAATAGCTATAAGTAAAATTGCTATTGCATACTATATTTGTTTGCTAAGGCTGTCATTACAAAGTACCATAGACTGGGTAGCTTTAACAATAGAAATTTATTTTCTCACAGTTCTGGGTCTAGAAGCCAAGATCAACATGTCCATAGGTTTGGTTTCTTCTGAAGCTTTTCTCTTTGGCTGGCTTTCAAATAGCTGCCTTCTCGTTGTGTCCTCACATGGTCTATTCTTTGGGTGTTCATATCCCCAGTGTGTCTTTGTGTGCCCAGATTTCTTCTTATAAGGACACCAGTCAGTGTGGTTGGGGCCCACCCTAGTAGCCTCATTTTACCTTAATTATCTCTTTAAAGGCCCTATCTCCAAATACCATCGCATTCTGAGGTATTGGGGGTTAGGACATCAACATCTGAATTTGGGGGAACACTATTTAGTCTATGAAAAACTCTAAAAGTAATACAACTGTACAAATCATTTCCCTCAAAATAGAAGCTTTCTCTTTGCCCTTTACCTATTTACTCAGGAGTGTCTTGTCTCTTCAATAACATTAAAATTTAGTTACAGGGCTTCCCTGGTGGTGCAGTGGTTGAGAGTCCACCTGCCGATGCAGGGGACACGGGTTCGTGCCCCGGTCCGGGAAGATCCCACATGCCGCGGAGCAACTGGGCCCGTGAACCATGGCCGCTGAGCCTGCGCATCCGGAGCCTGTGCTCTGCAACGGGAGAGGCCACAACAGTGAGAGGCCTGCGTACCGCAAAAAAAAAAAAAAGAAAACAAAAATTTAGTTACGTTTAAATTCCCAACAACAAATATAAACAGTAAATAGAAGAATAAAATAACACATGTAAATAATTTATCTGAAATTCTAATATCCCAAATGCTCTGAAAACTGATATCCCCTCCTCAAAGGGAGGCTCAAGCCCATTTGGTGGCCCAAACCTGGCCTGAACTAATATGAACCCATTTATAGTCTTTCTTTTTCCCACTTAGCATGAACGTGTATATGTTTTACTACAGAAATATCAACGTGTTTATACAGAGTGCTGCTCCAAACCCTGCTGGGAATATTCTAAAGATATGGCATATGCTCTGTATTACTATTTTAAAATCAGGGTAATTCCAAATTACCAGATATATTTGACCTGAAGAATTTTGGATAAGGCACTGTAGATCTTATATAGGATACATTTCACTCTAAAACCCTAAAAAAATAGCATCCTTTCTTTTCACAATATAAAAAAAAATTTGAATTACCCTTGGTAAGTGCTTTGCGTGTGCTTATTAGTTCTGTAAGCACTTTACATATAGTTACTCATCATAACAAACTTGTGAAATAGCCACTATTATCATTCTCATTTCAAAGAAGAAAAATCCAAACAAAAAATGGCTTAAATAACTTGCCCAAGTGTTATAAGTGGGTGAAGCCAGGATTGAAACCTAAGGAATATGACTCCAGAGTAAAAATTCAACACTACACTATGATTTATAAGAAGAGAAATTAATAGATTTACTACAACTGGATATTTTGACTCTTGGCATTCCTCATGAGAATTATCTAAACTTGCTAAACAATCATATTCTCTGTCTCCCCCCCTCTCTCTCCTTGCCTACTTATTTGTTGCATATAGGTATTATCTCATCCAAGACCAAGACCACAACTACTCTTGTTTTCTTAGGAACTATTTGACTACAAAGAATAGAAACCTAGTTAAAACTTACATTAAATTGAATAGTGTCGGGTACATCCATTTGCAGGGAATATATCTTGATCTTCTGGAAAATGGATGATAATCAGCTCCTTTTCTCTGTTTCTCTCTTCTCTAATTCTACATCATTCTTCTTTCTGTGTAAATTAGGTCGCTTCTCTACCTTTTTTTTTTTCCTTAACCTATACTTTGTCCCTCATGACTACCACCAAATGATGGGCTCAGCTATCTACTGTGTAGCTGGACAGTCACTTCTAATTATAGACAGTGTGGTCTAATTTCCCCTAGCTCATCCACACGGTTCAATCAAATAAATATACTTTAGCAACAGGAATTAGGATTAGAAAAATGATTTTTTTCTTGCTCTTTTTTTCTCTTTTCTTTCCTTTTATGATTTCAAATGATAAAAGCACCATTTAACTCATCTTTGGATTTTACCACTTGTACTGTGGTAGAAGAGTCTCACGATCTGAATGTTCTCTTTAAGATAATTGTGGTTAGGGAAGATATACTGGTAGTAACTCATGTGGAATGAATGTCGGGGTACCATTTTCATTTTCTTTTATTATTTTTAAATCAAGAGGGGATGAGTTAGGAAAATACAAAATTTACCTGAAACATGCAGCTTGTGCAATTTTCCCAGGCTCAGACTTCTTAACCAGGTTCTGATCATCATCTCAAAGTTAGCTTCTCAATCACCCCTGTCTAAATCTCTTACATCTTGGGGGGGTGATTAGCTTTCACTGATTAAAAATAACATATCCTATGAAGAAAGATAAATGTTGACAATATGGTAAATTAAAACAGTTCTCTATCCGGATTTATTTATCCAATGTATATCTAATCCATTGTATTTATTAAACCAAATCATTGCTGGTACGTGAATCCTGAACATTAGTGTGACCTGTACTTCTCTTCTGTGTACTAAAGGGAGTGGGATCAGACAATATTCCACATGGGAAAATTCACAGTGCACTTGCTTGACCATTTCTGTATGGTTTAGGGGTAGACAATCACAAATAGGACCTAGAGGAATATCTTATAAAACAGTTGAGAGAAAATATAAGGGTTATTTGAATCTGTATTTATAAATACTCAAAAATGTTAAATTCAAAATGGGTAAGTTAATGATATTTAGCAATTTTAACTCATCCACCTATTTATAACTGATGCCATTGTCAAACCAGATCATGAGTATTGTCCTACACTTGGATATGTTAAAGTTAATCAAAATATAGATTTACTTAATATTCTAGAAGTCTGGAATTTTAGAAATTAAACACAGTTGTTGAAACATGTGGAATCAAAAACTGGAAAAATGGTTCTTTGTACCTTTCTTGCTTCCAGTTATAGCCTATCAAAGATGTGATGTTGCTTTCTCCTCTAACAAGTTACATTTGATAATATATTAGCTCTGGTTTACTTTCTGGAAGTAAAGGTCACAAAGAATATTGAGAGTAAGTAGTACCCAGTACAAAAATGTCAAAAGTGTACAGAGGTCAGAAGCACCAGGGGAAACAAATGATCTTCCAATTTTGCCTTGAAAAAGATTTTACTCATCTTAGTGAGTAACTTTGGATGGATAAAAGAGGTGAAAGCCATCAGTTCCAGAATTGGCAACAGGAAAGTGAACATGAAAAGCATATTTAAGAAGCTAGCAAGTGAAAGTAATTCAAAAGAACAATGAAGTGCTGCCTGGAGAACCTAGTAACTTCAGTATTAATTTCTTGAGAATGGAGTAATTCATAGATGTTTTTGTGTAGCACTCAGACAATTTGAGGTCAAAGAAAACTGCAAATGATTTAGGTATTACTGGAGCCATTGACTTCAATGGGATCATAGAAAAATATGTAAGAATTTTTTATATGTTTTGTAGACGGAGACATCTGTGGTACAAAAATTGATTAAATTTTCCCTAAATAGGAAATGACTGCATAATAAGAGGCAGTGCGGCATAGTGGGATTTGTAGAGGGCGTATATTTTGGAGCTTTTATTACCAGTTCTGCTCTTTGCTTAGCAACGTGATGTTGAGCAAGTTGCATAACCTATGTCACTGAGGTACATAATCTGTACCTCAATTTCTTCATTTAAAAATTTAAATCCATAGTTGTATTTAAATCCTTACCCCATAGGATTGTTAAGAATAGAGAAAATGAGATCGTATATCAAAAATAGTGATCTCAATGTAAGGTACCAATAAAAATACCCCAAATGGAAGTTTTAAATGCTGTTACTGTTTATTGTTACTGTTACCTTGAATTAATAAAAGACAGTAGACATCCTAGTGTGTAGACAGTAGACATCTGAGTGTAAAGCCACTTACTCAGCACCACATCTCGGATTGAATATTGCCTATTGAAGGAAAAATTCCCCAGGGATTCCTACTTGCAAAAATAGTACTTGATGCTTGGTTCTACTATGTTATTATGTTTGTCATATTGTATTGTGAGTCTTTTTGTTTGTCTCCACCATTCTATCACTTAGACTGAGTTCCTGGAGAACAGAGTCTTACTCTGTTTCCATCCATAAAACTTGGCATAGTTCCTAATATAAAGTAAGCACCCAACAAATGTTTGTTGTGTTAAATCTTGTTCCTTTTTAGAATCAGCAAGAGTTGGGTTTAGAACACCTATGCTAGTCTAGATCATTTGTTCCTTTTGCCTTTCACATATTTAATTAATTAATATATTTTGGCTTCACTTATAATTAAATATTAAAGTTAATAAGCATATTTAATTTTTTCTCTTTAGCCTACTTCAAGAGATAGATGCTGGTCATGGTTGTTCACATTTTAGGTGAATTTGAGATATACAACTTTAAAATGGTGAGAAAAATATTTATAAATCTCCAATTGTGGGGAAATTTTTAATATAGTTGAATTTTAAAAAATTTGTCAAGTTTCATAATTTCAAATCTGATGATCCAAGTGAATTTTTAACTTGTATGATGGGGCTAATTCAACTGTTTGAATTACCCATTATTCTTTGTCAGGAGTAAATTATGCAAGGTTTTCAGGCACTCGTCATGTTCATCTCATAAAACTACCCTGAACTGTGATTCCCTTTTGGACAGATAAGGCTGAATCAGGTGCAGAGGGGATCAGCTGATTGCCCAAAGTTAATCAATGTATGTAAATTGAGTACAGAGATTTTGAAATGATATAGTTAAATGGTATTTAAACTAATCTGTGATAATTAAGGAAAGACGCTCTTTAGAATGACACATGAAGTGATATATGAATTTGAGGACCAAGAGACTGAGCATTAGCATATAGAAAATATTAGGCATGGGGCGATAAAATTAATTGACAGACCAGGTTGTTTTGTTTTTTTTTTTAGTATCTACAAACATGATAAGAGATGAAAAACTAAGAGAATTTGAATTTTAAAAATAAAATAGAGATTATATATATTGTAGGAGGCCATAAATTGAATAGCTATTCTTTTCAACCCGACAACACTGAAAGTATAGAGTTAATATCCTAAATTTGTAAAGTAGTCTATAATAAAAAACAAAACAAAAACCCAAAAACATTAAACCAACTGGGCTCTTATCCCAGAAAATCACTGAAGCAAGAAATACTTGTATCAGGAGAGAGGAAAAGGGAAAGAGAGAAAGAAGAAGACAATAAAACAAAAAATGGAAAGAAACCTAGCTGGCCAAATTTAATGAGGGAAGTGGAAACGTTGTTCATTTTATAGACGGTCAAATGAAATTTCCCTCCGACCTAGGAAGGACTACACTCAAAGCATAAAGCAGAGTTTTCAGTTATGAGAGGAAAATTCAAATATGACTTATTTCATGAAAACTGTGGGGAACTTTATAGCTTTGCTTTTATACCTTAAATTTAGCTTAAGTGTATTTTTTTTTACATCTTTATTGGAGTGTAATTGCTTTACAATAGTGTGTTCATTTCTCCTTTATAACAAAGTGAATCAGTTATACATATACATATGTTCCCATATCCCCTCCCTCTTGTGTCTCCCTCCCACCCTCCCTATCCCACCCCTCCAGTTGGTCACCAAGCACCGAGCTGATCTCCCTGTGCTATGCGGCTGCTTCCCACTAGCTATCTATTTTACGTTTGGTAGTGTATATATGTCCATGCCTTTCTCTTGCTTTGTCACAGCTTACCCTTCCCCCTCCCCATATCCTCAAGTCCATTCTCTAGTAGGTCTGTGTCTTTATTCCTGTCCTATCCCTAGGTTCTTCATGACATTTTTTTTTCTTAGATTCCATATATATATGTTAGCATATGGTATTTGTCTTTCTCTTTCTGACTTACTTCACTCTGTATGACAGACTCTAGGTCCATCCACCTCACTACAAATAACTCAATTTCATTTCTTTTTATGGCTGAGTAATATTCCATTGTATATATGTGCCACATCTTCTTTATCCATTCATCCGATGATGGACGCTTAGGTTGTTTCCATCTCCTGGCTATTGTAAATAGAGCTGCTGTGAACATTTTGGTACATGACTCTTTTTGAATTATGGTTTTCTCAGGGCATGCTGGGTCATATGGTAGTTCTATTTGTAGTTTTTTAAGGAACCTCCATACTGTTCTCCATAGTGTCTGTACCAATTCACATTCCCACCAGCAGTGCAAGAGTGTTCCCTTTTCTCCACACCCTCTCCAGCATTTATTGTTTCTAGGTTTTTTGATGATGGCCATTCTGACTGGTGTGAGATGATATCTCATTGTAGTTTTGACTTGCATTTCTCTAATGATTAATGATGTTGAGTATTCTTTCATGTGTTTGTTGGCAATCTGTATATCTTCTCTGGAGAAATGTCTATTTAGGTCTTCTGCCCATTTTTGGATTGGGTTGTTTGTTTTTTTGTTATTGAGCTGCATGAACTGCTTGTAAATTTTGGAGATTAATCCTTTGTCAGTTGCTTCATTTGCAAATATTTTCTCCCATTAGTGTATTTTTAAAAGTTATGTTTTGGTTAGTTGAGATATTCCTATTACCAACCTATTTCCAAAGTCATTTTGTTGTCTATGTTTAGAACTTACTAAGGGACTGTTCTGAACAAATTAAGGGTGACTCCAGTTCTTATTTAGGGCTTACTAATTAAGTTATGGTGTCCCCTAAGGTCCTGACCCTGTCTCTTCACCCTTCCTCTTTTGACACATTTTTTTCCTAGGTCATCTTATCCACCCTGGTGGCTGTAACGTTGGCTACCTGCTGATGTTCCTAAGTCTCCATCTCCATCCAGATCTCTTTCCAGACCTATGTCTATTCAGTTATCAGACGTTTCTATTAAATATTATTTAAATTTTAAAGATATGTAGATAGACAATTCGTAATCTTCATGTTCTTCCCTCCCCCAAACACCAATTTCTTTTCTGTTTTTTAAAATTTCTTTTAATGACATTACTTCTTAACAGTCCATTCTGGAAAACACAGAATCAACCTCATTTCTTCCTGTTCCTGTATGTTCCCACTCATCACAGTCATTACAGTCTCCACTCTACTTCAGATGTCTCAGTTACATTTCCTCCTGTCTATCCCTTTCCCACTGAATGAATTTGCATCTTCATTACCTCTGAAGGGAAAAATTAAAACCTTTTAATGGGTTCTCCACCTTCTCTTCTTTCCCATCTCCAATCTACCCTCCACACTGTTGCCCGAGTGCAATTATGAGCCTTCCTCACTAAAGGTGTTACTATCTTCCTGTCACACAAAGAGAAGGGCTAAACTCCTTAGCACATCAACCAAAACTTTAGCAAATAGGCCTTAACTTATTACCATTTTAGAAATCTCTAAATTTCCCCATTTCTCCTTCAGTTAAACTATAATGGGGGGATTTTGTTTATTCTTTAAGACCCAGGCTAAATGGCATATCGTTTGGCAGAGTGAGTTGCCCATTCTGTAGCATATTTGTACTTACTGCTATTGTAGACATAATTACATTTTTTATAGTAATTAGCTAGCGTGTCTGGTGGGCTACAGCCAGAGCTTCTCTAGGGTAGGTATGTGTTTTTTACATCTTTGCAATCCTCAAAACTTGATTTAAGAGCCTAGAACACAGGAGATATTTAATAAACGTTTGCTGATGGACTGAATGCGTGACTTGGGAAGCTCTGTGAGTTTCTAGGGTGGCCTTCTTGAGGTTTGCAGGAATTACCACTAGATGTCACTAGCACATTTCCAATAGCAATATACCTGAGGCAGGGAGAACTAACCTTTACTGAGCACCTACTGTGTGCCAGGCCCTTTTTAATAATTCTGTGAAGTAGGTATTATTATCAGAAACCTACCTTGGAAGCAGATGCTAGGAATGATTAATAGGTCATACAGCTAGTATGATGTAAAGGTAGGATTAAAATCTACAGGTGTCTGCTATCAAAACCTATGGTTTTCCACAGTGGCAGCCACATTCTGTTTCTTTTCTGACAATTGAGCCTCCGGCCTCCACATGATAAATACCATTTGCCACCTTTTCTAACAAATTAAATCTTTACTGGCAAAATAAGCTGTTATTGGGTTAGGCACTCTTATTTAAGACCTTTTGAGTTAAAAGTCAGAGACTTGGCTTCTCTAATAAGCTTTTCCTGAATAGTTTGAAAACAGACTACCATTCAAAGAAAGCTTTTTAATTAAACGTGAGAATGTAAGTTTTGAACACGAGCAGTTAGATTTCTATATTATTACTAGTTTCTTTTTTTTTTTCAACTACCATTTGAAAATGGAGGTCTACTGTTTATAAGGTGATAGATTTAGTAATTAGGGCTGAATACATGAATAAAATATAGTCCCTACCTTCAACGGTTGTAAAACTATGATATCTCCTTAATACAAAGTCAGGAACATCATGATATTTTTACTGTGGAGGGTATTTAATCTGAGACTCTGAAGTTTAAATAGCATTTAGAGATACTAATCCATTTGATAATGTGACCATCTATTCTTGGACCTTAAATACTTAGAAGCACATACTTGAGCATGGTGAAAGTGCACTAGCTCCTGCCTACTCACTCAAGATGTCATGTTTTACTTTTAGACCCAACTCTGCCTATACAGAGTCCCAAGCAAGACCCAGAACTTGAGGAGATATACATTTGTAGAAGTTCCAATCAGAGAACGGTTATAAGAAAGTATGATGAGATGGTGCTTAGACTTGAATGCTTGACTTGCACTTGGATGGACCCAATCATCATATTTTCCAGCCCTGAGCACATGGCGGCACCAAGGCAGTCAGCCATTATGCAAATGAAAGAGAGATGAGAGAGAGGGAGGTGGCTCATGCCTCCCCATAAATTTTACAGCTTCTCTTTAGTTTAGTCAACTTCTGTATCATATCAGACTCTCTAAACTTTCTGCCAAATTCAGTAGTCGTTGTTAATGTTTTTGCTTTTGCTATTGTTAATTATTTAAAGACGCTAAACCAACAACTAATTTTAAGTTGTACGTTTATATACGACATGATAAAGTTCTCCACAGATTTTTTAAAGATAAGGAATTAATGCAGTCATGGAAACAGTTTATCTCCCTCACTTAATGTTTTATGTTGGTGAGCTTGAATTTTATGTGAAATTAAATTATGCGATTTGAAAGTTATCAATATAAAAGGATAATACATCTTCAGTTTATTCCAAAAATTAGAAGTAATGTCAAACCCCTATATTAAAAATGCATAAAGAAAAGCATAATGTCAAAGTTAAAGGGCCAACTGAATAATAAATTGTGTTTATGTTATTTGTACAGAAAGATATCTCTTTAGAAAAGAAACAAAAATACCCGTCAACCTTGATCAATATTTGCATTGAATTAAGAGAGTTTTAAATTATGTGAGGTTATTAGCAACATGTTTCTCAAATAAAATGTGCCCAGTTGGTTCTCCTTTCTTATCAGAAAACAGCAACAGCTTATGGGTTTTTTTGTTGTTGTTTTTGCGGTACATGGGCCTCTCCCTGCTGTGGCGTCTCCCGTTGCGGAGCACAGGCTCCAGACGCGCAGGCTCAGCGGCCATGGCTCACGGGCCCAGCCGCTCCGTGGCATCTGGGATCTTCCCGGCCCGGGGCACGAACCCGTGTCCCCTGCATCGGCAGGCGGACTCTCAACCACTGCGCCACCAGGGAAGCCCAGCTTATGTTTTTTAAAAACTGATACATCTAGAGAAATGGTCGGTGTATACACATCTTCCATCTTTTACTTTCTACTTTTGCCTGGCATAGTGTGCATACTCAAAACATTTATTTATTGAGATGTTGAATCCATAAATAAACGAATGGTTGGGTCAATCAAGGAAGTTAGAGGAAGATTTGGTGGATCATTCAGTGGCTTCCTTCTCTTGCTCCCTTGCCATCCCTGCTATTTTGCACTGAAAACAAACAAAAAAAATCACTATGGAAGCTCTAGGAATCCCTAGTGTATAGATCGCACACACTGAGAGACGAGACAGCTTAGTGATGCGAATGACCTGGAGCAAATCCCAGCTGTGTCACTTAGTAGCTCTTGTAAAAACAATAGCAAAGCATTAGAAATTGTGCTTCAGTTTTCTTATCCTTAAAATGGGAGGTAATAACAATATCTACCTCATGGGGTTATTGTGAAGATTAAGTGAGCTTGAATATGCAAAGCCATTTGAACAATATATATCATTAATGTTTTAAAGGTGATTGTTGTTGTAGTTAAAGTGCAGAATCAGAAAGGTTAAGGACAAACTATCCAATAGATTTCCTGGTTTGTTTTTTTTTTTTCTCTCAAGTGATAAGCAAAACACAGAGGTCCTTTTTTAATTACAATTAACTAGATTCACTGAGTCGGAAGCTTTGGAAGTTTAGTTTAGTTTTGTTTTTAATAATTACAAGAGAAAAAATATGAGTTAAAAATGATTTTACCTAACCATAAATGAGAGATTAGTGATTTTAAGTTTATTATATTTATTAAACTATTTTAATATAGTCAAGTTTTTATGTTTCTTTGCTCTAAAGAAAAAATGAGTAAAAACTCTATTTGTGAATCTGTCAGTGAATCATACCTAAAGAAACCTTCTGCATTCAGGTCATGAGCCATAAAAAGATACCACCTGATGGCAGAATGTTCTGATTGCAGGTAAAAAGCTAAACAAAAACAAGCAGCTTTTAGTGCTAAGCTGACAAACGGAAACAATAAAGTAGTACCGTGCATTCCCACAACATCCATTTATTTATGTAAATCTTGGTTTCCTATAAATGAGCCTTGAGGCTTAGCAGGACTAGAAAACAGTTGGAGATTGTGAATGCCGCCATTGAAGGTGAGTTTCCAGAGGTGGGTTCGAATCCTGACTTCACCTCTTAGCTGTTGAATTGACTTTAAGCAAGATAGTCAGCTTATTCATGGCTCAGACTCCTTGCTCCGTACCTATCTCGGAGTTATTGTGAATTAAATAGCTTGTTTTTATAAGGTTCTTAGAATAGTATCTAATGCAGAGTAAGTGCTGTATAGAGTGCTTATTAAGTAGATAGAAGTACTATATTGCATATTCATTTCAGTGGGGTTTATGAGACCAAAACTGTCTTTTAAAGATATATTAGTGGTTTCTCAGGTGTTTCATACAGGGTTACAAAGTCCAAGCTCTGAAAGGTACTTCGCTTTTGTAACCTTGTATTGTAAGAAGGAATTTTATGTAGTGCTAATCAACCAACACCGTAAGGTAGAAAAAAAATTACTAAGGTAGAAAAAAAATTACTAAGAGCATCAGTTTTTTGTGGTGTTAACCGCACTTAAAAAATCCTGGCTTTGCTACTCATGACTTACATGGCCTTTGAAAAGTTATTTATTTTCTTAAAACCTATTTTCTTATTTTAGTTCAATAGTAAGAAAAGAAAAAATATTATATGTAATTTGTATCATACTTTACTTTCTAGCAAAATTCAATGGCTCCTTCTCTATCACCCAAGTGATTAAGATTTGCCATCTTTGATATATCAAAATACACACCCAAAATCTGTTTTAAGTCATTTTATATTTATATGGTTCTAAATTTTATTGTATATTAGATAGCAAAACATTTACATTATGTATGTCAAACAAATATTTGATTATCTTGTTGATATATCTGAGACTGAACATTTTCTTCCAATCATTAATACTATGCTAAGGAATGATGCATGTAATTGTATGTATGGGTACTCCAAAAATAAAAGGAGAAATTTTAGAAAATTCTAATGAACATTATATCTGTTTTTCTTCTCCATTGTGGTTATCTGTTTATGGAAGAAGTAATGTAGTTACAGAGATTAATCTTCAAGTTTCTTCTCGACTAGATAACTTCATAGGAAGCTAAAGCACTGAATGGAAAATAAACTTTTATGAATAAACACCTTTTTATATTTCCCCAAAGAAAGCCGTCTGTTTATATGAACAAAGGCTTCATTCATAATTATACTCCAGTGCTCTTTCTGTTTTGCATAATACCTAACTTGCAACTTTCTCGTTGATATAGGTGTTAGACTATGTCATTTTGAAGATGAGTATTATGATCAACTCTTTCCAACAGTTTTTTGTAGAAGAGGTTTTCTGTAGTGAAATTTAGACAAATTTTTCAAATTTTGAAACCTTGATAATATAGCCTCATTCCATTCACAGTCAGTCTAGGTAAGGAAAATATGCTCTAGGATTCTCAGTGAATGTGCCAGTCAGAGTTTAAAAGATAACTTAAATTTCCTTCCTTAACAGAGTTGGGAAAAGTGAGTTCTTAAGGTTGCAATCTGCAGTTTTGATATTCATGTATAAAAGGGGGCAGATGTTCTTTTCTGCTAAATCATTCCCATAATACACTTTCCCTGTATTCAGAGATGAATATGCTTAGTGTCAAGCCTTGGCAGAAGGTTTCAGGAAAACATTGATTAAACTCCATAGGTGAACAAAGGAGAGAAGAAGATTAGCCATTTAAAATGTAATGTTCTTTCAACCTTTTCTTAGCCTCTCTCCTCTTACACATTTTCTTTGATTCATACTATTAAGCCTAAAATCAACTATCATTTTTAATGTATTTTCACACAATTTAATTTATATATATATATATATAAATATAATATATATGTGGTCAGTATCTATATGTGGTCAGTATCAAATCCCTGAGAACATTGCTAGGCCACCTTTTTAACATTAATCTTCACTCATATTTATAGAATTTGTATAGCTTCTAAATATATCTCAGAGATGTTAAAAAGAGGATAAAAATAGTTCATTAACAGATTCAAAATATGTTTTCTATAATCAAAATAAATGATTGGGTAAGTTTGTGAAAGCAGTATTTCAAACCAGAGGTGACTCTAGATGCTGGCTAACAAGTATTTTGTACAGGTTATATATGTATAAATAGAAAAAAATCAACAAATATATGAATATTTATTATTACACAGTAGATTAATAGAACTGTTTATAGAGCTACATGGATAAATAAAATAATTGGTATATGGTAGGTAAGTAGACAGATAAATAGCTGTATCTATACATAAGTTATAGTACGTAATTTATGTTTATAAATATGTGTGAGTATAGCATGTTTTTAAAAAAGAATTCCTAGTTAGTAAATTATGAAGAAAATTAGGAGGATATATCAGGGGCTGGGAAGTTTAGAAAAATGGAGAATTTCAAACTTCATGGTGTTTTATAAACTGTCTAGTTTCACCTCCATAATTTCAAAATATACTGACTTGTGCAACTGAATTTACATGATGACTAAAATAGTTTAAGCTTGGTTTAGATATAACAGATATTACTTATAAGATATTCTTCCAAATGGGGGGAGGTATTTACATTTTTAATAACAATTTACATGATAATTTGCATATAGTATTCAAGGATCAATGACTATACCAGTTTTAATCCTTTAATTCAGTATTTATTAAATTCTTGCTATTATCAAAGAACTCAGAGTTAAATAAATTTTTGAACATGATTCTTGACCACAACAAAGTACAGTTGGAACAAAATTTGTGTATTGTTTATGGAAGTAATTGCATGAGACATAGGCTTCAGAGAGAGAGAGTTTCACTATGTAATTGTATCAACATGGTAATGACCAAAACTGAAAGACAGTGAGGACAGAGTGAATATGAAGGATGATTTGACCCATCTTAGATACTAATTCAGTGTTACCTGAAAGGAAGAAACAAAGATGATTGCAAAGTTTTAAGTGTGATAGGGCTAATCATGTGACAAATAAAAGGAACTCAGAGGAAAGCTAAAATGTGGGTGATAGTTTAGTTTTAAACATTTTTAAAAGATAGAGTGAGTACTTGTGAAAATTCTCACTGTTTAGTTTATGAGAGGAATCTGTCAGAAGATAGAACAATTCTGGGAAGGCATCTTCAAACAGGAGATAGTTGAATCTAGGAGAGAAATTGAGATCTTCAGTGTGTAAGAAAAATAACCAGATCAAAAATAACCAGGATACTTGACTGTATTTACATGTCCAGCATGATTGCGGGGGGAGCCTGAGACGGAGATAGAAAAATAATCAGAAACAAACAAAATAAAGTCAAGATGGTGTCAGTAATCAAGGGGAGGGTTTCAAGAGGAAAGAAAGAAACCTCAGAAACATCTGTTCTCTTTTGTGTATTCTAAATAGATAAAAATCTCTCTCTCCCTCTCCCTCTCCCTCTCCCTCTCCCCCTCCCCCTCCCCCTACCCCCTACCCCCTACCCCCTACCCCTCTGCCTTCCCCTTCCCTCCACCCCAAGCCCACCCCCTGCCTCTCTCCTATTCTGATGTGGAAAAGGGTCATAAAAAAATGGGTGTTTAAAGTGTTTTGATGTTTTAATTTGCATATTTAGGCTTTCTTAACTAAGTTCTGCATCTTTTGTCCTCAGGTGAGGACTTGAAATACTTCTCCCAGGGAGATGCAAGAGGGAGGAGATGTGGGGATATATGTATACGTATAGCTGATTCACTTTGTTATAAAGCAGAAACTAACACACCATTGTAAAGCAGTTATACTCCAATAAAGATGTTTAAATAAATAAATAAATAAATATTTGTCCCTCCTACTCCCCATTGGAGATTTATGTTATATTATCAAGCTCAGTGATACAAATGATCTCTTGTAACCTTTTTCCTACTATTACCAATTTGATGATTAGATTCATGATGGCAAAATAATAATGAAAAATGACTTGTTTCTGTTCCTAGTTCATATTCTTGAATATTAATCGTTCTACTAATATAGATCAAAAGATTTTTCAAAGCTCTGACACTTCCAACACAGTCTAGCATTAAGAATCTATCTGCTCCGTCAACCTGAAGAAGCTGTTAGCTAAGAGGAAATGCTCCATATTTTCTCCCTGTTATAGTAGAAGAATATGACTGTTAATTAGTTTTACCATTTTAAAGACAGGTGACACTATATATAAAGAAATTAAAAATATTTCACTTGGGCTCTGTGCTGTGTCTCCATCAACTGAACAAAAATATCTTTCCCAGGTTTTCAGCATATACATTATTAATTTTAGCATCTAATCATAAATAGGGATTTTGAGTGAAAATACACTTACTTTTTTAACTTTTAAATGATTTATACCAAAAAATATTGTTTAAAAATACAACCCTTTACTTTGAAAAGGAAAGTACTTGTCAAAAAATAATTCATGCTAGCAATACAATTGCTCTCAATCATTGAGAAAATTTTGGTTATAGTGTCTATTTATCACAGATACATTCCTTCTTTCCCAAAACAATCACTCAAGTTAGACATTTTTAAAATTTTATTTTAACGTTCTTTCTGGGCACAAGTAAGTTCCTTCAAAGAAGAAAAACTATATGCAGTTCATTTCTAGGTCACAAACCTTGCATCTAGAGGAGTTCAAAAAGTTAATGAATAACCAAACTTTTTTTTTCCATTTTGCACTTTAAAGGATAACACAACTCACAAGTATTTTATTTTTTAAAATAGGATAGAGCATAGACTTTTAGAATAGAATGTAAACTTATAACATATACTGCTTCTATATTTTACCTGCTAGAAGCAGCTGTATTTGAAATTTGAAATGTTCCCAAACTTACTTTTAGTTAAAACTAAAATACATGTACAATTGTTTTTGCTTAATATACATTTAAAGCTATATTAAAGAGAAAATATAGCTTTACTATATTTTACTCTTTACTTTTATTTCTAGCTTTTTATAATCTTGATGTATTCCTGTTTTTTTTTTTTTCTCATTTAAATATGGATTATCCTTTCTACTCAAAACTATTGGAGAGCCTTATTTGGAAATTAAGACTACCCCCCTAAAATAATTTCTAGTGGATTTATTCTGACATCCACAAATAGTTAACTTCTAATTTCATCATATGTGTAACTGATTCACTTTGCTGTACACCTGAAACTAACACAACATTGTAAATCAACTATACTCCAATAAAATTTTTTTTAAAAAGTCAACATACAGAAAAGAGATGATTCATTATATATGATACTTATCACTCCAGTCCATTTTACATGTGAAAGATCATTTTGGGCAGAAGATTCTAACTTATTTCAGAGAGAATGAAGAAGAAAATACTTGTGTGGTTTGTTTCTCCCAAAAAGTTACCTAAGAATTTTGAAATTATTTTTTAACATTTTATAAACATATCCCACTTTGTTACTTGGGATGAATTTTGGATTCCGAGGAACTAATTCTATTTCAGGAATATGTGCATGTCTTTAAAAGTTAGTATAACAAATGAGGCCTGATTGGTTATGGTTTGGATAAAAAAGTCAATAGTAAATACTAATGAACCACTTGATACTATCACCAAGTCTTAACCTGAGTTCTATTAACTTTGCAGACTCGTAGATACGGAAGTAATTATTGACCAAACTTAAGATAGTTTACTGCTGACTCTCATTTGTTGTTTAATGATCAACATTTCCATGAAGGTATATAATTCGTTACTAATGTATAACATATTTCAGCAACTTGACAGTTTTTTTCTGACTTTTCCACATATTTTGGTGCCTCAGTAATGTACAACTTGAAAAACCGTATGCAAGTATCAAACATGTTTTCTATTAGTTAAATATGAATCTCAAAAGATTCCTGTTTTTAAAATGATGCAAACAACCAAAACTAGGAGAAACTCTATCAAATATAATCTGAGGCAAGTGATAACCACAGCCCATCACTATAAATATGGATCTTATTCCTTTGGGAGAGTTTTTTGCTTTCTTATTCCAAAGAGATAACAGTACATTTAACTAATTACCAAGAAGGTCAAAGGCAAATAATATTTTTCTGTGTCCCTGCCCCTGACTTAGCATGTCAGGAAAGAGCATTTATATTAAAAAAAAAAAAAAGATGAGAATCTGACACAATATCCTTCCCTCCTGAAAGCACACAGTCACTAAATAGGCTGTAGGACAGCCAGTCTTACCTTGAAGGAAGGTGGTAGTGTTGATTGACATCTTAGAATGAACAATTTTAAGTTCTGCATCAAGGCTATTTCATTAGTTCCAATGACTTTATCTAAATCTGAGCAGAAAATTCATGGGACCTGGCCAAATTCTTATGCAGGTCAGATTTCTACTCTATTGAATAAATATTGGAAGAACAGTAGGATAAAATTATAGCTGGACCTTTATTGTGCTACAGTCATGCTTGTTCAATGGTATCTTTTTATGAAAACCAAGTATATTTCATTTCAGCTCTTTTACTATATCTGTTCCAATGAACATACCCATGAATTTTATGAACAAATTGATTTTCCTTCAAAGAGCATAGTTTTCATTAAGTATTTCACATTTTGTCTCATTACTCACTTTGGAGTTTGATTAGTTAGATTCATTACAGCACTGCAACATGAAAACATTTTTCATTCAAGGAATTGCTTGTGATAAAAAATACAAAAGAATCAGTAAATTATTTATCAGGATACTTTAATTCTTCGTTGTAATCTAAATGCTTTTATAGGAATCAGAATTTTGACATGAGTATAGTCGTTTAGCTAATGTCAGAAGTTATTTAATATAAAATAAGATAATCACCTTTGTATTTAATTAAGTAATTATGACATTTAAATGTCCCATGTTATAACAAGGAGTTAGGAAACCTGGAGTCTGACATGAGGTCTGGCCCAGACTAGGCACCTACTGAATATTCCTTAATTTTGTAAATCCTGAGTTTGAGCAAGTTGCTTAATCTCTCCATTTCCTTATAATTAAATTCATTGTGTGATACTCTTTCAGAATAACTATGCACTATCCCTGATTCTATTCCCTTACAGTTGCTTCTGTACTAGTTGAAGGGAGTTAAAATTCAGTTGTTTAATTTTGCCACTATAACAATTTATAAAAGGAGAGTACCTTAGAATTTGCTGTATGTAACTGAGACAGATTTATGTATCTATGAAATTACAGTCAGTGTTTTGGAGCTAACATTGATACAGTGTCAACCTAATTTAATTAAACCCAGAACTAGTAGGCTGGCACTGCCTCAATATTTTCTGCTGTCCATTCTTTTGTTTATCTAATTATTTACCATTATAAAGAGTTCATATTTACTGTGAGCAGAACACACTGGCACAGATTTAAGTGCAGTAATAGAATTGCTTTGAATGATGACATCTATCTTTTCCATGACTCCTATGGATTTCATTGCTAGAATATGTTACTAAAATATAATATTTATCTTACTCTAAAGTAAAATCAATGCATCCTTTCCTGATGCACACACTGTATACTAATTGTTAATCTAGTTTTCCATTCTAAATGTTATTAAACTGTAGTAGAGTATTACTGCCTTAAAAATTTTAGTTATAGTCATTAATCCTCTTCAGAAGGGAGATACATCCATGCAACTGAAAATAATATAAATATAACAGCATGAGAAATCCTGCATTGTTTATTTTAAAACTATGTCTGGCTTAAAAAATTAGAGATGCATATTTTTCCTTTGAGACTCATCTTACTGAACTGAGTACATAATTCCTCGTACCTGCATGCCTTTACACATGCAGCTGTCATCTCTGCTCAAGATACAGTTCGATGTCCTCTTCACCCCATTGACGTTTTCCATCTGGCGAGCTCTGAGGAGCCCTTGAAGACTTGACTCAAACAATCATCCCACTCAGACTGACCTAGCAGTTGCTCATCTGTGCTCCCACTCTAGGATATTCTTGCCTCAATTATGGTACATAGTACAATGTATAAATGTACCTGATTGACTCATTATCATTTCACAATTTGATAAACTCTTTGAATATAAGAACTATGTCTTATTATTTTTTAAATGTATTTCATTGAAGTATAGTTTATTTATGATGCTGTGTTAATTTCTGCTGCACAGCACAGCATTTCAGTTATACATATATATACATTCTTTTTCATATGCTTTTCCATTATAATTTTCCACAGGATATTGAATATTGTCTCCTGTGCTATATAGCAGAACCTTGTTGTTTATTTGTTCTATATATAATAGTTTGCCTCTGCTAATCCCAAACTCCTAATCCACCCCCCACCCACCCCCTCTCCCCCTTGGCAACCACAAGTCTGTTCTCTTTGTCTGTGAGTTGTCTTATTTTTATATCTTAGCACCTAGAACAATCTCTGCCATAGAAGTAAACACTCATTTAATGTGTATGAATGGATGAACAATTGAATCAACAAAGATTTTCATGTTTGGCTTGCTAAGTCTCAGTAACCAGAGTTGGGAAGAGTTGCATGAAGTTAAGCATCACGAACTGAGAGTCAAAGTCTTTTTCTTAGATGGATTTACATTTTATGATATCAAAGCTTGATCCACTTTAAAATTTTTTCTGACATATCTTGAACAAGAGAAAAGCCTTCTTTTATGCTTTAACCTAATTCTGTAATCCTTCTTTGAACTACCTTTCTATCTCTACATGCTACTTGTTTTTAAGGGAAAGCAAGGTTAATGTATTTTAAAAACTTCGTGGAAAGTAAGTCCTACGTGGGTTGCAAATGCAAATAGAAATATTGAATTTGAGCTAAATTCTCTCTATAAACTTATAATTTTATTTCTTTTATAGTTTAAAGATATTACATGAGATTAAACCTGGCTTCCATTTCAATAAATATATCAAATTAGTACCTATTTTAAATGTACAATTTCTATTATACATTTAAATTAGTATAATTTTTAAAAATGCAATGTATCAGGAGTTACGAAATAATTACTACTTTTTTTTAAGTAGTATATAATATACTGTATTTTAACTTGTATATTATTTACATGAAACATTATGTGTAATAACGTATATCTGAGGACTAAACTCTCATTAAAACTAATTTATATATAGAAGCTTGCTTTGCAGTAAAATCTAACATTATTTCTACTAAAAAACATATCTCAGCAATTTTATTGTTATTAGTGTTATAAACATTGCATATCAATAGGTCCTATAATAAATAGTACAGTTTATGCAGCAGTAGAGATCCATATGTACCCTGTGTTGGTAATACAAAGTATATGAACGTTCATGTTTGTAAAGCAGATTAATTAAGAAGTATTTGCTTTACCAGAGGATTTTTTACTTCAGAATCTATTTCTTACCTATCTTGCTTCCCTAATGCCTTTACAAAATACTCAGATTTAAGAAAAATGCCTTACATAAAAATTTCAGAAATTCATTTTTTACGTCCCACAGATGTGTAGTTAGATGTATATAGCCCAGGGGATTCATCCAGAATGAATTTATTTTATAGTTTACAAATAAATATGAATAAGAAAAATGGTAGATATTTTGCATTTTAACCTAGAGAAATGAGAACTTCTGTACATCATTGTAAAATTTTAAAAACTACCTATATAGATTTTTTTTAAAAGTCTACTTAACCCAGGCAAGAGAATTAGCTCTTGTTAAAACTTATTTCAAATTCAGTGCCCCAATAAATCACAAGAGGCCTAATAAAAGTCTGAGTTTAAGCCCAGAATATATTAAGTGTATATTCTCCTTCTTAAAAATTTTTGCTTTCATGGACATTTTAGATAGTAAATTGACTGAAACTATATTCCAATATATAGGCACTTGATATCTATCCATTTATTTTGATAATAAGAGAAAAAAAACTAAAGATAAATCAGAGTGAGATCTATGAATAGTTTCTATCTAAAAGTAAATTTTCCATATATACTGTTTTAAAACAATTTTTTTCTAATAATAAAGGTAATGCAACTTCACTGTCTTAAGTATAAGAAATATGTATAAAAAATGAATAAAATAAATCTATCTGTAAATTCAACATCCAAAGATACCTCTGTTAACACTCCAACAAGTAGGAGATTATTCGTATTTTCCATGTCTACTTACACAAGAAAATTTAGATGAAGAAACATACCATAACTCCAACACACTGTCCATCTTTCAGCATTTTTTCTTTTACATATTTTCCTATTTCTCTATTTTTCTATATGTGTATGTAGTATAGGCTCATATTTGTATTTTTATACTTTACAGTGATAAGAATTTCCAAACGTTTGTCAGTTTCCACATTAGCAAAAATTTTTTTATGGCTTAATACCATAAATTAACGTAAATAATCATAAAAGAAAAATAAGGGAAGGTTTCAAACATGAAATTATATGGCCCTAAAATAAGACAGAATTTGTCATTTTATTCATTAGGAGATAGTCATAATTTAGAATGATAAAGTACTTTTAAATTTTCACATATTCATTTATAGAATAGACAAGATGAGAAGGAATATTTTATATGAATTTTCATAAAGGATGGCAGACAATTGAGATAAGAGCAACTATTCTGTCACAAATTTTGGATTATCAATTATGCTATGCCTGTTACCATGTAGCACTATGTACTTCACAGCAAAGTACTCAACACAATTATGGATGATAATAAAGTAAAAAGTAAAGTAAATCTGAGATTGAAGATGTAGAACCTGTATGCGAAAACTTGAAGTAGACAAGATAGGTTTTTCAGGACATATTTTTGTTATCATTCAGGAGGAAAATAGAGTCACAAAAGCAAGAATGTCTAGGAAGATGCCTATGACAAAGACCATTTATCCTGAGTTTGGAAACAGCTCTTTGTAATTGATTCAGTCCCTGCTCCTTCATCATCCCCTGGAGAGCAACAAGCTGAACCATGTGTCATCTCATACAAAGTACGATCAGAGAGAGGTGGTTGCCAGAAAACTACTGTGCTTTCACCTTCGAATCTGCAAATAATCTACAAACCCTCATGCTTCCTCTCTGAAATTACCAAGGGGACCATATGGAAAAATAAGTTCATGCAATATGAGAGAGAATTGAGAGATCCTGAAAAAATATGAATTTAATCAGTTTTACTATTCAGGAGACTGTGCTCCTTCTATTTCAAAACAGGTTCCTGTAACCATACTGTCCATGTGCCAAATAATCAGCCTCCCCTCGTTTGTCATTCCGCTGCAGGTGCCTTTCCTCAGAAAGGCCATGAGCTTAAATATTATCATTCACACAGAAATCAATTTCTTTTGACGGCAAAGCGTTGCAGGCACAAATTTGCATTGTGGTGTGGTAATTTGAAAAAAATCTACCAATTGGAGATTTTGAATGCCCTTGCTACCTCTTTTCTATCTTTTATACATTTTGCTGCTGGAAAAAAAGAAAACTCTCAGTTCTTTTATGAAGTGTTATATAGTTGTATTTATTTTGTAAAATTATTTTGAAGTTAATAAAATATTTCCCAACTCAGGGTCGTCTGTATCCTGTGTAATGACCAAAAAAGATGTATTCACTGGTCATGGTTAATCAAAGAATTAGAAAAATGTATTTGGTTCAATCAAGCAAATAGTTCTTGCATACCTACTAGGTATAACGTATTGTTATAGATGCAATGGAATATTGATGTGCCTCAGATGTCAAAAATCATATTGTTTTTGGACACGTATAAGGTCACATTAACATAAATGCTCAAATTCCCATTGTACTTACAATACTCCTGAGCCCTTAGACCTTTTGAAAAGTGCTCTGATAAAATATTTATGGCAGGCCCCAGAGAATCTGAAGTGTTGAGTTTAATCCTGTTAGTCCTGTGGTTGCTCTCCCACATGAAACCAAGGGCTTGTGCCACGTCCGTCATCCAGGCTCTGCTGTGAGGATGCTACTCGATGTCATCTTCCACTAAAATCTGCTTTGACCCAGTTTCACACGCTTCCTCCTCCATCAGTCCCTTCAGTCTGCCTATCTAACCCCTCCCTGCCAGGCCAACGAAAAAAACAAATCCATGACATTCTTTTATAAACCTTAGCAGTTTCTGCATTTCGTGAGGCTCTTATATTCAATTGTATTTTCTCCTTCAACTTAAAAAAAATAATTTGCACATTTTACAAAGATAAATAGATATAAACTTCAATAATTTATCAGGAACTTCCTGAATTTTCTTCAGGCTCAACCAAAGCCTCTCCCACTAAACAAAAAGAATTTCTACTCTAGTGGCCTAATTGGGGGGAGTTACAAGATGCAATCATGATGTGATTACTAAGCTAAAACATAAGTAACTTGTTTTGGAGATTTAAAAAAAAAAATAAACAAGAAATGTTTGGTTCTAATTCTAAGGGTCAGATAAGGCTTGGCATTGGAGATAGCATTGAAATGAGCATGGAAGAATGAGTCATATTTTGAATTAATTTGGAGAGAGGAAAGTGGAGGGACAGGCATTGTTATACCCAGTTGCAATACAAAAGACACAGAGACATTTAGGTTGCTTCCATGTCCTGGCTATTGTAAATAGTGCTGCAGTGAACATTAGTGTCCATGTATCTCTTTGAATTATGGTTTTCTCTGGCTATATGTCCAGGAGTGGGATTGCTGGATCATATGGTAGCTCTATTTTTACTTCTTCAAGGAACCTCCATACTGTTCTCCATAGTGGCTGTACAATTTACATTCCCACCAACAGTGTAGGAGGGTTCCTTTTTCTCTACACCCTCTCCAGCGTTTATTATTTGTAGACTTTTTGATGATGGCCATTCTGACCGGTGTGAGGTGGTAACTCATTATAGTTTTGATTTGCAGTTCTCTAATAATTAGTGATGTTGAGAATCTTTTCATGTGCTTTTTGGCCATCTCTCTGTCTTCTTTGGAGAAGGGAAAGGGCCTATAACTCCAAAATTCTAAATGTTCTCTGGATAGCAGGCTAAGTGGAAAGTAATTGTGTAAAAACAGTTAGACTAGAGCTAGACTGTGATGATTTAAGATGCTTTGGATTCTACACTGAAAAACTAGGACATTTCTTAGTTCATGTAACAAGAAGGTTTAGAGATAAGGTGGGTTCAGGGATAGTGAACTGAATCATACAGTGAAAGCATGCCTTCAACTCCACTTCTCTGCAGTTCTTTCCCCTCTTTATTTCTATATGGCTGAATTAATTTCAAGCATCACATTCACAGTCAACAGTGTCCAAAGGTAGGGGCTAAAGCTTTTTTTATGTTTTTTATTAAGAATTTTGCCTTGAAATTTTACCCAGTAGACCCTTCCTCCTGTGTCAATGGCTAAAATCCTTCCATAAATCCGTTCAGAAAATGATCAGTGATATGGGAATGGAATTGCCAATTCCTAGATGAATTGATTCCCAGATTCCCCCAAAGAAAAGCCCACCTGATATGTGCACAAAATCAGGTTTGTGTTAGCTAGAAGGAAATTGGGGAAAGTATAGATAACCAGCTAAGTCTGACTGAGAAATAACAGGATGAGAGCTGCATTTTAGAGAATAACTATGGAAATAGTTTGGGATAAGTTAGAGGGTGTACAAACAAGAAGCAAAGAAATCATAAGAGGTTAATGCAATAATGGTGTAAGAGACAATGAAAATTTAAACTAAGGCATGGAACCAAAGTAAGAGTGAGCAGAGGGATAGCTAAGAGAAGATTTTCAGATGAAGCACAGACATCACCAATGGTCTCTTGGACATGAAGAGTGAGGGAAAAGATGGGTAACCCCAGGGTTGAAAACGGAAATTCAGCAATATCATTAACTGAGTTGATAAAGACAGGAGTAGAATAGGGAAAAATGGTTACAATGTGCACAATGATATGAGGATTATCACCTTGAGAAAATGCTGAGTCCCTTCTCTTTCATCTACATTGAGAAACTTAACTAGAAACTGTATTGATTAGGAACTTTGAAATTCTAGACGTTAAGTTTTCCCTTAGAATTGAATTTATTCTTTGTGTGTCATCTTTTCCCAGTACTTCTTTAAATTCATTTCAAGAAATGTCTTATTAATCATTATTTTAATAAATGTTACTGACTATATAAACAGAGCCCTAAAATCGTCTCAGGTGTATAGTTTTAACACATTTTTTGAATACTTGTTAAGAAAAATCAAGCAGCACAGTATAAAAAGGGGGTCCTATAGCTGTGTCCGTGATATTTACGTTCAATTTCAATTGATTTTAAAAATTATCACATCCTATGTCAGCAGATTTGGAGAACATTTTTTTTTTTTTGATAAAGAACAAAATCCAAATTGCTGAGTTCTGGCAGAGAGCGCGGTGAGAAGCAGATCGCTGCCTTCCACCCCGGGGCAGGTGAACGCGGGGAGCGGGGGAGCGGGGAGGGGGAGGGGTGCCCGGGACAGGCCACCGGGGACGTGGTGCCTCTGGGCGTCGGGCATGGCAGTGCGAGAAGCATGGCGGCCACTGGAACACCGTGGAGGGCCCTGAGAGCCTCGAGGGCCCGGGAAGGCGGGGCTATGTGGACACCAGCTCGGCCACCCTTAGGCCTTGGAGCCCGCGCGGATCCGGGACCTGAGGTGACGTCTCTGTCCCTGTTGGACGAGACCTCACGACGTCCGGGCAACGATGGACAAAGGCCTGAATGGGCCGGAAGGTGAGCGGAGCTCCGGTCGTCGACGGGTGGAACGGAATGGTAGCGGGTCATCAGGCACTTGGTCGTCGTTCTACCAAGACCTCGACATCGAAAGATAGAAATGGTAGAAAAACGTACCACATGCGGCCAATAGGAAGTGCCCGCTACCCTTTGGGAAGATTTACTGGCCGTTTATAGAAGGCCTGTGTATATAACATGAAAAAGCTGCTCTCAACTTTCCCCCCAACCTTTCAAAAGAAAACTTTCGCCACATCTAGGCCTTCTAGATGTGAAGAGGTTGCCGCCCTATGATAGAGTGAGAAAGTCACATGTCTTGTAAATGCCCATCTGTTTAAAAAAAAAAAAAAAAAAAACCGTAAAAAAGAAATGTCTTCTGGAAACGACTTTTCGAAATGGAGTTGTTTGACCACCTCTAGAAGCGACATCAGGAGCCACAGAGGTCCACCTTTGTTCAGTGGGTTAGAGGACATGGGATGGAAGATGCTGAGGGGTGAGAAAAGAAGGTTTTATGCCAGAATGGTCACACTTAGAAGACATTTGCATATTAGAACCATTGTTTCGTGTGTGTCTTGTACTCCTCACTGCTGTATATATAGTTGACAGTAAATACTTTTTTGAAATATCTAGGCTTTCTAGGTGTTTTGAAGTGCTGGATATATGTGCAAAGTAGGGGTAAGTAAAAACACATTGTGTAAATATCTTTTTGTTAAAATTCATATGAAATGTTTTGGGATGGGGGCGGGTTGGCCAAGCCACCTGTCTGAACAGTATGCGCTGAGTTCAAGGTCAGGGGAGGGTAAGGAAGTGCAAAGAGCTCTGTGCCAGTGTGTTACAGTGAGGCATCATTAACCATTGTCTTTTTTATGTTCGTGCATTTTGTTTCACTTTGAAGTGTATATAGTGTATATAATGGACAAATGAGTCCTCATTTTGCAGCATCTAGTCTCCAGATCTTAAAGAGGTTGCCAGTATGTGACAAAGTAGTTAGTAAAATTAGCACATTTTGTACACTTTGTGTTGAAATTCATAGGAAAGCTTGTTTTCTGTAAATGACTTTTGGATATGAATTTGTTCAGCCACCTCTAAGCATTACACATGCTTGAACTTGTCCACTGGATTGGTGGTGGAGAGAAGGAAGTGAGGGAGGGAATGGGTCAGGCCAAAATGGTCATATTTAGAAGATACCTCTTATTATAACCATTGTTACATGTGTGCAATTGCATTTAACAGTGCTGTGTACGTAGTGGACAAGTAAGTTCTTACATGAAATATCTAGTCTTTCTAGATGTTTAGAAGTGCTTGATGTATTTAAAAGTAGAAGCAGTAGAATAATGCTTCTTCTAAATAGCTTTTAAAAACTGATGGGAAATAACTGTCTTTGGAAATGGAATTGTTAAACCTCCTCTCTGAACAGTATACTCTGTGCTTGTTCATTGGGTAGAGGGAGGTGGGAGGGAAGATTGCAAAAGATGATTTGCTAGTGTGTACTAGAACATTTCAGCTTATCCATTGCTCTAAATGTTACATGCATTTTGTTTAACTTTATATATTATGTATATACTGGACAAATGGGTCCCAATTTTATAATATCTAGTCTCTAGATATTAAAGAGGTCGCCAAAGTATGACAGAAGTAGAGTTAGTAAACTAACAAATTTTGTACACTTTGTGTTAAAATTCATTGAAAGGCCATCTTCTGAAAAGGACCTTTGGAAGTGAAATTGTAAATTGCATCTAGGTGACACATGTGCCTATACTTGCCCACTGTTGGATGGATGGCGGAAAGGAGGTACTGGGAGAAATGAAGGGTTCTAGACTAGAATGTTCCTATGTAGAAGACACTTTCAGATATAACCATTGTTACATGTGTGTAGATTATTCAACACTACTGTGTATATACTGGACAAACTTAAGTCCTTATTTGAAACATCTAGTCTTTCTAGATGTTTAGAAGTGCGCAAAGTATGTAAAAAGTAGAGGTAGTGAAATAACATATTTTGTAGGTATACCCTTTTGTTAAAATTCATATGAAATACGGTCTTTTAGAAATGGAATGATCAAAATGATCAAACCCCCTTTCTGATCAGTACACATTATTTTATTTGTGCTGGTTCAGGAAGAAAGAAGAAAGTGTAAAGGGCTTTATACCAAGACTAATCGTTGTCTGGTATGTCTCTGCATTTTGTTTTACTTCGCTGTGTACATAGTGTACATAAAGGACAAACGTCCAAATTTACAACATCTAGTCTTCCTAGATGTTAAAGAGGTTGCCAGTGTATGACAAAAATAGCCAATAAATACATTGTGTACACTTTGTGTTAAAATTCACAGGAAAGACTTCTGAAAACAACTGGAGGAAGTGAAATTGTTAAAATCCCCTCTAAGCATTACAGATGCTTATTACTCTTGCCCACTGGGTTGATAGAGATGAGAAGGGGAAGGGTTCTAGGCCACGGTGTTCCTGTTTAGGAGACGCTTTGCGATCATAGCCTTCGTGTACAGTTTATTCACTGCTACTACATGTATATATAGTGGACAAACTTTAATCCGTATTTGAAACATCTCGTCTTTCTAGATGTGTAAAAGTGCACAACGTATGTTGCAAGTAGAGAGTTTAACACCTTTTAAGTTTTTTTTCTGTTAATTCATAGGAATGGTTGTATTTAGGGAGTGGAAATTGTTCAACTTGAGTTTTGGAGAGTGAGCTGACTATTCACTGGGTGGTGGGGAGGGCAGCGGACAGGCAAGGAAGTGCAGAGAAGAGTTCTGTGCCCATGAGTCTTTAGACAGCTCAGACTGTCTAACGATCATTTTAATTGTGCGTTTTAGTTTAAAAATATTGCTGTGTATTAAAGAATAAGTAAGTCCTAATGCCCAAGGTATATTAAAAGTAGAGGTGGTAAAATAATCCCTTAATAAATGCCCTTTTGTTAGTTTTTAGGAAGGGGCTGTGTCTTCTGGGAGCATCTAAGTTAATCCACCTCTAGAAGCTAGATGTAGTCCTGTACTTAGTCGCTGATATCCTGGAGGAGGGGTAAGAGGAAGGGTGAAGGGAAGGGCTCTTGGCTAATATCTCCATATCTAGAAGACAGTTTTAGATTATAACCATAGGTCTAAATGTGCATTTTTGTAAAGTACCAATGTTTATTATGGACAAGGTTCATTCATTATTTTGCAACATCTAGGCTTTTTAGGTGTCCTGAGGTGACAACATATGATAAAAAGTAGAGCTAGTGAATTAACCAGTTTGTAAATATCTTTGTTATAATTGATAAAAAAGCAGCATCTTGGACATGGAATTGTTAAACCAGCTTTGAGAAATGCACATCAGGATTTGTTCATTAGGTTGGCAGCAGGGGGGCAGAAGGAAGTATAAAAGGAAGGGGTGTATGTGGATGTGTTCATATTTTTACTTTGATGATAACCATTGATGTGTGTGCATCTCTTAGCTGTACTATGGGAATACACTGTTAAGTAATTCAATGGAAACATACCTCCTTGCTAATACTTTAATAGTTTAGATCGGTTAATGAATCCGCTTAAAAGCATTATACGTTTGTGTACTCTGTTGCTTTATGTCTCATTTTTAATTGAACATTATGGGGATGTAGTATTTTAATCATAACTCTGCCATTATCTTTATCTGGAGGCCTGTTGCCACTTTTGTCTTTCCTGGAATTTTTGTCTCCAAGAAAGGATTCCATTCTTTTTTCCTTTCAGGTTGAGTTGGTGTTGGCATTCTTGGTTACCAAAATACTCATAGCTTTGGGACTTTGAAATGGTAAATATTCATGATGTTTGAAAAAGCATGATATATAACTGTATGATCTTAATTACATAAAAATGGATGCTTAGTTGTGTTTAAATACACGAACGAGACCTAGAAGGACACATCAAATGGTAAACTGCTTGTGATGATGGATGGCTTTGTTTTCTGCTTCTTGTGTTCTTTGGTTTCCTATTATGCACAGGTTAACTTTTAAGCAATAAATGTTATTTTAAAAACCTTAAAAAAATCCAAATTGCTTATTTCTATTTGTTGTTTTAAATACATAAATTAATATTCACTGTTTCAATCTAGCCTTTATAACTGTAATTAACCAACACTCACAGTATACTCCTACTTGAACATTTGTAGACCTTCCAACTTATATCTGAATTTCATAATATTCCCCACTGTGAGTAGATAATAAAGGAAATTGTTTTATACCTGAACAGGTTCTTGTCAGTCCTAAAGATTTGCATGGTGATCTGCTTTTTTGCCGTTCTTTGTAGTTTCTCCCTTTCTTGGTCTTCATGGTCATTTCTGTCTCTCTCTCGCTCTCTTTCTCGCTCTCATATAGCCTTTCATCTTTACATTGTAAAATATTTTGTATAATTAAAATATATGTACCTAAAATGCTATGACAAAATAAATTGTATATGTTTAACAGTCTCAATTAACTCATACCTCACTGATCCTTTCAAAGGCTTACTTGGTATATGACTGAACAGCTGACAAAAAAAAGCCTTGTATATCGCAAGAGAAGCAATTAACTGTTTTCCCACTGTGGGAAAGGAAATAGTTAATTGTCTTACATAAATTGCTAATATTAGTAATGACTAGTTAAAGATCTGAACATAAGGCAAAGTTTGGGAAATTAAATTGTTCTCGTTTATTTTTTATTAGACATACCGTTTCCGTTAAAGCATTTTATATACATCATTTTCTTTCCACAGCTCTATCTACAACTTTGATGCATCATGAATAGACATAAAATAGACATTCACATACTGTATACACAAAAAGGATAAAAACACAATTTTTGTGGCTCTGTATATGTGCGTATGTATATTAGAGAAAACAAACATACAATTCTTTTGGATCTGAATATGTACACGTGCATTTTGTAGAAAGCAGTGCTTTAGAGACACTTATTTTTTGTTCTGAAAAGCAATGGAGTGAATAATGGAATAATATCATCTAATATGCCACCCATATTCACATTTTCTCAACTGTCCTCAAAATTCACAGCTATTTTTATTTTATTTTTTCAGCATAGGATCCAATTAAACTATTTTTATTCATAGCTATTTTATTTTTTCATAGCTATTTTTATTTTATTTTTTCATAGCTATTTTTATTTTATTTTTTCAGCATAGGATCCAATTAAGACTCATGCACTGTATTTAGTTTTCATGGTACTTTAATCTCCCTTCATCTGAATAGTCCTTCCCTCCTTTTTTGGTGTCTTTTGATATTAATATTTTTGAAGATTCCAACTATAATGTTGTATTGAACGCTTCTCAATCTGGCTTTGTCTGATAGTTTCCTCGTTGTTTGATTCAGGTTATTTGTGGCAAGAATATTGTATAGGCGATATGTATACAAGCAGCATATAATGTCCTTGTTTTTCATAGATACACACTGAATTATTTAAGCATCAAGTATCCTGGTATATGCAACTATTTGCAAATGGTTCAGCAAAAGAAAAAAAAACGGTGTGTGTGTGTGTGTATGTGTGTGTGTGTATCTGTCTATATCTATCTACAGAGAGCATGAGAAAAAGAATCAGATACAGAGCAAGGGACAAAGCAAGTGGTAACAACTGGTGAATCTAGGTGAAGAGTTTACCAATCATCATTGAACTAATCTTTCAACTTTTAAAGATAGGTTTGAAACATTTGAAAATAAAACATTATTTATTTTTATTTTGAAATTGAAACATTTCAAAATAAAAAGCTGGAGAAACAATGAGTGGGACAGTGAAAGGCATTTGCTATAGAATTGATAAACTGAGGTAGAGCAGCCATTCAGCCACTTGCTGGCTCTGTGATTTTGGATAAATCATTGAAATATCTAAACTCATATATCTCAACTTCAAAATGAAGATGGAAATACTGAATTTATATGCCATTTTAAAGATTAAAAATGATAACAGACACCAAAGCTCTTCACACAGTACAACTGGATATAGAATACCAAACAACTGCAGATTCTTCTCAAACTGGAAGCCCAGTGCATTCTATTATCTTACAGAAAGACCTGGGAAATGAATAAGGAATATATTCATCATTTTAAAAAGTGATGGAAGTTTAAATTGGTTTGTTGTTCTATTAGAGAAATGAATTTTGTGTAGTTCAGATGACCTTGGTGACTAAATATAATGAAGTTCAAGGGTGACTAGTGTATAGCTTATTAATTTAGGAAGTCAGTAAAAAAAAAAACCATACAAATATAAGATGAATAAGGATTCTTATAGTGTACAAAAGGTCATAGAGGGCATTAATATAAGAATGTGAACAATTCAGGGCTGAATCTAAATTAGGAAACTGACACGAGGATATTTAAAGCTAATGTTATAGCAGTAGAGAACTCCCTCTAACTTCAGATTGATTTCACAATTGCCCTGAAACTAGAATGGGGTCTGAAGAATCGATTCATTCATTCTGTGGGTAGATATTTATTGAGCACCTTTTTTTTTTCTTCTAAGCCCTCTGTTAGTGTTACAATATAAAAATGAATGACAAGAACATCCCTGCCATCAAGAGGTTCACAGTCAAGTGGAGCAGACATATATAGGCAGTTAAATGTATGTCTTCCCTTGGGGTAACTACTATATTTGGGTGCTCATTTCAAAGCAGCATCTAAACATTTCTTGGAGTATTGGGACAGTTTTGTGAAAGGAGTTACATTTGACATAGACCTTTTGGTTTAGAACAGATGATTTCACATGTAAAAGGGGGAAAAAGTAACTACTCCTGATCTTAAAATATAAGACGTTTTAGAGACTTAAGACTCCTTTACCCTTAGATTGTATAAATTCTAGGTCAACAATTAATAAGAAAATATATACTGAAATAAGTTTTTTCTATGTAGACTTTAGATTTGTATTTCTTGGGGATAGAATTTTTGCTGCCTGATTTGGTTGGGGCTTTATCTATGTGTGAAACAAACTCACTAGCATATTGAAGCTAAACTCTAAATTTTCAAATAGTATTTAAAAGATGGAAGTGTCCTGGATGTTGTTATCCAAGTGAAAGCTTTTGCTGTCATTCTTCCTCTTTCTTATCTTCTATTCTTCTTTCTTTTCTTTAAAAGAAATATTAATTGGTTTTGTTCTCTTTTCTTCTTCCCTCTGATCTCTTTCCTCCTTTCTCTTTCCCTTTCCTTCCAGTCTTTAGAAGTAAGGTCTGATGAGCCAGGAACAAAGAGAATTCAGGGTTCAAGAGGCGTCATAATCATCGGTGGGTCTGAGGACTCATTGGGGTGGGGGATCAGGTAATAGAGTCAGACGCTGGTTACACAGGGAATGTGCAAGCAAATAATTATACTAATGATAATGGACATTGACTTCTCACTGTTAGAGAAGAGATTTACAAATATGGAAGTAGTGAAGGCAGATTGACATCTGTGGTGTTGGGTTGGACTTGGAGGCATTAACATGAACTTTCGATTTTTAATAGGAAAAAATATTGATGTAGATAGATGTCTGTATGTGTGTATGCTTATCTGTACACATATTTCCTAGCTTTGTCTTTTGAGAGGGCCAAGAAGCAATGACATGCAGAAGCAATGTTTTCACCAAGCACCCAGATCTTAAATATGCCTCTCTACTCCGAGACACCAGAGTTCTTGGAGTAATGATTGGTTACAGGGGTGGGGCAGTAAAAGTCCAGGATGAGTCTGCACACAACCCTATTTTACAAACCAGTACTCACAAGATGATGGGTTGTTGTCCAAAAAAAAAAAAAAGAAAAAAATTGAGGAGCTGGCCTAAGGAATCTTCACTAAGCAAATGTAGGACAATTTGAGCATCAAAATAAATACTGATAATAACAGATTATTACCTATGGGATAAAATAGAAACCCTTGAGTCCCTACTGACATAAAAAATAAATATTAATTAAACAAATGGGGAGAAGGGAAAGTTCTTCCTTACAATAGAATGCCAACTAATAAATGTAGATGAATGGTGAATTAGAAAATCAGACAACCAACATAACAATAATTGATTTAGATAAGAATTGTCGATGGGTGCTAACTAGACAGTGAAAATTTGGAGAATAGAATAATTTCAGAGTCTTGAAATAGCACCTCCCCAAATACTTATTAATTGCCAAGGGGAAAATGGTAACTTTGCAGTTGTGGTTGAAGCCATCATCTTAACTAAAGCGTCACTGGTAATGGAACAATTGACATCATTTTTGTAATATACCTCATAAAATTCAGAATCTGAAACTAATCATAAAGAAATGTCGGATAAGCTAAAACTGAGAGGCATTCTATAAACGAACTGGTCATACTCTTAAAATGTATGAAGTTCACAAAAGTAAAGGTAAGATTTAGGAGCAGTTCCAGATCGAAGGGGACTAAAGGGATATGACCAAAAAATACAACATATATACTTGGATTGGATCCTAGACCAGGAGGAAAAGATATCTGAAGAGGGAATTATTGGGACCATTGTCAAAATTTGAATGGGATTTGTGTGTTAAATGGTAGTCTAGATGGCGGTATTGTCTTCAGTGTTAATTTACTGACTTAGATGGTTGTACTCAGGTTTTATAGAGAGTATCCTTTTAACTTAGAAAAGTCACACTAAAATTTTTAGAGTTTATAGGGAATCCTATCTACAACTTATATTCGATTAAGTAAGAATGCAATAAAAATATTACACACACATATATACACAGGGGAGAGAGAGAGAGAGAGAAGCAGGAGAGAGTAGAAGGGAAGGAGGAAGAGAGGGAGGGGGGAAGGAGAAGCAAAAGTAGTAAGATATTCACAAGTAGGGGCCCTGGGTACTGGGTGAAAGCAGTTACTTATGTTATTTTTCCTCTTGTTAGTAACCAACTATAGATTAATATCTCCTATGTTTGCTTATAAAACCCTTCTCACCACCTTCATGGAGTTCTGATGTGTTCCAGATATTGAATTATAGGCAAGGAGATTCCTTTCCCTTTTAAAATTATTAATGAAATTTAACCAAGCTTTCTTTTTCCTTTATCTCTCTCTCTCTCTCTCTCTCATTTCTCCCTTCCTTCCTCCTCTTTTTCTCATTTTCTTTTCCTTCTCTTCTTACTTCCTTTCATTTTTCTTCTCATCTTCCTTTATTTTAAAATTTTTACTGTTACTATTTTAGGTCTTTTATGCCACTTTATCCCCTGTTTGACATGAATAGAAGTAATAGAGATACATTAAAAAAAATCAAATAAAATGCAAGGCTCTTTTCATTGCTAGTTTCTAATTCCTTTTTTAAACGTGTGGGTACATGTGTGTATTTGGATATATTCTTACATGTTCACTATCTTATGTGATTTGAGGAAATTGAGATTTTGTTCTTTTGAATGATTTCCTACAAGTTATTTATATTCTCCATATCTTTCTAAAATTTCAGAATATAACTAATGAAATCTGATTCTTTTTCAAAAAAGTCTTATTTATTCCATTGATGACAATGAACTTATAAAATATAGCCTGTTTTGATTGTGCACAGCAGTCATCAGTTCATTATAAATGAACAAGATTAGAAAAGTATAATATTGGAAATCACAAGTCCCAAATAGTTGATAATCCCTGTAGTAGTCATGAGTTCAGATTTCAAAGAGACCTCCAAAACTTCAAAGCCAAGAGCATTGGTATTTTTTGTGTTCATTAAATTCTTTCCCATGTTAAATTGCCAATTAATGGAAGTGGTACCCAGACAAACTCACCATGTCCGAAATTCAGTAGCAGATATCTGATTAGGTCTCTTCCTCTTTCTCAACCAATTTACAAGGATCAGTTACAAAAAGTGTTTCACTACCTTGTTAAATAAGTTAAATTTAATTAAATTAAAATTGTCCTAGTGGAGGGACAAGTATTTTTACCTTGTACTCTGAATCTATTCAAATATATTTTATTGTAAATTTGTTCTGATTAGTTGTAAGATAGTTTGAAGCACTTTCTAGGATACAAATGTAAAATTTCATTTACGTTAAAATCCACATGTTAAATCCCAAGTGATCCTACTCCTCTTTAAAAAAAAAACTTTTATTTTACTGTAAAGCAATACGATAAAGCAATAGTTTGGGTAAAGAAAGTAACTGGGAGAGGTAGTGGTAGGTAAAAGAATACTGTTAAAGAAGGGTCTTTGTAAGCCTCTTGCAAATCTACCGTTATGTGGAGATCTTAGGGAAATGGCCAGAAATGCAGATAAAACTGCTAGATTTGGGGATTTAACCACATAGGGAAAATGATCCAAGCACTATTTATTAATTGTCTATTTTGTGCTAAGCATCGTGTTATTTACTTTCCTCAGAACAGCTGTTTGAGAAGGATTTATTTCTTTAATTTGTAGTAGAAGCAAGTTGGAGTGAGAGACTTTGAGTGATACTTCTAAATGCTCTGTCTGAGATTTGCATTTTTATTTTAACATATATTGAACAGAAAGAGAAAAAAGATAAGAGGTAGGAGAATCCAGGAAAGGGTATAAATGTATTCACTGTAAGGGGGATCTTAGGAGTGGAGTATTGGAGTCCTGAAGTGTTCTTGATTAATAAAAGCTATCTTTCAACACCACCAGCAAAATGCATTAAAAATATTGCAAATATCTGAGACAACATTTAAGAGCAGAGTTGGTAAGTACAACCTAAAAAATCAAATTTAGGAAATTATGTTAAACTAGACAGTTACCTAATGTCTAATATGGATTTGTGGTAGGCAGGAAGAACAGTGATTAAAACTAAGGGCAACACAATTGATTTCCTAAAACCCTTTTATATAAATGTGCCAGCTACTACTTTTTAGCTTGTCCATTAAGACTAGTTTCCTTTACAGGTTCTTGTTTTGAAAAAGGAGAAAATTTCTTGTTCATGAGCAAAGTTATCTGAGGAGAAATTACATGTGCCCTGGGGATAAGTAAAATATTTCTTATGAATTTGTAAGATGAAATGATTCTTATTAAATAGGTCTTTGATGGATACACAGAAATAATGAAAAATTATGCTTTATTCCTAATAATTAGTTAGTGTATATGAAATAATTATTTTTAAATTTAGACATCAGGTTCTTTTTGCAAATTAGACAAATTGTTTTCTTCCTTTTGATGCTCTGAGACTCAACTGCATTGTGTGTGTAGGAGGGACAGTTTCCCTTACAACACTAAGCAATTCTCAGACACCAGAAGATAGAATCAACTCCCACAGGTAAAGGGTTCATTCCCACAAGACCACCCTCTCCTTCAGATGCCAGTTGCAAACCGAGGTTGTTACCTGTGCTTCTGCAGACTGGCTACAAATTGAAGGTTCCAATAAACCCCTCCAACTCAGGATACCAATGGCAAGTCCAGGTTGTTACCTGTACTTGAGACTGGCTATAAATCAAAGGTTCCCACCTCCCTCTCCTTGGGTTCAATTAATTTGCTAGAAAAGCTCATGGAATTCAGGAAAACCTGTTTACTCACTAGATTACCAGTTTATTACAAAGGATATTAAAGGGTATGAATCAACAGCCAGATGAAGAGATACATAGGGCAAAGTCCCAGCCTAAGGAACTTCTGTCCTTGTGGCTCTTGGGTCCTGGCATGGTGACATGTGGAAATGTTCTGGTTCTCCGATGTGGAAGCACCTTGAACCCCTTCCTTTTGGACTTTTGTGGAGGCTTCATTATGTAGGCATGGTTGATTAACTCATTGGCCATTGGTGATTGATTCAAACTTAGCCCCTCCACCCTCCCTGGAAATCAGGGTCTGGGACTGAAAATTCCAACCCTCTATTCACAGTTGGTGCCCCTGGAAACCAGCCAGCCTTAGGTGCTTTGCAAATGCATCTTTGTTAATATAAATCCAGTTGTGGTGGGAAGGGCTTGTCATGAATAGCAAGACATCTCTTTCACATTTATGGCTCTGGAACTCTGAAGCATTTTCAGGAACTGAAGACAAGAGCCCAATATTATAACAAAAGATACTCCCGTGGCTCTTATCACTCAGGAAATTCCAAGGGTTTTGGGAGCTGGAATTGTGGATGAAAACCAAATAAATATATAAATTTATATATATATTTCTTATAAATCACAATATCCCACCCCTCATACTGTACTATATGATATTTGAAAAATTGTATAGTGATGAGGAAAAGATAATAGAGAAGCAGGAAATTAATAGATTAATTCTTTTTGGAGTATTTGTTATAGCTTTATAAATAATATTCAAAATATTAAATACATTTGACCTAAAATATTAACTTAGTGGTATTATTTAATAATGGTCTTTTAGGACTGTGATAATAAAATTATTTTTTAAGCTTTTATTTAGATTTTCAGATTCAGAATAATAATTTTTAGAAGCTATGCGTTGTGAGTTACCCTGTATTTTTGGTATTAGAATTATTTACATTGCCCTTGTCTGAGTCAATCTAAAAAATAAAATAATTTCTACCTTTTGGAATTCAAATAAGTATTAGTCAATCAGACTTGATTAAGGAGTGAATTTTGAGCATTCCATATACGCTTCATCTTCCTCCAAGTGAAAATTAATTATTCAATTGAAGTGAAACCATCTGTGGAAATAAAAGTTAGAGACTGCAGACCGCATTTTTACATCGATTGCCTTTGGTGACTACAGTCCATTCCTACATGATGTTCTAATGTCGCCTGTTGTTGAGGACGCCATCTAGTTAAGTCCTGTGGCAACCCTGTGTTAAGCAAGTCTATTGGCACCATTTTTACAACAGCATTTGCTCACTTTGTGTCTTTGTGTCACATTTTGGTAATTCTCACGTTTCAAACTTTCCACCAGCAAAAAGATGATGATCTACCGAAGGCTCAGATGATGGTTAACATTTTTTATCAGTGAAGTATTTTAAATTAAGGTATGAATATTATTTTTTTAGACGTAATGTATTGCACACTTAATAGACTACAATATAGTGTAAGCATAACTTTTATGTGCACTGAGAAACCAAAATATTTGTGTGACTAGCTTTATTGGAATATTCAATTTCTTGTGGCCTAGAACTGAAGCCACATTATCTCCATGGTATACCTGTATTACTCTTCTGTTTACTCTTTAATCTTTGATTTGCAAATCTTTGATTTGCCTTTAGTTTCAATGTTTTATTATAGTGGACTTTCACAAGGGAGGGTGCTAGGATCTGTTACTTGTCCTGCCGTCCCTCCTTTCTCTTCCAGGCAAACCTAATCTGTATGCCAACTACTTGCAAATGTTCATTTCCAGGTTAAATTTGTCTTCTGGAACACTCATTGGGTAGCTCTTGTTACCTAAAAGCTAACTTGATAGACAATGAAATCTTGGCCTTTGCCCTTAAGCCTGGTCCTTTTATAGGTTGTTTTATATGCCATTCACTATTTACAGTAACCAAATCGGTTTCTAATTATGAAAAATTGGTTTTGTTTCTTACTTATTTAATATTTCTGTTTGTAAGGTTGTTCTTAGAAGAAAATAAAATAACCCTATACTTTAAAAATAACTTTTTAGTTTAAAGTTATTTATGTCTTTAACCCAGAGTGTCGAGTCTTTGAGAAGAAACATGGACCAATCTTAAAATTTTTAGTGTCAAAATGATGCTCTACCATATAATACCTGAATATTTACCTAAGAAATAATACCTGAATATAGTTTTTGTCATTATACTTTTAGATAATTTTGCTAATTTCAATTTAAATTTTTTAAATTAGTTTTACTGGATTTATAGATGTACTTAAGGGTAAAAAATACCCCACATATCTGATTTCCTAATCTTAAAAACGTTATATAGGTATATTTTTTTCCAAGTCATCATTACATAGATACAAAATTACAGAGATAAAAAATCATCAATACTAACAAATACCTATATGCTGCTTGCTATACTAGATACTCTTCCATTTACATATATTACTTCATTTAATCCTCACACAACCCCTTGAGGTAGGTAAAATCCCTAATCTATAGATTAGGAAACTGGGACACATGGCTTAAATAACTTTCCCCCAGAAGTGGTAGGGCAAAATTGAAGCCCGGTAGTGAGACTCTAAATTCTCTGTATAAACTGCCTCTCACAGTAGGATTATGATGATGACTATTATTATTTCCATCATCTTTATTATTTCATATGTTCCTGGTAATTTAATTTCTTTACCACTTTTTCATATATTCTTTCACTGGGTCAAGGTCTCCCGTTCTTTATACCGCTAATTTTATTCTAGTACATTAGCTCCCATCTACTTTCATTCAGCAACCTGTATGTCTTGACTAAATACTTCTTTAATACTTAGCTTTCCCATGTTGTTTCCTTTTATTTCATGTGAGACTATGTACTAGAAAATTTCTTATTAAATTTACTTATTCCTATCCCTGGACCGGGATATGCTGGTGCTCATAGAGCCTCTGTAGAGGATGATAGTGGAAGGTCATTTATTAGGAAATCAGGAATCATATTTGATCTAGAACAGTGTTCAGCAAAAGACAGCCAGTGGGGCAAATGTAGCTTCCTGCTTATTTTTGTATGGCTTGCAATTCAGAATACATTTTGTTTTTCAATGGTTGAAATAAATAAGTAAAATATTTTATAACACACAAAATCATATAAAATTCAAATTTTAGCATCCGTAAATAAAATGTAATGGCACACAGACCTGCCCATTTGTTTGTGCATTGCCTACTTTTACACTACAGTGACAGAGGTTGAGTAGTTGGGGAAAGCCCTGTGGCCCACACAGGCTAACATACGTACTCTGATTCTTCACAGGTAAAGTTTGTCAACCCCCAGTCTAGAACCTTTCTGTTCTAATGTGTTCAGTCCTTCCTGACAAGAAGCGTTCAGTCTCTGCCAGATAGTGTTACCCAGTTCACCTGCCACCAGCTCAGACCTCATGCATTTTCAATCTTGCTCTAATTCTTGTCTAACTTTGCCTTATGGAAAAATAAACTATTTTAGGCAGAATGATCCCATATTTGTCTATCCTTGTTAATATCCTTAAGCAGTTAAAACTTTTATTGTTGTTGTTCAAAACTAGACTTGTTTTGCGGAACTGAAGTACTAGTAGTCATTTTTAAGAAAATATATAGAAAGAAAATGCGTAATACTGTAAGTTAAAATTAATAAGTAATAAAACACTTTTGGTTTTCCTTTTCACAATTCCAGCAGCTTTATAAGGCATTTCTCGTCTAATTATGTATTATTGTATTATATTTATCAGTGTTATCATCTTTCTAATAGTGATTTTTATTTTCTTTTAGGATTTAAATATGTTACTTGGCATATAATGATAACAGATACTTTCTCTTTGTACTTTTTTTTGTACTTTGATGTTCAGTGTGCAGAAATCTTAAACTGTCTGAACATCAAATACAATTCAACAAGTGATAACATGCTTCATTTATATGTATGTCTCCATCTATATGGTAATGTCACAGACAGCACTTAGGGAACCTACTACCACTTGGCTGGGTCTTGTTGTTCTAGCATTTGTAGCTTTTATTGCAAATGAAATGTCAAACCTAATGGCCTAAATATGACACCCAATCTGAGATCCCTATCTCCCTGCCATAGGCATGTTCTTTACAGGTAGCATAATAAGCACTCAAACATCTTTTTGATTGTTCATGTTCCTTTTCAAAGTCTTCCTATATTTAGCAGAGAATAAGGCAAAGCAGATCTCCAAAAGTTATTAGACTGAAGCATTTTTCAGGAAATAGGAGGATCCTATTCACTTAAACTTGAATTTGTACTAAGTTATAGAACAAGGTTAAAAGTAATATATTCCACTTCTCAGAAAGCCATATTTGGTAAAATGCCATGTTGATTCTGATATTTACATCTACTCAGCCTACTGTCTTTGTGAAACAAGAGAAGGATTGTATTAGATCAGATAAAATTACAGTGTTAGATTCAGGGGCACCAGTATTGAATGCTTCTCACTCAGCGCAGCAAAGGAGCAGTATTTTGTACTTTCAAACTATTTAAGTATCCATCCGTTAATATTAAGTATGATATTTGAAGTTTAAAATACACTGAGTGCCATCTTATGCGCTCCCTTGTGTAAACATATTTTTACTCTGTGAGGGTTACCCTTGTTGGCACAGAAGCACCCTGCAAGGCACAATTGTTTTGCAGTTCAGGAAGAGGAATGGTATTAGTTTTGGTCCCTTTTCAGAAAAGTCAGCAATCAGCTTTGCTCCAGAACTATTGTCGTCAAATTTATTCACTGTCTCCCAACTTTGTAAACTTTTTTCCCCTTTTATCCTTAGAGGAAATTCTGCTCTAATGTCATAGTATTATATACTATGTCATTTCTACTGTATGGCATGTAGAAAAACTTTGTGTCAGTTTACCAAAATTTTCCTGTGAAATATAATGGGAAAATCTTGGAATTTAGAAAATCTCTCTTTCTCACGCACGTACACATGCACACATGTGCGCATGCGCGTGCGCACACACACACAATTTTTCAAGACTTTAGTTTTGCTAGGGTCTCAGTAGTTGCTGTTTGAATCTTGGAGTTGCACAGTGACTCCTTTTATTCCTGGCTCAATGCTGTGATTCCCCACAAAGTAATAAATACCATTGAAACAATTAATGGGAGAGTCACAAGACATGTGAGACCTAGGAGTTACTGGGAACAAAAACACATTGGTTTACTATTTCAAAAATATCTCCCCTTTAAACTTCTTGCCAGGACTGTAACTTCTAACTCTCATCATGACCCCCTCTTCCTCTCATTCCAGGCCTTCATGCAATTTAAGCTTCCTACAGTACAGCTCAGATCATATTTCTCCCCTTCTCAGACTCTCAGTGATTTCCCACTGCCTGTTAAATTAAGTACTTAGCTGAGTTTTAGCATTTGAGAGGTTACTAATATGCCCTGACTAGCTTTAAATTTGTCTTTCCTCTTATACATTCCCTGGGCTTCAGCAACCAGAACTTTCGCACTGATTAGAATGTGCCCTCTTATAACTCTGCCTGTCTACCCATGGCCTAAATTCACAATTTTATTAAGTCAATATGCTCAATTAAAAATGTCATATCTCAGCCTCTCTTGCAAGTAGTATTGAGCATGTCTCACTGTTAGGATCAATGTTGGTTAAATACAAGTTGAAACGTCTTTAAAAATTAGGCAGATTCGATTGGCCTGTGCCTTTTTGACTTTGACATGTTCATCTACTTTCTGCATGAAATGTAGACATAAAGGTTGAAGCTGTAGGACCCATCTTGAAACTTGAAAAAGCTAAGAGGACCTAAAAGACCTAAAACTTGAAAAAGCTAAGAGGACCTAAAAGACCTGTACCCTGACATTCTTAGGACATTGTATTAGGCCTGAACGCCTACTTCTTGGCCTAAGGTTGCATCAGAGAAAACATACCCTTATTATTTGAAATACTCTGTTATTTGGATATTTTGTTACATCAAGGCAAACTCAATCCTTAAATGTTGTGGATATTTACAGGTGCTTGGCGGATCCTGCATTGTATACAAATCCAATAAAAAAGGGCAAGAAAAGTATATACCAAAAGATCCAAAAAGTGCAGAGACAAACACGTGTGAAAGAACTTGTACCTCCGCCTGGAAACATACAACTGTGATATTTGTTAGTGAAATGAGCAGAAGGGTGGGTAACACCCAAATAGAAAGAAGGAGATAACTCACATATCTCATACATCGGGTGTGAATTTTTTTGTGTACGATAGCACCTGATTCAAGGCAGCTCTAGGTTTAAACCATTTTAACAGTTTATTTAGATTGATATTTTAGAGTTTATCATTCATGTTTTCTCCTTGCAAATAAAAACTCAAAACCATTTTTTCCTAATGAATTTTTAGTAAATAATCCCTGTAAAGAGTGTATACCCACACTGTTTCCCATAACTGATCTTCGTTGATGAGTTGGGGGAAATTCATAGTATTGAACTGTTCTGTGCTTTTATAATGCAAGCCTGGAACATACAACCTGCAAGCCATCCACCATGTTCTGGTCCGGGAAGTGAATGACCATTTTCTAAGGCAGCTGCCACTTCCATATAGTTCACTGGGCATGATGAAGTTATATGATCTTTAACCAACTTCCTAGGCACAACCCAGCCTGGGCACACTGTGCCTGAGCAAGGAATGAGGACCTGCTGACCACATGGTCCTCCTGATTCACAAATGGTTTCGGAGAGCTGCCTACAAAATATGCACATTGTAGTCTTTGCAACAGTGTTGTAAATCTATCTAAATCTAGGACAATTTTTTTTTCCATAATAGACAGAATAGAAACATCTTTGCAAAGTAATCAGTATAATAGCTTATTATCACATCCCAAACAGGACTCTGAAGATTGTAACTAGAAAGAAACTCGGAAAAAGGACATATATTGTATTAAACACATTTCATTCCTAAATATTTGCCCCTTCATCCGATAGGAGAATATAGCTGGAAATTTAAACTACAGAATTATGCCTAGAGACCTAAAAGTCTAAGTTACTGTTTACACAAGTTCAACTAATTGCTTGATGTAAATAATTACTTAGCGGATAATATCAGTAGACATCTGCTTGCTTAATTGTAGAGAGGTTTCTCTTGAGTAGCCTCGCTTCATAAATTAATGCTGAAACTTGGCCGAGTCACAAAGTAAGCAGAACAAACATTGATTGTAGTCAGAAGCCACAGAAATATTGAAAGTCACAGAAATATTTCTGAAATAGACTTTTAACAAATTGTCAGCTTAACTTACTTTCCACCTACTCAATTTACGAACATACATAGTATCCTGGAATTTCCATTTTCAGAGTTTTGTCTCAACTATCTCAAATAATTTGATTCCCCTGAGCTCAATTTTTCATTTCCAGGAATATGACACTTCTCTGTACTGTTTTTTACCTAAATTATATATCTCATATAAAAGGCTGGAATATCTAGGCCAAATTTAAATGTGATATTCACCTGACAATTTGATGTAATAAAATAATCTAATATACATAATTATTTTGTTAAGCTATGAATCATAAAACTGTCACCATGAAGAAGAATAATTTTGGATAGGACAAGTTTAATGCATTCTAATATTATTTATTTGTTATGTCGATCCATTTAAGGTTTTATGATGCTCTCCTTGAGAAATTCAGAGTTAACCTCTGCTACCTGATACATGTTTTTTCCTCTAAAGATATTCATTCTTCCTTACATTCAACAAAATAAAAATTTCTAGGTTCTGATGTATTTTACAAGGCAAGTTACATTTTTTAACCTAAGTTTTATAATGGTCCAATGATATAAATTGATATTTTTAAATGTTATATGAAATGCAGAAGCAATATTAAAAATACCATGACCCTCACAATGTCGTATTATATATTATTAATAGCTTTGAGTTTAGAAACAGGAACTCTAGATTCTATTGTCTGATTTCACTGTTTAGTGACTTAAAAAGTCAAAATAATCCAGCATATTAGAAATACGTAAATATGCATATGTTTAAAAGGGAATTTTGCTAATCTATACAAATGGATAAAAACATATTAAACATTGATATTCAAAAATAGATATCAGTACTTTAAAAGTTTTTTAAAAAATATATTTATTTAACTCTGGCTTCAGAATACATTTTGCATATTTTAATAACATTTTACTTAATATTTTTTCATATTCTAGTAATAAATTTGGGTTATTGAAGAAAACTAATTATTGAGTAAAAAAAGTGTATCTGACCTACATTTACCTTTTGGCCTTGCTCATCTGCAAAATGAAATGCTCGTGGAACAACCATATGTTTATTGTCTAGTGACTATATTTAAAGAGCTCTGCTAAGTAATTAGACATGAGGCTAAAATGAAGATTTTGATACATTTATTATTTGTGACTTTAAAGCGATTGAATGAATGTTTGGCCAGATCACTTTGGTCTCCTAGGAAATAGAAATTAGTCAAGGAAAATCTCATAAATAAATATATAAAAGTAATAATGGGCTTTCAGAGGCATTCGCAGTCCTTGCTACGCTCCAGGAAAAGACTCCAGTGTGTGTCACTGCTCTCTCCAGGGAGCCTGGAATAGAGCTGCTTTATGTCTCTGTTCCTGACTACAGGGCAGGTTATTTATTCTGCTTCAACTTCCTATTTTCCTTCTTCACTCAAAAGGACAAAAAGAGAAAGGATGAGCGGGAGAAAATAATTTAACAGACAGCTAATCAGTAAGCAGCAATATGTTGTATTGTCATTTCTTCAAAAAACCTTAAATGAATTGAAATAAATTAGAGAAAAAAGTCAAGCTAAATGTATATTTGATTTTGTTAGTTGTTCAATAGTCTTAAAATTGCAGAGTTTTTATCTATATATTTGAACAGAATTTATTTTCATAATTACACATATTTATTGAAAATAAATTAGAAAATAAGAATAGGCAGGAAGAAATCACCTCTAGTGTCAAATATATCCTTAGATAACTGAAAGGCTTTTGATGTTTAAGAATTTGAAAGAGGTAAATACTAATGAGAATTCTGATCATTAAAGTCACATCACTTTGAAAAACAGTTGTAATTAAAGGGTTAAATCAACCAACTCCATAAATAATATATTCTAATTTGGGTGATACTCTCTCCTTTTCTTTTTGTTTTTTAAACATAGTCTAAAAATTTTGCTCTTCATACTTTAGGACATTTATCTTATATTATCATCATTATATTCATTTAGTATATACTTTTAATTCCTCAGTATGGTATTATTGATTTGTGATCCATATTTCTCTTATTGAAAGAAAATAATTATAACCCATTCCCAAGAATCAAGAGAGAGATTTTGATAAAAGAAAAATTTTGCCAAGCTACTATACTTTTGTTTCCCTAATTTAAACTAAAAAGTATGAGTGTTTTAAAATTATTATCTTCCTATCTGTTTAAATATTGTCATGCGATTCATAAAATCAGATCATCCAAATTAATTCATTTTGTGGTTCTTCCAAGTTTTCACTTATTGCAAATATTTATTGAGCACCTCCTATAGGACGGGCGGCATGCTAGTTTTCTTATCTAACACGTGTGTCAGATGATTTTTACCTGTGTATTATTTATTAATCATAGACTTTTAAATCTGGAGGGGATTTACAAAATTGTAGTGTAAATTAGATTTCTCATTTTGAATATTAAAAAAAATAACAAAATAGCAATAAAGTTCCAGAGAATTTAAATGACTTCCCCAGGTGGTTGATAAACCAACTCTCTGAAATAAGATTAAATTATGAACATAGATGTTAAGAAATTTGGCTGTTACTATAAAATCAAACTAAAATGCATTAGAGTTGGCAAGAGAAGGAAAATTTTACTTATAGAGATTGTTTCTACTCAGGAGAATAGGTTTTTCCCTAATTTGTTCAAGGTTGCCATAATGGTTATCCTCAAAATTTCCCAATAGAATTATCTTAATATAGTTACACTAGTTTCAAAGAGTAAGAGATTAAAAAAAATTTTTTTACCCAAGTTTAGGAAAGGAACAAATATAAATGATCCTTATAAAAATGCATAAATATAAAGAATACCCATCATAATTCCTCACCTGTAGCTATCAACTAGAGTTGGTTTTGCATAAAACCCATGACTTGGGAGAACTCTTTTTGTTTATAGTTTAAATAAATTGAATGAATTTAAAAAATAAATATGAAGTTGTACATTAAAAAGTCTACACAGGTCTGGAAATAAAATTAGGATTAAAGTTGCAAATAATATCAAGTAAGGATTAGGGGCAAAGTTTTCAAATGTTCATGTCTTTAAATTTTGCTCTATTGTTTTTAAATGTAACATTCCTTTATGATATCTTTTCAGTTGATTTTATAAAAATGATATATAATTTGTATTATTGCCCATTTTATCTCTGTGTTAGAATGAATGCTTAATTTCTTTCTGAAGAGAATGTTGCCCTGCCAAATGGACGTCTTACTGGAATTAAGTGTGAAACAAAGATTGCAAACAAGCAAATCCATCCCACCCTTGATCCGCAGTGAACTGGCTAACAGGCTAACAGAACCTCTTCCTCTCAGTAACCATAAACTTGAACTCACTGTTGCTCAAAGCCTTTTACAGATTTTTCCTGAGGGAACATGCTCAGTTCTTCCATTTCTTGACCCTATCTAAGAATCTGATAAAGGCTAATAGTGCTATCTAGCAGCTTCCTAGAGAAACACACACCTATAGCGTAATACCATGCTCCCCAATACACAACAACTGTCCAGAGGTTCATAGATTTCTCTGATGTACAAACCCCTACCCTGGTATTCTAAGCTCCTCTTGGATTAGGGCAGACCACCATACAGCTTGCACTGGACTGCATCTTACTAATGCTCTGTGAAATTCCTTTTATTGAATTATGTTCTGGTAAGAAGCTATCAACCTTTATTGAACTGCATTGTAACAAACAGCCCCATAAAATCCATCACAGTGTTTGCTGTCAGGATGGTTTTAGAGGGTTGTTTATTACATTAAGCAGTAACTTTCTGTGAGGAGCCACAGAAGAATCTTCTCCATGGTGTCAACATCAGGAATGACTTAGGCAACTGGTTTGTTTTACCTAATGAACACTGCAGTTGATCCCTTTTCCCTTTTCTAGAAAGCTCTGTGACCCTACTTTAAGCCAGGCATAAGAACTTTAGAGGGTATGTTTTGTATGCTAATTTAATTCCTGGCCCCATAGTATTTTCCTATTATTATTTTCACATTGCATCATTTTTAAATTTTAATTTATTTCTCGGTGCTGTATTTTGCTTTGGAAGCTGCCTTAACTCTGTTTTAGACATGGAGGGCTATGAATAAATAAAATATTCTGGGCTTATTTTTTCTTTCTTTAACTTTTTTTCTTTTTTTGGGGAGAGGAAGGGGGTCTGGAAATTTTTTTTTTTTTTTTTTTTTTTTTTTACGGTACGCGGGCCTCTCACTGTTGTGGTCTCTCCCGTTGCGGAGCACAGGCTCCGGACGTGCAGGCCCAGCGGCCATGGCTCGCGAGCCCAGCCGCTCCACGGCATGTGGGATCCTCCCGGACCGGGGCACGAACCCACGTCCCCTGCATCGGCAGGCGGACTCTCAACCACTGCGCCACCAGGGAAGCCCTGGAAAATTTTTATGGTTCTAATAATTCTCTCCATTAACAACACTTAGAAGTGAAGAGGATTAGGTCATATGCTTATGACCTACATATAAAATCCTGGGAAGAGAACTGTTAAAAAATAAAACAAAAAATAAATATAATATTATGTAAACATCACATAGGACTAATATAAAAATGTTAACCAACCAAATAATTCATCATTTTTGATATTAAAACTAGAGGAAATGGGCTTTGATTGCAGGAAGAAAAACATAAATTGCACATACAGACAGATTATTCACTTAATAAACACATTGAGTGCCACCACAAAACAGAGCGCTGGACTGCATGAGCACAGAGGTAAATAAGACACCATCTCTGTCCTCAGCAGACTTATGTGACCAGGCAGTAATGCAGCATGGTATGTATAAGGAGGGCGAAGATAGCCTGTCTGCATTTGAAACCAGGGTCTGCAACATATTAGCTGTATAACACCTCTAAGCTTCTTTCTCATAGTTGTGAAGACAAATTACACCTGTGATGTGCTTAGGAGGCAGTTGTTATTTATCAAGTCCTAGACTACTGAAACTAAGAAGCAACACAACATCACTAGAAGCTGGAGGGAAGCGACACACACACACACAAAAAAGACCAAAAAAACCCCCAAAACACTTCTGAAGTGCTACACGTATTAGAGAGACCATGGAACCTCAGAACTGGTGCAAAGAACTATTAGATTGGCCAATTTGGTACAGGGCTGACGAGTTTCCAAAGTGCTTTCACATACAGAATGTTCTATTGGTCTCTCACACAGTCCCATCTTCAGGGAAGACGAAACTGAGCTTCAGGGAATCTTGTACCTTTAATACTTCATATTGCATGGCCGTTAGATCTTCTGACTGGAAATGTAGTGCTTTTTATACTCCAGAAGGAGAGCTTAGAGAACATTTAGCAAGACATCTCACTTTAAAAGATTTGCTTATTATGTGGATCAGATCAACCTCAGATCGAAACACAGCCAGTGAAATATAATTCCATACCACAAAAGTCTCCTGAAACAGCCATTTTAGACAACTGAGGCGGATAGTAGTATACTCCCCCTTAATACCTGTATGACTGCAAAAAAAAAAAAGGGAGGGGGGCTTCCCTGGTGGCGCAGTGGTTGAGAATCTGCCTGCCAATGCAGGGGACACGGGTTTGGCCCCTGGTCTGGGAAGATCCCACATGCCGCAGAGCAGCTAGGCCCGTGAGCCACAACTACTGAGCCTGTGCATCTGGAGCCTGTGCTCCGCAATAAGAGAGGCTGCGACAGTGAGAGGCCCGCGTACCGCGAAGAGTGGCCCCCGCTGCCACAACTAGAGAAAGCCCTGGCTCAGAAACGAAGACCCAACACAGCCAAAAATAATTAAATAAATAAATAAATTTATAAAAAAAAAAAAAAAAAACAAAGGAAAAGAAAACCCCAAACTCATCATTTGGCTCCTATAGATGTGCTTTGTAAAGCTTGAGAAAGTTCTTGTTTTAATAGTACAATTATAGTGCTTACAAATACTTATTTTCTTCTCAGTTTCTAGAAAACATTGTCTATAACAGTACTATAACAGGTTTATTATTCGTAATAATTTTTCAATGGTGAAGTAATGGTGTTTTGGTTTTCTTGGAAAATTGTATCCTAATTATATTCTAAACTAATTGTCCAAAGCCTGGCACTACGTTGCTTATTTTATTTTGCTAAATATTCTGAAAGCTGAATGAAGATCTTGTTCAGAGGTCTTGGGGGCAAATACAATAAGGTTGACCTGTTCCAAGCATTACATATTTATAGGAATAGCTAATGCTTAATAAATTGCTATTATCATGCTTTTTATAATTGCTGATAAATCTTTTTTAAAACCTTTTATTGTACCCTGTACTTAAAGTAGCAGCAGGGACTTAGTCTCGTTTCTGGTATAGCTTAGAACATCACCTAACATTAAGTAGGTATTCTGTAAATATTCAATCAATATCACCTGAATGAATGATCTAATTATTCATTTGCCTAAAGTGTTTATGATTCAAGCATTATACTAAGAAAATGTAGACCCCACAAAATATGACCTGGGTTGTGTGCCTATCAGAAGAGTCATAATGTACCTATCGTCGTTAACATTGTGATAGACAGATTGAGCATACCTATCTATACATGCTCCAGAAAGGGAGCTCTGTCACTCTTACTATGACAGAGACAACAAAACAAAACAAAATGTTAGGAATTACCAGAGTAATAGTAAGAGTAAAGAAGTTATAGATAGAACATCTAGGAATATAATCTGTAAGAATTTCAATTTTCTAGAAGTTATCTGAAAACCTCCCCAAATGTATACCTGATGATTTTAGATCTATTCATGGGGTCTGTAGAGTCACTTAATAGACTAAAAAAATAGACATTGATACAAAGTAGATAAATGTAGCTCCTAAAACTTGTCATAGCCTTAGTTTTATAGGTCATTACATTCTTGTCTTTATCAAGAAAAACAGTTTATAACTGTTTTCTATTCATCATTTGATATAGGTAGAATCCAAGTTTTCCAAGAGGTATTGTGCCCTGGATTTAAAATCAGGTTTAGAGCACATAGATGTCTTATTTTGATGCCAATGTATTCATTCTTAATTAGGACAGGAGATGCTGAAAATTTATTTAGTGATAAAGTTAATACTTCTCTCCCTGTAGCATCTGGTCTCCAGTGGCCTGGAGTCATTGTCTAACCTGAATTTAAGAATAGTTGAGAAAATTGTTCTATATGACCTTGTTTGAATTATTGTCATTGATATAGTAAGTCTCTTTAATTCATCTGGAAATTGCCTGAATATCCTGGTGTCCTTGGACCAATATTTCTGTGAATCCAAATGAAGTATCTGAGAACCTCAGAGAAATACAATTTGATTAGTGCTGTTTTTTTTTAAATTTCACCTTATATTTGTTCCTTCCCAAAAGATTTATACACATATGTACAAGCTTATGATTTACAGGCATATGGATTTTTAACAATGATGTAAAACATAAACTGAGCATTTATTATTTGAATTTTAAAGTTTTGATTAATAATTTATTAACGGTTGAATTTAAGTGAGTGATTTTACTTCTTTTTATCTTAAATTTTTAATATTATTAGAAGTATTTTAAATATTTAGAAATATCAGGTCCAGGATAACTGAATAATCTAGACTTTATGTGCAGTTATATTCTAGATACAAAACACCTGGAGATATAAAACTTTGAAGTGATAAATGAAAAAATTTTATGTTCTAGATGGTTTGTTTTGGGAACAAGAAGATATCATTTAGAAAACTTTAACTATTTAACATCTGTTGTATGTTGAAATTAACTACAAAGCTTGAATTCATTTAAAATGAATGAAAAAAAAGTGATGAACTTTCCTCTAGGCTTTAAGTGCCTTTTGGAAGCAGTTTCTTTTTCCCCATTCAGGGTTAAGTGACCAACTAATTCACCTAGTAACTGCTTTAAATCTCTATTCTCCTTGGCCTCTCATATCAATCACAATCCTTTTCAGTGTCAACTATTAACTTTACCAACTGAAAGCTAAGGATATGTGACATAAATTATGTTACTTTTTGCTCCTATCATCTCACATTTTCTGTTATTATTCACTCACTTGTTGAATCTCCTTTCCTCTACTTCCCTTTATTTATCCTAGGATATTGTCTGGGAGTCCCCTTGTAGCAGCAGAAGAATCTGGCACAAGTGTGGTCCTCTTCTGTCCTGCGGGCAGGTCGCTGAGTAGCCCATGCAGATATCTGCTGGGCACTGCAGTGCCTGTCTAGTCGTGTGGACAGCTCCTCAGCACCCACTGTTGAAATCTATGAATCTTGCCATAGCTTTGCTTTTCTAAGGTGCCTGCATTCCATTCCATGGTTTCCTTCTCCTAAGCCTAGTCTTCTTCAGGCCCGTTGGTTTACGGAGGGCATCTGTTTCCTTCTCAAAGATCTCTTAGGGTAAACAGGAGGAACAATCTCAGGGAAACTTCTCTAGTCATGTACAGTACTAGATGCATTTTATTGGGTTTTACTCTCTCCAATGATCAGGTTTCTTCTGAGAGTTTTAGTAACCTCAGAGACTCTAGCATCATCTAATCCCTACTCTGATCTCTTCCAAATCTCTGCAAGCTCCTTCGAACACCAGAGTGGCTTTTCCTCTTCTCATGTGGCAAGAACTTATCTTCTTATATATCATTTCCTCTATCCTTGGTATACTGTGTCTTATAGCAAAACTGCTATTGCAGACATGTAAGCCTTGCCCTTGATATGTAAAGGGAATTTTTTGAAGCCTTACTTTCAAGACTATGTCTTTTAAGGACTTGAAAAACAGATTCTAAATAGAAACTCAGAGCTAAGTAATGACCTCTCTGAAACTGGAATCACATATGCTCCTTACAGAGATGAGTATCAAGGAGTTAAAGGAGGGGGCGCTGTAAGCCAGTATGAATTACAGAGAGTAAAAAGTACATTTCTTTCATGGTCTCAAAGTATTACCCCTTTTCAATGTGTATTACTTTACTTATTTTTATCCTTAAAAAAGTCTGGGAATTGGATAAAACTCAGTTTGAATCCTAACTTCATTGGAGTCTTAGTTTCCTCTTCTGTAAAATGTAACAACAGTGCCCACCTGGTTGTTATCAGAACTAAATGAGTTAATTAGAATAATTTCTGAAAATAATAACATGCTTTATAACCTGTGCTATTAACATTACTATCAGGGTAGTATTTAATATGTAGTAATTAGCTGTTGTTTGATGATTACAGGTAAAACTACAGGTAAATCACAATCACCATATTTAGCTTTTAGAAAGCTCTCTCCAGAAGTTAATTACTTTTCTCCAACTTTCCTTTCTTATTTCATAGCCAACTCCCTTACCTCTGCTCTGAGTAACATGATTTCCTGCCTCCTAAACAGGCCTTTTGTCATAAAATATTTACTTCTGTATTCAGTTTCTCTAAATTGAATTGACTCTTTCTTCTCATGTTTATAAAGCCCTTCTGGTCTAAAAAATATATATATATTGCTTCAAGCTTTCTTCTTTCTAGTACCAAATTTCTTGGATACATATTAGATATGTGTATTCTTGTGACTGCCCAGCCTTTGAACCTACTTACTAATATTGTAGAACTTCCTTACTTTATGATCTTAGTTAGGGATGGAGCATTTCTCACTAGAGTAGCTGAAAATGTCAGTTACTCACTTCTGTATCTTCCTTTACTGCTAGCATGGGGACACATGACCCAGGCTCCATTAACCTGGCATTCATATTCCAAAGACATAGTCATAGCTAGTCACTTTCAAGACAGTTTCCACAGTTTCATGGAGACTGAGAACCTAGGACAGTAGTTAAAGTGGTATTAATGGTACCATCCTTCGTCCAGAGCTGGCTGACTTGATAGTGCAAACTTTACTCTCTGGTACTGAGATGTGATGGTAGTGTGTCTTTGCTGGATTCTGACTGTGATGTGCATGGCCCTGAACTTGGTTACCCAGCCTTTCTTTTAGTTCTGATACCTACTCAATATCATTTCAATAAATAACTTTTCTGCCTCACTCAGCCAGAGTTGGTTTCTGTTGCTTGCTACCAAGAACCCTGACTGAAATGAAAGAGTAGCCTACTTTCGCTGCTTCATCCCCTTTCCTTCTGTTCTGCCTTTAACTCACTGCCAACCAGATTTCGTCTGCACTGAAGCTGGTCTCTTCTAGGGCAAAATGACCTAACTATTGCCAAATAAAAAAGCCTGTCTCCTAATCCTGCAGAGACGCACCATACCACAGGACAACATTGATCTCCCTTTCCTGTGAAACATTATCTTCTTCTCCTGATTCTTTTCCTACCCTTGACTCCTGCCTTCCAGTATTATACCTTGTCTCCTCTCCATGGACTTGAGTTTTAATTGTGGCTGTGTTTTGTCATACTCCTATAATTTCTCCATAGGAGAAATTTTCTACCTCTACAACTTCAGTTTCTCTTTGAGACTTCCAACTTCAAATCACAAGCCACATTTTTTTGTTCGTGGGTTTTTTTTCCAAATTTTATTGGATGTCATACCCAATATCAAGCCCAGATTTCAAAATGTTTGCTGGATAATGTCTACACCATATGCACCTCAGACTCAATATGTCCTATATTTAACTTTTCCACCAAACCTGTTCCACATAGGAAATTCTCTATTTTAGTTAATGGCACGTTCTCAGTTACTGAGAGTTGGCAAATATTCCGTTTTCATTTCCTTTTTGCCCCTACTTCTCATTAGCAACACAACTTGTTTCTGTCCCTGAAATCTCTTACATCACTTTTTTTTTTGCCCACCCCCTTGACAGAACCTTGGTTTGGCTCTCATTATATTTTAATTGCCTTCTGTTGTCTTTGATTCTGTCTTCTTTGAATCTATTCCACATTTTTGGCAGCATTATCCTCCTAAAATACAGCTGTGATAATGTTTCTTTGCTAGTCCAAAAAAATCTGTTTTTTACAAAACCGTGTCTAAATTATTCTTAAATTTCTAACAATTTAATAATGTCTACTGTGGACAGTGTCCTAGGTATATTGGTAACATTTATACTCATAAAAATGGACTTTCTAGCCCACTTTTAAAAAATTGAGTTGTAATTAACATACAATATTATATTAGTTTCAGGTGTACAACATACTGATTCAACACTTATTGCAGTGAAATGATCACTGCAGTAAGACCAGTTACCTTGGCTATTCGGGGTCTTTTGTATTTCCATACGAATTGTAAAATTTTTTGTTCTAATTCTGTGAAGAATGCCATTGGGAGTTTGATAGGGATTGCATTGAATCTGTAGGTTGCTCAAAACTACAATGAGATATCACCTCACACCGGTCAGAATGGCCATTATCAAAGAATCTAGAAACAATAAATGCTGGAAAGGGTGTGGTGAAAAGGGAACCCTCCTGTGCTTTGGTGGGAATGTAAATTGATACAACCACTGTGGAAAACAGTATGGAGGTTCCTTAAAAAACTAAAAATAGAACTACCATATGACCCAGCAATCCCACTCCTGGGCATATACCCTGAGAAAACCGTAATTTAAAAAGAGACGTGTACCACAATGTTCATTGCAGCACTATTTACAATAGCCAGGACATGGAACCAACCTAAATGTCCATCGACAGATGAATGGATAAAGATGTGTCATGTATATACAATGGAATATTACTCAGCCATAAATAGAAATGAAATTGAGTTATTTGTAGTGAGGTGGCTGGACCTAGAGTCTGTCATACACATTGAGGTAAGTTAGAGAAAAACAAATACCATATACTAACACATATATATGGGATCTAAAAAAAAAAAAATAGTACTGATGAACCTACTTGCAAGACAGAATAAAGATGTAGACATAGAGAATGGACTTGAGGACACGGGGTGGGAGGGGGAAGCTGGAGTGAAGTTCAAGTATCATCGACATATATATGCTACCAAATATAAAATAGTTAGCTAGTGGGAAGCAGCCGCATAGCACAGGGAGATCAGCTCGGTGCTTTGTGATGACTCAGAGGGGTGGGATAGGGAGGATGGGAGGGGGGCTCAAGAGGGAGGGGATATCGGGGACATATATATGCATATGGCTGATTCACTTTGGTATACAACAGAAACTAACACAGTATTGTGAAGCAATTATACTCCAATAAAGATCTATTAAAAAAAATAATAAGACCAGTTACCATCCGTCACCATACAGAGTTGCTATATTGTTGAGACTATACTCCCTGTGTGTACATTACATTGCTGTGACTTATTTATTTTATAGCTGAAAGTTTGTACCTCTTACTCCCCTTCACCTACTTTGTCTGTCCTTCTGAGCTCCATCAATCACCCCTATACCTGCCCACAACCACCAGTTTGTTTTTTGTATCTATGAGTCTACTTGTGTTCTGTTGTGTCCATTTGTTTGTTTTTTTAGATTCCATATATAAATGAAATCATATGGCATTTTTTTCTCTGATTTATTTCAATTAGCATAATACCCTCTAGGTTCCTCCATGTTGCCACAAATGGCAAGTTTTCATATTTTTATGGCTGAGTAATATTCCATTGTATACATACTACATTTTGTTTATCCATTCATCTATGGGTGGACACTTAGGTGGTTTCCATATCTTGGCTATTATAAATAATGCTGTAATGATCATTGGGGTATATATATCTTTTAACACTAATCCATAGATTAGTGTTTTTGTTTTCTTTGGATAAATACCCAGAAGCAGAATTGCTGGATCATATAGTAGTTCTATTTTAAGTTTTCTGAGGAACCTCCATACTCTTTTCCATGATGACCGTACTAATTTACAATCCCACCAACCATAAACGAAGGTTCTCTTTTCTCTATATCCTCACCAACACTTGTTTTTTGATAATAGCCATGATGACAGGTGTGAGGTGGTATTTCACTGTGGTTTCAATTTACATTTCCCTATTAGTGATGTTCAGCACCATTTCGTTTGCCTGCTGGCCAACTGTATATCATCTTTGGGAAAATGTCTATTCAGGTCATCTGCCCATTTTTTAATTGGGTTGTTTGTTTTTAGATATTGAGTTCCATGAGATTTTTATATATTTTAGATACCAGCCCTTATTGGATATATTGTTTGCAAAGTATCTTCTGCCATTCAGTAGGTTACCTTTTCATTTTGTTGGTGGTTTCCTTCACTGTACAAAAGTTTTATAGGTTAATATAGTCCCATTTATTTATTTTGGCTTTTGTTGCCCTTCCCTGAGGAGACATATCTGAAAAAATATAGCTAATACTGATGTCAGAGAGGTTACTGCCTATGTTTTCTTCTGGGAGTTTTATGATTTAAGGTCTTTCGTTGAAGTCTGTAATCCATTTATAATTAATTTTTGTATATGGTATAAAAAAGTGGTCCCAATTCCTTGTTTTGCATGTAGCTGTCCAGTTTTCCCAACACCATTTACTGAAGAGGCTGTCTTTTTCCTATGATATATTCTTGCCTCCTTATCCTAGATTAATTGATCAAGTGAGCATGGGTTTATTTCTGATTCTCTTATTCTATACCATCAGTTTGTGTGTCTGTTTTTTGCTAGCACCATAATGTTTTAATTACTATAGCTTTGTAGTATGGTTTGAAATCAGGGGACCAGGAAATCTCTGGTTTTTTCCTTCTTTATCAAGATTATTCTGGCTATTCAGGGTCTTTTGTGGTTTCATACAAATTTTTAGGATTATTTGTTCTACTTCTGTGAAAAGTGCCATTGGTATTTGACCAGGATTGCATTGAATCAGTTGATTGCTTTGGGTTATATGAACATTTTAACAGTATTGATTCTTCCAGTTCATGAGCATGGTGTATCTTACCATTTATTTGTGTCATCTTCAATTTCTTTCACCAGTGTCTTACAGTTTTTAGATTACAGGTCTTTCACCTCCTTGGTTAAACTTATTCCTAGGTGTTTTATTCTTTTTGATGTAATTGTAAACGTATTGTTTTCTTCATTTCTCTTTCTGAGAGTTTATTATTAGTGCATAGAAATCCAAGAGATTTCTGTATATTAATTTTGTATCCTGCAACTTTACTGAATTCATTTATTAGTTCTAATAGTTTTTGGTGGTGTCTTCAGGGTTTTCTATATATAGTATCATGTCATCTGCAAATAGTGACCATTTTACTTCTTTCTTTCCAAGTTGGATGCCTTTTATTTCTTTTTCTTGCCTAATTGCTGTGGCTAGAACTTCCAATACTGTGTTGAATAAAAGTGGGGAAAGTGGACACCCTTGTCTTGTTCCTGGTCTTAGAGGAAAACTTTGCAGATTTTCACCATTGAGTATGATGTTAGGTGTGGGTTTGTCATATATGGGCTTTATTATATTGAGTTATATTGTCTCTGTACCCACTTTATTGAAAGCTTTTTTTTTTTAACATAAATGGAGGCTGAATTTTGTCAAATGCTTTTTCTGCATCTATTGAGATGATCATATGATTTTTATCCTTCATTTTCTTCATGTGGTGTTATCACATTGATTGATTTTCAGATGTTAAACTATCCATCCTTCTATCCTTGGAATGAATCCCACCTCATCATGGTGTATGATCCTTTTAATGTCTTGTCAAATTCAGTTTGCTAATATTGTTTTGAGAATTTTTGCTTCTATGTTCATCAGGAATATTGGGCTGTAATTTTCTTTTTGTGTGGTGTCCTTGTCTGGTTTGGTATCAGGGTAATGCTCACCTCATAAAGTGAGTTTGGAAGTGTTTCTTACTCTTAATTTTTTTTTTGCAGTAATTTGAGAAGGATAGGTACTAACTCTTCTTTAAATGTTTAGTAGAATTCACTTGTGAATCCATCTGGCCCTTGACTTTTGTTTGGGGAGAGTTTTTTGATTACTGATTCAATTTCATTACTAGTATTTGATCTATTCAGATTTTTTATTTATTCCTGATTCATTCCTAGAAGACTGCATGTTTCTGGGAGTTTATCCATTTCTTCAAGCTTGTCCAATTTACTGATGTATAATTGCTCACAGTAGTCTCTTATGATTCTTTGTATTCCTGTAGTATCAGTTGTAACTTTCCTCTTTTATTTCTGATTTTATTTATTTGGGCTCTCTCTATCCTTTTGTACTGAGGAGTTTGGCTAAAGGTTTATTAATTTTGTTTATCTCTACAAAGAACTGGCTCTTCATTTCATTGATGTTTTCTATTGGTCTTTTAGTCTCTGCTTTAGTTATTTCCACTGTGATCTTTATTATTTTCTTTCTTCTACTAACTTTAAAATTTGCTTGTTCTTTTCTAGTTTCTTTAATGTACATTTAGATTGTTTATTTAAGATTTTTTGTTTGTTTTTTGAGGTAGTCCTGTATCACTGTGAACATCCCTCTTAGTACTGCTTTTGCTGCATTCCATAGATTTGGAACATTTCTGTTTTGATTTTCATTTATATCAAGGTATTTTTAAAATTTGCTCTTTGATTTTTTTTTTCCTCAACTCACTGGTTGTTTAGTAACATGTTGTTTATTCTTCACTTTTTCTTTTTTTCAGTTTTCTTATTGTAGTTCATTTCTAGTTTTTTACCATTTTTGTTGGAAAAAATGCTTGATATGATTTAAGTCTTCTTAAATTTATTGAGACTTATTTTGTTGGCCTAACATGTGATCTATCCCAGAGAATGTTTCCTCTGTACTTAAAAGGAATGTGTATTCTGATGCTTTGGGATGGAATACTCTTTCTATATCTATTAAGTCCATGTGATCTAACGTGTTGTTTAAGGCCAGTGCTTCTTATTGATTTTTTTTCCTGTGGATGATATATTCATTGATGTAAGTGGGGTGTTAAAGTCCCCTCCTATTACTGTATTGCTGTCTATTTCTCCCTTTATTTCTGTTAATATTTGCTTTATATATTTAGATTCTCCTATATTGGAGGTATATATATTTATAAATGTTACATCTTCTTGCTGGATTGACCCCTTTATCATTATGCAGTGTTGTTCCTTGTCTTTTGTCACAGTCTTTGTTTTAAAGTCTGTTTTGTTTTATATGAGCATTGCTACCCCAACTTTCTTTTCCTTTTCATTTGCATGGAATATCTTTTCCATTCCTTCACTCTCAGTCTGTAACTATGTGTATCTTTAGAGCTGAGGTGAATTTCATTTAGGCAGGGTATAGATGGTCTTTTTTTTTTTTAACCCATTCAGCACCTTGTGTCTTTTGATTGAAGCATTTAGTCCATTCACATTTAAAGTATTTATAGATAGGTATGTACTTATTGCCATTTTGTTAATTGTTTTCTGGTTGCTTTTGTAGTTCTTCTCTGATCCTGTTATCTTTTCTTTGTTTCTTCCCTTGTGGTTTGAAGTATTCCTTCAGTGTTATGTTTGGATTTCTTTTTCTTTATTTTTTGTGTATCCATTGGATGTTTTTGGTTTATGATTACCATAAGATTCATATACATCGACCTGTATATAGAGCCATCTATTTTAAGCTGATAGATGCTTAAGTTGAAATGTATTCTAAAAACACTATGTTTTTACCCCCCCCCCCCCCCCCCACACACACATTTTATGTTTTTGGTATCATAGCTTACATTTTTTTATTTTGTATATCCCTTATCTATTTATTGCAGTAATAGTTGATTGTACTACTTTTGTCTTTTAACCTTAATACTAACTTTTTAAGTGGCTGATTCCCTGCCCTTACTACATATTTCCTTTACCAGTGAGATTTTTCTTTTTATATATCTTCTTAGTCCTAACTGTGGCCTTTTCTTTACCACTTAAAGAAGGAAGAACCTTTTAGATTTCTTGTAAGGCCAGTTTAGTGGTAATGAACTCCTATAGTTTTTGCTTGTCTGAGAAACTCTTTATCTCTCCTTTAATTCCTTGCCCAAAAAAGTATTCTAGGTTGTAAGGTTTTTCCTTTCAGCATTTTAATTATAACCTGCCACTCCCTTCTGGCCTGTGAAGTTTCTGTTTAAAAAATTAGCTGATAGTCAATGAAGTTCCCCTTATTTGTGATTAGTTGGTTTTCTCTTGCTACATTTAAGATTTTCTCTTTATTTTAAACTTTTGCCATTTGAATTTTGTCTTGTGGCTCTCTCTGAGTTTTTTTTTTTTTTAATATTTTATTTGGTTGCTCCAGGTCTTAGTTGCAGCAGGCAGGCTCCTTAGTTGTGGCATGCAAACTCTTAGTTGCAGCATGCATGTGGGATCTAGTTCCCTGACCAGGGATTGAACCCTGGGCACCCCTTGCACTGGGAGTGTGGAGTCTTATACATTGCACCACGAGGGAAGTCCCCCTGAGTTCATCTTGTTTTGTGATTATCTGTACTTCCTGTACCTGGATATATTTTCCTGCCCCAGATTAGGGAGGTTTTCAGTCATTGTTTCTTCAAATACATTTTCTGTCCCTTTCCCTCTCTCTTGTCCATCTGATAACCCTGTAATATAAATGTTAGTACACTTGATGTTGTCCCAGAGGTTTCTTAAACTCGTCATTTAAAGAAATTCTTTCTTTTTGCTGTTAGGATTATGTGATTTCTACTCTTCTATCATCCAGATTGCTTTCTGTTCTTCTGTGTTATCTAATCTGCTCTTCATTCCCTCTAGTGTATTTTTTAATTTCAGTTATTATATTGTTCAGTTCTGATTGGTTTTTTCTTATATTTTCTAAGTCTTTGTGGACCTTCTTACTGAAACCCGCCATTCTTCTCCCAAGTTTGGTGAGCATTCTTATGACTGTTTCTTTGAACACTTAATCAGGTAAGTTACTTATCTTCATTTCATTTGGGTTTTTTTTCTGTGTTTTTATTCTGTTTTTCATCTGGAACATATTCATCTCTCTCCTCATTTTGTTGGACTTTCATTTTTTGTTTCTGTGAATTAGGTGAAACAGCTACATCTCATGGTCTTGAAGGAGTGACCTTGTATTGGAGTTTCCCTTATGTAGACAGCTTGCACCTGGTGGCTTTGGCGGGCCAGCTGGCATGTGCATGGGCCAGCAGCAGTCCCTGGGGAGTGCTGTACCCAAGGGCACCTTGGTAGGGTGACGGGCTGGTGCAGGCCCTGCCAAGGGGCTGTCCTTGAGCCAAGGCCACCTTGGTGGTCTATGCCACCTCTTTTGGTCAAGCCTTTTTTTTTTCTGACTGAAATGTTATTTTCCTCATATCAACCTTTCATAGCCTTATACATCTCTAAAAGCTTAGTTGACTTCCTACTTTTTCTAGGAGACTTCCCCAAATTATACATGTAGGATTTATATTGCTTTTTCTTATAGTCTCATGGAATTTATTATCAATATTTGCATCTTTTTCCTAACATGGTACATCTTATCGTTATCTTTTCTATAATAACTAGACATAGCGTTTCTGTCAGTGTCATTTGGTTGTTTGACTATAAGTAAATTTCTATCCAGAGAAGCATATACAGTGACCCTTGAACAGCATGGGGGTTGGGGTACCAACTCACTGCACAGTTGAAAATTCACATATAACTTTACAGTTGTCCCTCTGTATCTGCGATTCCACATCCCCAGAGTCAACCAACCTAGAACTGGATGGTACTACAGTACATATTTACTGAAAAAATCTGCATATAAGCGAACCCATACAGTTCAAACCTGTGTTGCTCAGAGGTCAACTCTACCTCTTTTCTCTGTGTACCCTGTCTTTGCAAGTTGAATCCATGGCAGACATCTCCCATAATGATCCAGTTCTGTGATCATTGCATTTTCCTTAAAATAATGGAAGTAGAACCCAGGTTCCATATCAGTTATTCATTGGAAATTAAAAATCAACTATGTTTCTGTTCTTAATATTGTGAATATCATAAAGTCTAATAAGGAAAACCATCAAAAAAAACTCCTCTCTCCAGTAGAGAAAGAACCCTGACCTAGTTCTAGCTCTACACTGGTTTAACCTCAGATAAATTATTTAATCTCCCCAAGCCTAAATTTGTTTACAATACTAAGGGGGCAAATGTAGTAGGATTACTTTAAATTTCCAAAAAGATAAGCAAAAGCACTATGAAAGCTGTAAAAATGTTATTTGTATATGAAATGCTACACTTATTGTGGTTATTATTGTTCAGCGTTGCCACTGCAACCAATCAAATCTTGTTGATGTGCTGCCATCTAAGACCCTGTGTTGAACTCAGTGTCACTTACAGGATATCCTGACCCTTGTATGAGGAACAATGCCCTCTTACTTTTATATTTTCATTTTTACTTTAGAATTATCTTCCTGCTTGTTTAGTGTTTTGTTTTGTTTTGTTTTGTTTTGTTTTGTTTTGTTTTGTTTCCCCACAGGCTCCTGGCCTGATTCTCCTTATGGTTGCTATGTTTTTGGTAGTAAGGTTTTTACAGTTGTGTTTTAGTCTGATGCACTTCTTGACTTACTCAACAAGAACCCAAACTATGAATCCTATTCTGATTTTAAAAGAATGTTGATTCTAAATCAATTTAGCCAGTATATATATTAAAATGAACAATGTAAAACGTTCTAATATGGTATTATAGATGACAGCTCCTTATAAGAGTGAGGGGTAAGTCAAGCCAAAATATAATTGCTGTACAAAGAAGAATTTAGTAAATGCCTGTAAGATGTAAAAATAAAATTCTACAAGAATTCAGAATAGAAGGAGATCAGATCTGAGACAATAATAACAGTCATAAAAGTCTTTGTATAAAAGAGGTGACATTTGGGATGAATCTCAAAAATTGAGAAAAATTTTATTGATTGTCACGGGCATTCTTAGCACAGCAAGTCACATCACATAAATATGAAAAAGGAATATTTTCATCAACATTCATTAACAAAAGTATGTAGTAGAAAACACATACACCCACACATATGCAGATAATAGTTATCTGCACGTGGACTGGAATTTCACTGGAGTAATTTATGATGCATCTTATTATGAGTTTTCACCATATTCGTCAGAAATAAGGTCAAATATGCAATCCACATCCTCTGTAAAGACCGTGGCTTACTTGTACGCTTGGAATTCATTGGAGTCTTTACCATAGGAAAATCTCAAATTATTTTTGTTGCCTTGTAAAATAGCTCACATGCCCTATCTACAAAAAATAATTAGGTTATCTGAGAACTTACCCTTGAATATCATTAAATAAAGGAAGAAATTTATACTGAAGCTGTTACATTTATTTCTTCATGTTCCTAACTATAAAACTTAAAATATTTAAAATAAATTATTAGGTGTTGAAGTCAGTGTTTTTGAGCCCCAGTAAATAGTAGTTTCAGTGATTTTCACTAACATATCTATATTAAGGGAGTTATTAACACTCAACCCTGATACATGTTTCAGCCATTCAGAACACTGCAATGCCAATTAGTAAAAATAGAGATCAAAAATATTTGTTAAAATGTGTGTGGACAGGTGACTGTTGTTGGATGTACTCTGTCATAGCCAATATGGCCAATATTAAAATGTTTTTACATGTTTGAGATATCCCCTTGGGCTTCCCCAAGTATTGGTATTTCTACTTGCATAGAAGTCAAATACATAAAGTACCGGTATTTCAGCAGGCACACTGCTATTTTCGAGACCTGCTAGGGGTTTGCTAACTTTTTGGGAAATTTTGGGGTACAGTGTTACAAGTAACACTACAGATCTTCCTTACGGTCTACTGGAGAATATTAATATAACCCATGAGTAACAGATGGAAGAAATTGATTTCATGAGAAGCTATATTTTAAAATCAGATGTCTTAGATTCTTATATCTACTGTGATTTACCCATGTGCTCTGCTGCCCAAGATTTTTGTAATGCATCCTTTTTAGTTATTTTCATTATTACTCACTAGTATAAAAACACTAATACTTTTATCTTCATACTTAATGTAAGAAAATATATTCAAAGATGTATCTCCTATCCATCTCTTACATCTATCTACATGGACTACTGGGAGCCATAGCCCACCCAGAGTCTTTAAACTCTGTTGATTTCCCACCATACTTGTTTACCACTCTACAGTTATTCACAACGTTTCTCTTACAATTCTGCAATGACTTCTTGTTCCTAAGACAGAGTTCCTATTCTTTAAATGGACCACCAAAAGTTCCAGTATTTCTCTTCTCCCTTGCTTCTTGCCCAATAAGGCCAATGCAGCTGCAGGACGAACCTATCTATTTTCTAAATTCCCTAAATTTGTTAATTTACTCAAAACAGAAGTACTCTTCTTGATTATAGTTAACTATGGAAGTAAGTAACTAAGATTATAATTAACTATTCAACATGGAAGAATGAAAAAACATGTTCAACTGCAAAACCTAAGGGTCAGAGATTAGATCTGTCTCTTAAAAAAACTCTTTTTATTAATACGTTATTTGTTTTAAAAGTCTTCTTGAATATAATCATAAATATATTTTCCTAATGAACAGATCTCAAATCTTAGTATTTAAAGAATCATTTATATTGGGTTGGCCCCAGAGCCCTGCTTTTTAAGATATTTTTCCCTTTTTAAAATTAATTAATTAATTTTATTTTTGGCTGTGCTAGGTCTTTGTTGCTGCGTGCAGGCTTTCTCTAGTTGTGGCGAGAGGGGGCTACTCTTCATTGCAGTGTGCGGGCTTCTCATCACGGTGGCTTCTTTTGTTGCGGAGCACGGGCTCTAGGTGCGCAGGCTTCAGTAGCTGTGGCACGTGGGCTCAGTAGTTGTTATCTCACGGGCTCTGTTTTAACTAGAGGAAATTAGAGAAGAGAGAAGCACCCTGTGCTATTGTAAAGAAACAGCACAGCCTTGGCGGCTGATGCCAGAATAAGGAGAGTCGTAAGTGGCTGAGTGAGAGATTGTGGGAACACAGACAGGGAGGACAGAGGCAGAGTTTGGAGGGTCGTGACAACCCACCTGTCCATACTCTACTAATGCATCTAGGCGTTACTGTAATTTTTATTAATTACTATAAGAAACAAGATATTGGTAAATATATAAATTTGATGAATTGTTCCTGTGGTAAATTGTTGCTTTTAGTGAATTGCCCATTTTGTGAAGTGGCTTTCAGTGCATTGAGCCATCTATTTTAAGGCAACCTCACCCTTCCCCTTATTATTCTAATCATACTCACTTTCTTTGGGCTGCTCCAGTTGCATTCCCTCTACTTAGCAGCATTTCTAAATATTTCCTGTTGTCCAAAATCCACTTCTTACTATTCTTCAGACTAAACTCTGTTACCCTTCAGATACAGGCTTATTAGTCAGTTCTCTGGGATTCTTCCTTAGTTCCTATATCGATCACAGGTCCTAGTTCAGAAAAGAAATCTACTCTAACAATTCTACACACAGATGGATTTATTAGAGTAGTGCTAACTCTTGAAAATGAAGAATTGGCTGAAGTAGCAGGCTGTAGGCTGATCCTTTAAGAACAGTCCTGAAACCATACCAAAGAACTGCACTGCCAAAGGAGCTGTGTCCTCTGTCAAGATCAAGAAGCTTCATTACCAGAAAGTTGCCACCAAAGCTCCTGACCCCAGAACCACACAACCCCTACCATGATTCACATCAGCAAAACACCTGCCAGCTGTCCTTACTTTCTCCTTATGTAAATACATTTTGATTGGCAGGGCCTATCCTAGCTTCTGGGGAGACTTGGGAATAGAATGGGAAGCTTTCCATCCTCTGTTAGACAGGTAGGCATTCTGAAAGGGGGTTGAGAGAGTCAATTCAAAGAATTCCCTAAATTTGCCCTCTACTGGTTCCCAGCAACACGTGGCTCTTGAGCCCTTGAAATGTGACTAATGTACCTGAGGAACTGAATTCCTTACATTATTCAATTTTAATTTATTTAAATTTAAAAATCGAAGCAGGGCAGTATATTTTTCTGTTAAACATAACTTTATTGTTTGGGGAAGACTGTTTCACTTCAGCCATTGCACTGAATAAGATATTGCTGCTTAATCCTAGTGTGTATTTATATATATATCTATTTAATTGTGGTTACCAGAAAATTTAGAATTAGATATGTGTCTTACATTATATTTCCACTGGATGTTGCTACTGTAACCCCCTAGATAGGGCTAGGTCTCACTGTGTGTCCACAGAGTACCCCATATTTCCCTAATTTTGACATTCACATTTTTTATAATAATTGCTTCTGTATATGTCTTATCCCTTGGCTTGTAAAAGTAATGGGAAGAAATACTGTCTCTTCTTGTCCCCATTATTTTCCCTAGCACAATGCCCACAAAAAACGAACAATAAAATTATACCAAATGAATGAGTGTGAATAGAATAGACATTAAGAAAAAGAGCTAGGGACCCATGAAGCTTAAGGTAAACCTTCTGTTAAGATTTTATTATTTTTTTAAATCACTGAAAGCCATTACTTTTAAATAAGTTGTTGAGATTAACCATTAATTTTCATAGTTGAAAATTAATTCATAAAGTATTAAGTCAAATTCCAAATGGCTGATAATTGAACATATATTTTCTTTATACATCATATTAATTTTTTTATTAGTTTTCTTTTTTAAAGGAGAGAGAGAGAGAAATGAAAAAGAGCTTTCTGGGATTTTTCATTAGAGATGCCACACCAGCACTGTAATTTAAAAAATAGATTCACATATAGATTCAACAATGTGGCATAACCCAACGCTACCCACAGAGTGTCTCAAGGAGTGTAAAATCATATTTTTCTGTTTCAATATGAGAGGAAATTTATAGTGTTAATTTTCATACAAGTGAGAGATTAAAACAGTTATTTCGACAGTGTCATAAAACATAAAGAGGAAAAATATTTAACAGGAAGGTATTTTTTTTAATGAGGAAGAATTTCAAAATTCTCATGCTTTAAAGACAATGGGGGAGGAGACTATTTCTTAGAACCTTAGGACAGTAGTAATAGTGAAAGTAGAATCTATGCCATCATGTATATTATATAAACATAGAAATGCATGAGCCACAGGATGAAACATGAAGGTGGGAGTGTCAGATGTCATGGGATAAATATGGTACTAAAAGGAGTATCAATTTTTTTCAAAAAATTTTTTGAAGAAATTGGGGCACAAAAAATTTTTGTAAGAAGGTCTCATCAGAAAATAAGACCAAATTTAAAAGAATCTACTTTAAATGTATCAGTTTAAAGGAACTTTCAGTCTAAAGGAACTTCGGGAGTTTAAGCAAGAGAGTATTTATTAGCTGATGTAATGACAAAATATTTCTAATCATTGAATTGTCTTCTACATTCTAAAATTAACTGAAGAAACATTTTAAAAACTATGTTGCATTAAGTGATCCTAAGTTGATTCAGTAGTAGTAAGGATTTTATGTTCCAGCAAACAAAACATCAATGCTCCTAAAGGCAGAGTTACTTACTTCTTTGGGTCCGTACACATTTTTCTTCCTCAAGGATATGTTTTCAAAATGTTTTGACAATATGTATGATTAATCTACATATTGTTTAATTTCTTGACATTCTTTATGTTCTGTGTCTTTTTTTTTTTTTTGTAATCTTAAATTTGCAAAAGAAATTATATTTTCACATTATTTTGTATTTAACTGAGGAAGTTCCATATCACTGACTATTTAAAGTAACTAAATATTTCTTCAAGATTTTTTTGGAAGATCTTTTGGATGATATATTTTTATGAATCTAATAAAACATTTCAGAAATGTCCATATGGAGTAAAAATAGATCAGTTAAACAGCAATGACATTGCATTTAGGGTGAGTCATTTATAAATGATAAATAAATTAATCAAATAATACAATGCTCTTTAGTAAGTGTACTGTGCAGTGGCAGGGATGGGAAAAATAATGTGTGATTTGGGTACATCTTCAAGGAGAGCACAATCTAGAAGCATCTCCCTTTCCATCCATAGCCATGTCCATCTTTAAATGTCTCCCAAATCTAGGTGGCAGGAATAAGTAAAAGCAGACTTGGAGGAGACCCATACCTTTGGACCCTTCAGCATTCTCATGAACTTGTAACTCAACAGAAGCATTAAAAGCTGGAGTTGTATTTTTAAATTGTTGCTGAAAACTTTGTATTTTAATACCTAAAAACTGACCAGTTATAGAAAAGTTAAAATTTTTTATTTTGCAAACAGCATATAATCTATCATAAACAATTTTATTAGCCTGACATGAAACAAGTAGAGTGGATGATTTGTATCAATTTGGAACACAGGCAAGGAATAAACATTTCACAAAATCAAATGGCAATGAAAAGGTAGTCTGTGTAGAGAACATTAAATTCTCTTTAAGACAGATTTATATTATAGTTACATATGTACATTAATTTTACTCATAGGTATGTTTGATTATTTTAATTGTTAATATGTTATTAATAAACAATAAGTTAAAGTATATTTCATAAGGTTGTATCAGTTATTAACCAACTACTATTGTGATATTTATAAGATCTAGTTTTAAAAAGACCCTCAGGTTTTTAAAAAGTATCCAGTTGGCCAAATAGAGCAGAAAAGTATTAACAAGAAAATTTATAAGCAGCATTTACTGAAAGTTTACTGTGCACCTGACACTGTGTTAAATACTTTATGTGAACCTGTCTTAATGAATCTTTACAACAGCCCAATGATATACCTACTTTTCAGCATCCTCATATATAATGCTGCTCCCTAAATAACTATTTCTGTTTGGACATGCCACGCATTGTAAGAATTACATTTATTTTTTTTCTAGGGAGCTGCTAACCAAATCACTGTTTGACAGTAATGTGGCAGGTTGGCTCAAGCCCACATCTTGATCAAAGCAGAGTGAGAATGGATCTTCCACTTTATATGTAGAAATAACCTATAAGCTCAGCCTCTATGAATAAATGAATGAATGATTCCTATTACCACACTGAAGTATATAGGATCCAGGACTCAGTCACAAAACCTACAACTATTTCAGTTGTAGATGAGAGAGATGAATTAAATGAAATACCTGTTGCACATGGAAATACAAGCTGTCATCAATGTGAAGTTTTATACGAGTCTTAAACTCACATTTAAATTCATAGATTGTACTAGGGAGGCAAACCTTGCAATATCAGGCAAACTTCGATTTTTTTTTTTTTTACACTGGATAAAATATATCAGTTTTTCCTATTAGTTGAACTATTGTTGTAAACTCCTGGCTGCTGATATCACAGGATTACAGGTTTGACTACCTATGAATATTCTTAATGTATTGGTCAGTGACATATATGTGGGGAGGTGGCGGTATTCTTGAATGTGGTCGTAAGTGCTCTGCTGCAAAAATTTTACTCTTTCCTTCCCAAGTGACCTCAGTAGATGAAGTATTTTTTAAGATAAATTGCACTGTGGTTATCATATCGAAACAGCTTAAATATAAAAATAATAAGAGATCAGGTATGATATGATTATTAATAGGTTATTACAGTTTGTCAAATTGTGAATTCACAATTTTTTCCCTTGTGATGAGAACTCTTAGGATTTACCCTCAACAGCTTTCCTATGCTTCACACAGCAGTGGTAACTATAGGCCTCCTGTTGTAATTACATCCCTAGTAGTTATTTATCTTCACAATTCTTAATGAGGCATAATACCCTGCTAAGGTAGATGAAGTTGCTCTTCATAACTCATGAAGAGTTTGCCCACTTTACTTCTTTTGGTTCATCAGGGCTGAAATCCCATTATATACCAATCTCATCTTATTTTTAGCACGTTTTATCTCATAAGTGCCATGACTAGAAATATGCCCAACATAGATATCGATCTCTATTGGTGCCCTGCTTATATTAGCTAGGATGTTAGTTTGGCTGTTGTGACAGAGATCCAAACCAACTGTCCGAAAAAGCACACACAAAAAAGGCCAAAATGGTAGGAAGAGTCTGTCCTACAGAGTAATCAGACTCCATGTTTCTTTCATCTTGCTCCTCTATTGGGCTTAGGGATTACTTTCCTTTGCATGGTTCAAGGTGACCCTGTGTCATACTCCCACAACATGGAAGCTGAACACAACACTTTGACTTGCCTCTTTTTATCCACATCTTAGAATCATGGTCACACCTAGCTGCGATGGAAGCTAGGAAGTGTAGTCTTTGCTCTGTGTGGTTATAAGCCTCTATGAAATACTATAGTTTCCATGATTCTGGGAGAGAAGTGGAATATGCATGATGGGAGACCACTAGTAGACTGCCGCAATGTCAAGTATGTTTCTCTATTGTCTAGAGAGGCAGGATAACATTTTTGTTGTCTATGTTGTTCAAGAAAATTTCAAAGGCATAATTTCTACAAAGGACCTTGAGCAGTAATGTTGAACTTCAAAAAATATAATCACTGACTATGGATTCAGGAATTAAAAGAAATTGAGACTATGTTTAAAATATACTTCCTTGGTTTTCCCCTTTCCCCTATGTAAGCTGTAAGGCACCTGAGGTCATTAGGGATCCACAGGAAACAAGTGAATATCACTGAAATAAAAGTCAAAGAAAACTGGGAGTTCATGCGAGAGAGAGAGAGAGAGAGAGAGAGAGAGAGAGAGATATCCGTAGTTTTAATCTATCTATGGAGATAAAATTTTCTTGGAAAGAATGTTGATAAAGAATAATGGTTTTGTCCCTAATATTAGGATACTGTGTTAACAGTAGGTAGTAGCTTCAATTATAACTCTATAAAAGACATTGAAAATGAGGCACATCCACAAATCTTGCTGTATAATCTTGGAATGATTGAGGCTTAAGGATCCTTGAGTTGGACATTGCATGAGAAATTATTTTCAGTAATCAGTGGTTCTTACACTGGGACAACGTTGCTCCCCGAGTGACATCTGGCGATATCTGGAGACGCTTTTGGTTGCCACAATTGAGAGAGGGCAGCTGTACATCTAATGGGTAGAGAATGCAAGGGGGCTGCTTGATATCCAGAAATTTCCACAGTAGCCTCCACAGAAAAGAATTATCCATCTCAAAATGTCAGTAGTGCCTTTGTTGAGAAATCCTTGTCTAAATCATACAACAATGTGAACTTGCTCTCAGCATGGAAAAAAAAAACAAATACCTACATTCTTTGGTCACATGTAATCCATTGACCTGCTATGTCTGTAGAGAGACTTCAAAATGTATTTGTTAGAAAGTGGTTGTTAAGAAAAGAATCCTGTTGGATTTGAAAAAGGGCGTGTGATTATCTGACAATTGCGTTTTAAAATAGTTACTTAGGTTTAACCATTTCAATATTCGTGAATAATTACCAAGTACACTGGTTAGTTTTGAAATAAATCAGTGTCAACTTTTGATCCTGATAATACCTAGCAAAGTTGTATATATTAAAGCAGTATAAATGTGTATGCTTCTCTTTCAATTTGCTACACTTTGCTATAGCTACAGATTACTTTAATAAGGAGATAATTTTATCAAATAAAGTTTTTTATAAGTGTTTCTGAGACAAAGCCCCATTTGAAAAAAAATTTAATTGTATTATAACTTATATTTATTCATTCAACAAATACACATTGATTGCCTAGTACTGTTCTTTCATTCCAGGTATTGGAGCTGTAGCAGTAAAATAACTGTCCTCATAGATTTGCATAATCACACACACTCATAAATATACACCCATACCCCTACATACATCTATATGTATATAAGACATACACATGGATAAAAGTATATCTGTGTGTGCATGAATATATGCATACGTGTGTGCTGTGTTAAAATATGTGTGTTTATATTCTGTGCTATGTTAAAAAAAAATAGGATAAGTGGAGAACCCAGTGCTCATGTAGGAGAATAAAGACCTCTGTGACAAAATAATAACTGAGAAAATATAAACACACTGATCAAGTAGCAGATTTGATTGGTACTTGGTTATTTCTTTAAAGTCTATACCTTTTTGATCATAGTGATTACTGCCTGTTGAATCTAAAGTGCACCAGATATGAGTTTAATAGTGATTAGTGATAAAAAATTACTGTCTAACTGTAGAAAATAATGTTTTGAGTAATAGAATTTGATAATTCTAAAGTAGGTAGAAAGCCTTATGAACATTTTATAATAATATATGATTAGTGCCTCTAGATGTCAAATTATTGGCTGGGATATAATTTTAATGACGATGATTAAATAACTAAAGATTTTAATAAGAAATAATATGGTTGTCAAGGCAAGCTTATTATTACTGCAATTTATAATGTGAGACAATCTAGTCATTTGTCCTTTATAAATGTAAAGCCTAGGATTGGTCTCTGTCCTCAAGAGGGCGACTTTAAGAAAAAGTACCCTAAAGGATCTCATAGAGCACAGTGTAGACACAGAGTGGAGAATTATCTCCACCTGAGGGAAGTGAGGAAAGACCTTTGAACTGACTTTTAAGCTCATCAACAAGCTTGCGTAAATGGTGAATGAGATTGATTTAAACCACAGAAGACTATAAAACCTTTAACTTCAGCCTGCTTTGCTACAACAGTCCTGAGGGTCTCATTTAGATGTAGTATATCAGCAAATCCCTCCCCAGCAAACGTGTGTGTGTGCGTGTGCGTGTGCCTGTGTGTGTGTGTGTATATTACAGTCCTTTTAACTTTCTTTATATTTGAAACAGAATATAAAAATTTCAATTGGTATATAAAGGATCTACTTTGGTTAATTTCTTGTAAATAAGTCCCTTAAATCTTCCTGCCAGATTTGAATATTTGCTTTATATGAGGATTTTCTACAAGTAAATTAACTGAAAAAAAAAAAAAAAAAAGCACTGTTATTTTAATCATTAACACATTCCCATAAATTAAGGCATCATGCTTTCTATAGAATGTGTTAATATCTTTCTTTCAATACATGAACATCATGAACAATACGCATTCTCCTAAAATGTACAGTATTGGTTGCTGGAAATATTTTTTTTAATAAAAATTAGTATGGGGTGTTATTTTTGACATAAATCATAACTGAAGAAAAATACTGAAATTGCACTGTTATTAATATTTATTTTTGCAAATAAAGTAGAACATTTTTATGATCTTTAAAAATGAAAGGCAGCATGTAAAGACTCTTCTGTAAGGACATAATGTCCTTATATTCCTTAATCTAGCATTTTTAATCTATTGTCTCCCACACAGATAAATCAAAACAATATTCTTTATTGTATGTAAAAATATTTTTAAATTGCCTGTGATTTACAAGACCACTTATTTTGAAATTGAATGTGCAGTTAAATATTTACTTATAGTAGACTTTGAAGGCACTCTTAAGTTATTGAGATATTCTGAATATACTTGAGATGATTTGGTAATTAAATTTTCCCTTTAATTTAAAATTAAAATCTTGAGCTGACAGTTTTACTCATTAAAAAGCACTTGGGCCGATTACTGTCTATAGAATATACACACACATTGTTTCAGGAGGAAATACATGACCTCAATTATTATTAATATCACTTTATTTGATATATCTCAAGCCTCGTTAGGAACACTTAAAAGTATTATCTTCAGTTACAGACATTTCATGCCTCTTTAACCTGGGTTCAGTAAAAATGAAGTACATTATATATTAGTGATGTTGAAAACAACTAGTGGCAAGAATTCTTAGCATTTCCATGCAAACTGACAGTGGGAAATAGAGGGCAATCTAGTTTTACTCCTAAATTTTCACTGACATTTTTCTTATGCCAAAATCTGTACCTTGATTTGTAATTTCTCCCTCTCTCTGTCTCTCTCTCTGTCTCTCTGTCTCTCTGTCTGTCTCTGTCTCTGTCTCTCTGTCTCTCTCTCTCTTTCAATCAGTTCCTCTTAGGTTTTCTTTATTTCTCATTTTTGTCATTGCTAGGCTCTGGAGATATAACAAATATTTTTCGCAGGATTATTAGGCATTTTACTCCTTTATTCAACAAACAGTATTGAGCACAGCTCTGTACCAGGCACTGGAAAAAGTACTGGGAATAGAGCAAAGAATGTGATAACATGAGCCCTAGCAGAAAAGACAGTCTTTAAATAAAGTTTAAAGCCAAAACTTACTCCTAGGACCTCAACTCATATAGGGATGTTTGTTTCTTTTCAAAAAATATTTCTTGAATACAGCCACAACAGTACAGACAAGGCCTTGTTCCCCTGGAACTGAAGTTCTAATGGAAAAATAGTGTAGGGAGACAGGTGAACTGGAGACAAAGAGGGGTGACTTTGACAGATCAAGTAAGAGGCGCTCTAAAGAAGCTTAGCTCCTGTTTAAGTAATACGGCCATCGGCCACCGATACAGACGTGCCTATTTTATGGTATTGAGGAAGGAAAAATACCTCTCATTCTTTCAAATCCCTTTGATTGACCCCTTGTTTCAAAACAAGGAGCTCAAAACACAAACTAGTATGTCAATAAATTATCCTGCCAAAATAATATAGTTGCAAAATCATGAGACACTCAAATAAAATGCATACACCAAGAAATGACTTAGTTTAATTGTTTGTATACTAGGAGTCTTCTAAGCTAAACTAGTTTATACTCTGACCACATCACCTAAGTGGCACTCTAAGAAGCAGAATGGGGGAAAATTCTAGTAGAGCAAGATGAGTTTTAAAAAGATTATCGGTACCAAGTTCACACCTTTGGGTCTAAATGATATGAAATGTATGAAGGAGTAAAGTAAAAAGTTAAGAATGTCACCTTTATGTAGCCATGGTCTCTTAGGAAGAGAGAGGAAAGGGAGAAAGGAGGCCAGGAGCTACTCCTGTACAAAGAGAGAGACATCAGAAGTGGGGCAGGAGAATTTTGTCATAACAACTGTAATGAGGTTTTAGTAAATGTTAACTGATTGTTTTGGCATTAATTTGAGGACAAAATGACCATCTGAGAGAATGTAGTCATGTTTAAGTATATTATAAGGTTTTTGAGGTATGTTAATCTTTCTGTTTCTGACGAATACTTCAGTGGAGTGCATAAATGAGGAAATGGAAATTTTCTGAACAAAATATTGGAATAAAAGAATATTAGAAAGAAAATGAAGGAAGACACACATAGAAATGATTTGGCATTATCTGTTCTAAGACAAATACAGTAGTTGAACTCATTAGCTCCATGAGGACGAAAATGAGGGTTAGGCTGTCCAAAGATACCATTTAGGTGCTTCCCAAATCTAAAGTCTAGTAACTTAGGTCAGCCAAGCAGGCCTGAGCAGACGCAGATATAATGGCAGAACAAAGAAAAACTAGCAGCTATAAATTAATAGAAAAATGAGATGGACGAACACAGGCACAAGACAGGGTTCAAAGATGCAAAACCTTTGATGGGCAGAGCCAGGGGCGCATTTGGTACAATATTCACCCCAGACAGGTGAATGTTCTTGTTGCTTAGAATAGAACATACTTCCTTCGACGTCTTCCTTCCTAATCCAATTTTATATTCTCTATTTACTATGCCTAATCATTATGCTAAGGCTCGTTTGGAAAGAGTTGTTCATAATTGTAAAATTGAACTGTGCCCCATTAAGCTCTTGCCTAGCTGCTTTTGAGATCCTTGGTGGTTTGGAATGTGGGGATGCATCCACATTCTCTCTGTGTCAGTTCTTTTTATCTTTTCCCTCTAATGCTGTCCCTTCAGTGTTTCAGCTGTTAAGTAGTTCTAGCGTACGTCTGATATAATTTTCTAATGACTGATGCATTGTTATCACTACTTATTATATGTCAGCAGGAAATGCCACCTGTGTCTGAGAATTTGGGACCAATAGGATTGTATATTTTACCAAAGCAAGACAGGAAATGTAGAATTAAATAGAAAAAAGCATTGCATTTCTGTCCATTAACTTCTGAGATTTAATTTTATACCAACTATAACTTTAAAAAGATAAGCAATGGAAATTACATCAGCTTTATAGTTAAGCCACAAAGAGTTTTAAAATCTTTTTGACTGTTTTTAAAAATGGCAGTATTTCAACCTTTTATATGGATGTATGTACCTTTATTTATGCACTATTTGTGGATGCCTACTTTGTGCCAAGCACTTGTTTGGATGCTGGGGAGAATGTAGATATAGTCTCACTCCCGTAGATTCTAGAGTCTACTTTACGGAAAACAGTTCTGCCGTATTAGGTGTCTCAGTGTCAAAGATACAAGTTTTTCCATTGTGACATATTAGAAAGAATTAGTGTTACATACAACCATATTAAAACTGGGTGAAATTCTTGCTACCTACATAACCTTTGTAAATTACTTAACCATTGTGAGTTTCACTTATGACGAATATAAAATGAAGTATGCTGGTATCCCCATAAAATGTACTCTGCGTTCTAGGCAGGCATCTAGACATACACAAGGCTTTTATGAAAAGTCCTGTGAATAAATTTGATCCAGAAATCAACCTGCACAATCAAGGTAGTGTGAAGCTTATAGGCTGGATTTACGGCTTGGGTTCACAGAACTCAATTTGACACCAAAGTCATTGCACAATGGGAGCATATCTGTCTTTAATTAAGTCAGGAATGCAAGTTTCTAAACCTGATATTGGGCTTTACACTAATTCTGTTTGTTGCTGTCAGGTTGGTATATCATAGCATCCCTGCCCTCAGACCAACCACATTGTTGCAGATTCTCCCATGGAGAAGCCCTGACGGTTTACCACTCTGTTGTCTCACATAGCGGCCTTCCTATTTCCATGGACATGCTGGAGAGGGCTTGTCTGTTTGAGTTATAGACAAGGCCTTTCCAATATTTAGAGAACTAGATCTTGGATGTAGGTTTGCTGGGGATATTTGGGGTTAGAAAAGAGAACATAAATTTTACTCTTGTGTCTTTGTCGTTATTTTTCTACTTATTTATTGTTCATCTTTCTCTACCAATTTTCTCTAGAACAGAAGCTTTTTTTCTTTCTTGCCCACATTGAAACAACTGTGATTAGGATGGTACCTAAAAGACTGCATACTCGCTATGTTAAATGAATAAAAATGTCAGTCTCCATTAAATGAAATGAAATTATCTGTTCTAAAAGTGATTGTTTTTAAAAGAAAACAAGAAATCGCTTCACCTACCACTTGCTATAAGAAGGATTTATTAGAATATATCACAAAAGAATTATTTAATTAATTTTAAAGTAAATTTCTGCTTTCATTTTAGTTAACTCCTCCCTTATTTAAGATTCCATTAACCAAGGCATTCAGTTAACTGGAACTTCATATATATAATATAATGGTAATTTAAATTCACAATGAAAGTACTGAGAAATCATAAAACCCTGAAATATTTTCCTCTACAGAAAATGAAAATTTATTTTATAAAGTTTTAGAGGATAAGGGAACTATTTAAATTTCTTTCTTGATTATAAGTAATGCATTTATATATAAAGGGTCCTAAGTGTCCTTTAATTAGAATATTTAATTAGTTCATCCCATTTATTTTGATACAGTATATCATAGGAACTTACACTTGGTGAGCCTTGTTAAAAAATTACTGAATTTATAAAATTATTGTTAAACACTAAAAAATAGGACCACTTTGAACTAAATAGTAACAACTGATTGTGTTTGAATTTCTCTTGAAAATCTCCATTGACAGCAATAAAGGAAATGTGACCCTAAAGAAAATATTATACGTTAATTAAATATGTTAATTCTGGAGAGCCCCATAGAAATCTATGCAATTATTAAAATAATCAGATAAATAAAAAATCGTAGGGGTTTTTATTGTGCTATGGATTTCTGAGATGGGAGAACTCTCCAAGAACTTGGAAACTACTTAATTTTTCCGCCACTAAACTTTTATGTCTTCACCTGCTCTGTTCCTCTCATTCCCTTTTACAACAAAATGGTCTGTGTTCTGAATCCTAGCCTCTGTCTCCTCCTAAATAATTTTGCATCTTGAATTAGCAACCTTCTCCTGATTCCTCAAATAATTCCTTGATTTTCTGCTCAAACATTTCAAATAAGATATCTACACCCAAGCTGCTCAGTTGGTATGATTCTTCAGTCCTACAGCTGGTCAAGAGGCCTGCAGGCCTGACTCTGGCTATTGGCTGTTTGGTCACTTTATCCGAGAATGCACATAAATGTTATATATTTTCCCTGAGTGACATGATGTGATTTAGTCGGGAAACACAAATCTTTGCACGCTATCTTGACTTTATGACATCCTATTGTCGTTCCTTACGTTTCAGAGAGGTTTTACCTTAGCACTCCTCCCTGTGCACAGGACACATTCTTTCCTATGTTATTTTACCTTGTTGCTTTTTCGTAGTACTCACTGTACATGTTAATTAAATATTGATGTGTTAATTTACTCATCTGTTTCACCAATAAATGAATGAATGAGGCAAATACACAATACAATATGCTTGTATCTCATCTCTTTTTTCATCCCCTTGTTATCATTCAGAATGCAAATAATATTATTATGAAAGAGAAGAAAAGAAGATAGAAATAGAGGAAGCCAGGGTTTAAGAGGAGTGACTAAAAGTTGATAAACTTTTTATAAAATCTTAATATATGAGAACTTACTGATACCTATCACTGTTATGCTTTGAAGGAATTTCATTGAGTTATTGGGTACGTCTGTTGTTTCTGTATACTTAGCATTGCTCCCCCTTGTTCTGAAGACAAACCATTCTCTCCCTTTGGGACACTACACTTTACCCTCCAGATAAGAATGTGAGTTATATTGTCTCACCTCTATTACCATAAAGGACCAAGTCTGGCCCATCAGGTTACCAAATACCCCTGGATTGTGATTGATCCACAGCTTACAGATACATCAAACAGGGTGGTTAGAATACTTTTCTTAGTGATTCACATAGTATCAGCACTAAATACCTTGAAAACCTAAGGCTACTATGACCATTTTGCCAACTCAAAGAGAAGACCAGATTAAGAATTTAGCAAACATAGAGGGCAAAGATGTGGAATGTGGAAGGGGAAAAGAGTTCCCATGACCTCCCTCCATCTCCAGGATCAGGTCAAGCCTAAGTACTCCTAGACTTTTCAGGCATATGAATCAAATCTTATTAGCTTCATATGATTTGAGTTGATGTAATACAATACAAAGTTTCTTAAATTTACTCCAATAATTGCTCAAAACACATCTCAAAATCCATTTTCAAATATAATTATTATCAAATCCAGTACACATCCCACCTCACAGATGATCTTTACATTGGCCAATTTTCTTTGGGCAATTAAACATAAATTGTAAATGTTTAAACATTGGCTTTAAATAATGATATTTATTTTATCTAAGTTTTTGATGGAAGAGAGAGATACGAGTGATCCATGAGAACTTTCCATTAGCTACATCAGCTTAGGGCAAGAGACCTCTGTTGGTAACATGTTATTTTTATCAGGACCGCTGCTTCTAAAATAGTACAATTTATTTATAAAAATCTTGGAGAATATACATTTGTACCAACCTGAATCTGCTAATTTTAGTCACAAGCCTATGCTTGCTAGCATTAGTATCTGTCATTCATATCTGTCTTACAGGAAGAAATTCATATGGGTAAAAATTCATATGAAGAGCAATTCTCAGACTTTTGCTTGACCAGTGTTTTTTTCACTTTTTATTAATTTAATTTTTTAAACCAAAACGTGTTTCTTAACAAGTAAACTTACCCAAAAGTTCATATATAATTTCTTAATATAAATTATTATTCCCCTGAAGCCTGGAATTGTTCTGATTGAGGTGAGAGTGGGAGGGCCACAGTCTGGCCTTTTTGACCACGTCACTCCTGTGTCACTTTTGGTGGGAGGATAGGGCTTAATGAAGCTATTTGAAATCCACTGGGATTTTAAAAATATGGATCAAAGTGAAAGATGACAGGTAGATTAGGACCACACCCAGGTGGTATATTTTTATGATCATATCATTTGTTAGATACTGCCTTTTTAAATGTTACAAATTGAGAAGCAAGTCTTTGTTCTATTTTGTTTTTCTAGTAACAGCTAGCTGCCTCTGGAAATGTATGCTAGTTCCTTGCCTGCTTGTCTGTTCACTGAAAAGGTGGCAGATATGACAAGGAATTTATTTTGCCTGAGCGATCACACGGTTAATGGAATGTTAAAAAAGTTGATTCTTATGATTAGTTGATTAACGAGAGCAATTTGTTACGCTCTACCACGGAGCATAAATTTAGAAAATACTGTTTGTTAAAAGCAGGAATACAATGGAAGTTTGGAAGAGTTGCCTTATACGTCAAAACCGAGTAACTATTCAGAAACATCTAAAATAATAGAAGTGGATTAGAGGGAATTGACATACGAAATTTTCTTTTGGTAAGTAGTTCACTGGTCAGTAAGCAACTTACCAGTTCCACAACCGCAGCAGCTTCTCTGTCTTTTATATCTTTGGCCTACTTCGCATGACTCCACAAGCAGTTTCCCTAAAGGATGTGCTGGAAATAAAAAGACATTGAAGAAATTACATTTTAGGTAAGACTGTTCACTGCTGGGAGGCTAGAGGTCTGCTAGTGGCCCTGATCAATGACACAGGAGGTGCTAATCTGGCAGAAGCTTCATTATCTGACCCCCTTGACTCCATTCATCTGTTTAGTGCCTGATATACTTTAGATTTGTTTCTTCCACAGTCTACATCTCTCATTCTTTCTTAATGATCAGCATGTACAGTTATTAAGCACCTGCGTGCTGAGTATCATAAATGCTAATTAGGGAAGCCTTCACTCCTCCATCATAAACCAAGTTCCCACATAAGCATAGGTCACTTTCTGGGCTCTCTGTTCTGTTTCATTGACCCCTCTGTCTATCCCTGCAGTAATACCAGAGTGTTTGAGTTATTATAAAACAGGTGAAATAAATGAATACAGACATGTGTCAACCTGAAAAACCTCAAAAAAGTTGCATAATGATTTATACAGCACAGGACCATTTAAGTAAATTTAATTTTATGCAAATAAATTTACATATTATTTATAAATGAATGCATATATAATTAAAGCAATAGTTCTCAAGGTATGGTCCAAAATTCCTAAGGCCATTGAACTCCATTTAGTAGGTCTGAGAAATTCTTTTCCCATCTACATATCTGTGCCAGACCAGATTTTCTCTTTATAGTTCAGATGAAACCACATATCACAATAAATTTAATGTAGAAGCAGATATGAGAGTCCTGCTTTCTTCTATTTAGACAAACATAAAAATGCTTTCAAAAATATATTTAAAAACCCTATGCTTAGCACTATTTTCTTCTTTTGTAAAATTTAGTCATTTTTCATAAAAATGCTATTTATAATAATATGCCATGGCCTTATTACTTTATTTAAAATAAATTAATAAGTACATTTTCTCAATTTTAATTTCTACAGATAAACATAAATAAACCACGTAAAGTAAAACTCTTTGGGATCCTTAATAATTTTAAGTGAGTAAAGGGGTCCTATGAACAAAATGTTTGAGAACTGCTGAATTAAAGATATAGACAGGAAGGAAGGATACATACCAAATTTCTGATAATGATTTTTTTTTTTTTAGAGAAAGGAGGGAATTACTGGTACTGGGGAGGAAAATAAAAGGGAAATTCAATTTTATCAGTTATGTTCTATTTCTTTATGAAAACATTGAAGAGGCAATGGCAAATACAAATATTTGCTATTCCAACTACTTTAGGGGGAGAGACAGCATTTGCGATATTATTTGCTTGACTTGACTGTTAAAATTTTCTTTTGTGTAATTGGTGTGAGGCATAGTTCTTTTACCTAACTTGTATGGTATATATATCCTTGTAAAACTTTATTTTGCTCAAACACTCTAAAAACAATCCACATGTTCCTGATTCACACATGTCTGGGAGGAGATGGTCCAGGTGATCATAGCACTACAGTCAAAGGTAATCACTGATGATCTGTGCTCACAAGTCAACATGGACTCTTTCCTGCTTTCTTCTTTAGGACTACTCTGTTTTAAAATGAGAAACCACTAGCAATATTCAATATTAAAATAACATAAAATACTTTTCAAATAAGAATCACATTTCAGTTTCTGGTGCAATACTCTCAAAATATTTGAACAAAGTTGATTTTTAGTGGCCTAGCAATAGTACATCAGTTTGAGTTAGATGATTTTTATCTAAGGTATTATCCATATCTCAGGCACAAAATAGTATCAGGAATCAAACTTATATGTGTTTTTCTTGTGTTTTGCCAGTGTCTTCATGAATGTATTTTTTTCTTCCCTGCATCAAAGAATACATTTATTGTCTTTTTCTTACTTGCTTTCATATTCATGTGCTGAATGTTCTTAACATTTTTTTTACATAGCAGTTTACCGAGGACTTAGCAAGTTCATTTCACAAATCTAATCTCTATGGAAAAGCTGTTAGTTTATTCCTTTTTTTTAAACATCTTGCAAGTTTATGTATTTATTTATTTTTCACACACACACACACACACACACACACACACACACTGTATTTTAGTTTTACAAGAGATAAATAAACTGACACCAAGCATTGTAAATGGATGACCACAACAAAAGCAACAATGATTGCAATTACCAAGCACGAAACACACTCATACTATGTCATAATATTGACATTCAGTCCAGTAATCCTCCACTGTAACAGCTCCTTTACTTTGCAGTGAAAATTGATTTGTATATTTTTTGCCTCTGAGTCCTTGTGGACTTTTTTTATTTTTTATTCAAACAGAAAGTCACAAAAATTATAATCATCCTCATCAGTTCACTCAGTCCCATGTAATTAATTTTTTTTTATCTTGATCTTTTGTTAGCACTCTTATGAGTTCATCAGTTTTCCATTAGAGTTCTGAAAATGCTTATTCATTCAGTTCAGCAGTAGAGTCAGTTACCAGAAACCTGTACTTGTCAGAGTCTCTTCCATTAGTTCCTTGAAGATGAAACCCTTTTATAGGAACATTTTTGCGAAAGCATCAGAGTACATCCAGAACTGTCTGTAAATGACAAAAGACTTAAAAATGACCACGGTTAAAGATTTGATGAAAGTTCATAATAATGCAATTGACAAGGAAATTTAGTTATTTCTGAGATATACATTTTAAAGTAATTAACTACAATTATTACTTATAACATTATACCAGAACATATAAGATTTTTAGAAATTTCATGTAATGTCTGAAACATTTATATTAACATATTTCCATACAAATAACCCAAAGAAAGTTTAGTATTAGTTGGGGTTTTTTTGTTTGTTTTTTTATACTGCAGGTTCTTATTAGTCATCAATTTTATACACATCTGTGTATACATGTCAATCCCAATCGCCCAATTCAGCACACGACCATCCCCACCCCACTGCGGTTTTCCCCCCTTGGTATCCATACGTTTGTTCTCTACATCTGTGTCTCAACTTCTGCCCTGCAAACCAGTTCATCTGTACCATTTTTCTAGGTTCCACATACATGCGTTAATATACGATATTTGTTTTTCTCTTTCTGGCTTACTTCACTCTGTATGACAGTCTCTAGATCCATCCATGTCTCAACAAATGACTCAATTTCTTTCTTTTTTATGGCTGAGTAATATTCCATTGTATATATGTACCACAACTTCTTTGTGCATCCGTCTGTCGATGGGCATTTAGGTTGCTTCCATGACCTGGCTATTGTAAACAGTGCTGCAATGAACATTGGGGTGCATGTGTCTTTTTGAATTATGGTTTTCTCAGGGTATATGCCCAGTAGTGGGATTGCTGGATCATATGGTAATTCTATTTTTAGTTTTTTAAGGAACCTCCATACTGTTCTCCATAGTGGCTGTATCAATTTACATTCCCACCAACAATGCAAGAGGGTTCCCTTTTCTCGACACCCACTCCAGCATTTGTTGTTTGTAGAATTTCTGATGATGCCCATTCTAACTGGTGTGAGGTGATACCTCATTGTAGTTTTGATTTGCATTTCTCTAATAATTAGTGATGTTGAGCAGCTTTTCATGTGCTTCTTGGCCATCTGTATGTCTTCTTTGGAGAAATGTCTATTTAGGTCTTCTGCCCATTTTTGGATTGGGTTGTTTGTTTCTTTAATATTGAGCTGCATGAGTTGTTTATATATTTTGGAGATTAATCCTTTGTCCACTGATTCGTTTGCGAATATTTTCTCCCATTCTGAGGGTTGTCTTTTTGTCTTGTTTATGGTTTCCTTTTCTGTGCAAAAGCTTTGAAGTTTCATTAGGTCCCATTTGTTTATTTTTGTTCATGAATGTATTTTTATGAAGCTTATGATACTGTCTTATTCTGAGGTTTTCCAGAGTTAGGAATCTGTCATATAATATCCGTTGTTTTGTATCATAGAGAAAAAACGTTCTAGCCAAGAGCATGGTAACATGGAGAGAGCCCAGGCTGGGGGTATGAAAACATAGGTTCTTTTCTCAGGTTTTCCCCTAATGAGAAGGCGTTGTTTGCCAAATCTCTTAAAATGGAAAAATCACAAAACCACTTTAGCTCATAGCACAAGGATTTTTTAGTAAAGATCCAACAGAATGTCTCAGGGACTAATACAAACAGAAAATGAGGCAGGGTTCATGGAACCAGGAACTAGAATTGGAAATTTAAAAAATAGGAAGCTAGGTATATTATTCTTTCTAGAGATTGCTCTTTCTTTTGGCCTCTACATCTTTCTGTGCCTGATCCATTTTTCTCTCTAAGGACCATCTTCTCTTACTTGTTCAGATCATGAATCTTTTTGTTAACATATTGCTTTGGTATACATTTTACTCACTGTAGCCTTGACCAGATGTGTTTTATTCATTTAAGAATAACCTGAGGTCACTGGGATGGTTAGGTGGCTTCTGTTCTCACCATGAATCATCAACTTAGAAAACAATCCATCACCAAAATCACTGGCATGCAATATAGATAACAATGGAGACGGTCATACTCCACTCTACACAGCTAAACTTAGGCAAAATTTCTTACTAGATACTATAATTCTCTCTCCACAGTCCTCAACCATCTAATTCTGGGATTCTTTTCTTTTCCCCCTTCTGTCACCCAAACAGCTTCTAATATTCTCTCTATTGTTCAGATCTCAGCATGACACAAATCTTCTGTTTCCTTCATACCAGCATAACACACACACACCCATATAATAAAATTAGTATTGACCATGTATGTTCTTCAAACAATGTCACCTGAGGGTAGGGATCAAAAGGCTGATCTTGTTTTAATTTGACAGTTATATTCACAGAAAATATGTGTCTATGTAGTATTTAATTCCAAGTGTTGAAGAGGTAGTAATTTGGGATGAATTTAGGCTATGAATGAGTTTTCTTGCTATAACAGGTGCTCAGTCTTGGGTCACTCAGTATATAAGGCACATAGGAGAAATTTAGTGCGGCTGAAAATTAACTGACACAGTCAGTACAGGTATACGTAGCTAAGTAAGTAAATTAACATCTCTAAGGGATTAAGCTACCCCTATGATTACTAAGAATCCTAAAATTCTGAGATAAAAATATATAAAGATATGGAATGACATGATGTTATTTTATGTTGTACCTTACATAATCTGTCAAGTTGATGTCAGCCTGTTAGTAATTACTTTAACAGTTCTTGTTTCTATTTTAAATTATTTTCCCATCATAACACAATCGATTTCTTCCAGCATCTCAGTAATCACAACATGTCAATTCATTTTTATTATGTATAAGAAGTAAGCTTGTGCTATTTTAGTATCAATATAAAATGTCTTGAAGTAAATGTTCATGAGTTTCTCTGCTGAAAGCCGTCGTAGTGTTGAGGTGCAAGTTCTTTGTTTAGCTGAGCATGATCTGTAACTCAGAATTTCTTCTGTCTCCATTCCTAGAATACACAGACAGTATTGATCAAACCACACATACTTATTGAACAGATCTATAGTACTAACAGCTCAAAATAAAAGTTATGTGCATTTTCTGAATACAGTTAATACTCCTGTATTATCAATGAAATTAAAAATCCTTAGGCTTGAATTGGTAAGTAAATCTCAATAATATGTTTATCAGGTAATGGGATTGTAATAACTTTATTTTTTCCATATTATTACAACATTCTCTTAGGTCAAATACCTGTAGTTTGAACTGATCTCTAAAGTAGTTACTGTTTTTTATGAGATATTTCAGTCATAAATTTAAAATTAAGGTTAAAAGATGTTCACGTTCACCACCAAGCATTGTGGATATGGGGATGAGCAAGTCATCCAGTCCTTGGAGTCAATGTACATATGCTGTAATGCTAGAAACTGACTATTAATAAACAGCTAGACTACAGTGTGATAAGTACATGCTCAGAGAAACACAGTGTACTGCAGATCATGATTTATAAGAGCAAATTTGGAATAAAACATATTGCCAGTTAGGGGAATTGTCAAATAAATTATAAATGAATTACTGTAGTTTACTATAACTATTCTGGATCCTTTAAATATGATGTCTCCTAATATGTGTACTGTGAAAAAGATGTACACAATAAAGCTGTTATGAAGAAAAGCAGGAAGAATGTATGAATTCTATATTGTCTCAGTTACACACACATATATAAAAAGGAAGAGAGAGAAATTGTAGGGGAGGGAAAGCATAGATGCTATTGTGGGCTGGTTGTTTAGATCTTGTGAGTGGAGAAGCAAAGGCAGCAGAAAGAAGGCAGCATGTCATGAAGGAGAGCAGAGCAGAGAGGGATGTAGCTCCAGATTGAAAGAAACTCTGAGTAATAGCAGCCCTGGTTCCAAATACCTGATTCCAGTTCCTCTCAAGTGCAGTAGTTGTAATTACTACCCGTGAGTTTGGTAAAACCTCCTTGAATCTTTAATATGTTCCCATTTTACTTAAGTTACATTCATTTTCTATTACTTGTAGTCAAAAGAGTTTTAGCTAAGACAGGTGAACTTTTTCAATGAATAGATAAAGTGTAAAAGTCACTACTCCTCAGGATCTTATATGTTCCTTATATTCTACCATTTGATGCCCAACAAGAGCTTGCAGATGTGTTTGCTTAGTAATCTCAAACGACTCTCCTATCATAACAGTTATTACCTTTCAAATGTAGGGTGTATGTTTCTAAATTTTACTTGAAACGCCAATTGCTACTTTTCAGTCTCTAAGAAGGCTGAATTTCTAGAGGGAGCTCCCTTGAATTGCAAAACATATTCCTGGAGTACCACTGTCTAATAGAACTTTCTATGATCATGTAAAGGTGCATTTTGTGCTGTCCAGTATGGTGGTCACCAGACATAGGTAACAATTGAGCACCTGAACTGTAGCTAGTGTGATTGGGGAACTAAATTTTTAACTTTTTAAAATTTTAATGACACTAAAAACAAATAACTACATGTGTCTAGTGGCTACTATATTAGACAGCACAGGCTTAGCATGTATATATACCTAGGAAAAGTAGAGATATAATCAGTGCTACACTGGTGTTAAAAATCACAACTGTCTCTCATTTGCTTGTGCACATTGGATGTCTCCTGGTTTGTGAGATTTTAGCAGATACATCACAAATTGAATCTTTAAAATAATGTATTCAAAAATATGGAAAACTTTAAAGAAATTTTGAGTAGGCTTCGTATCTCAAATAATATTAGTTCTACTAAAAAAAAGCAAAAGAAAAGGTAGGAAAAAAATCAAGCAAGCAGGAAAGAAAAAGCAAAAACATATCAAAGAGTAAGCAATAAATAATGAGTTTTTACTCTCTTCTAGGGAAATACTGTTTGTTTAGAAAATCAAATAATATAAATTTTGAAGATCTGTCTGACAAGTCCATTGTAGTTAATAAACCACTATTGTCAAACACAACTTATAAACATTTTTAGACAGTTATTTCTGATCTCAAGAGTTGGTGAAAAAGGACTTAGAATAAATAAACTTAGAATAAATAAAACAAAAATCATAGCATATGATAAGAGGAAATGATTAATTTTTTAAAACTACTAAGTGCTGTAATAATTCCAAAGAGGGAAAAATATCACTCTGGCACAGGTGGCCTAAAAAAGCATAAATGAAATTTAGGAAGGACCTAGATAACCGGCAAGGTGAAAAAGAGAGTTTTTAGAAGGGAAAACATAGTAGAGGATGGATAGTGAGATCTGTAGGGCTATACAGGTGCCAGTGGTGGAAAGGTTGGACAAGAAAGATTGCAGACACACACTGGATTAATTCAGGAGCACTGAGGAGTTTATATTTCATTTCATAGACAATGTAAGTGTTAGAATTGATCCGTATACCTAGGGTTGACCATTTAACAGATGCAGACATGACTAGTATCTCTACTATGGGTTTCTTAAGAATTCTTTCTGCAACTCAGTCAGACTTATTTTGTTTTATAAGTAATAATAAAGTTGATCCTTTCAAAAATAAAATATTTATTGAGTATAAAAAATGAATGCTAAGCTGCTTCTTTTTATAACTAAAGAAATGCTTTCCAAACAATTTTTGTATTTGGAAGTCTGCAATGCAGCTACTTCAGAAGTTGGTCAGAGTTTTGTTTTGTTTTGTTTCAAAGTTAGTGCTTTAACTGAGCTGTTCCTGAAAATAATTTTTGTGCCAAATGTGAGAGAAAAAGCAACAGAAACTTTATCTGGTTTGGAAACCAGATTAGCTAAAACGTTGTGAATTAACATTGCTTCAAATTCACTCACATTTATTACATACGGTGCTGCTTACATTTAATGAAATGGCAGTTTTGTGCAAAAGCATGCAGAAGTCCAACAAGAAGAGATAAAATAAAATTGAAATACACTGTAGGAGGCAAAGAGATAAGGTCCATGTTTTAATATTCAGTCTTAAATAAGTCTGTAAGTAAATAGCAAAAACCAAGAGGTTTTTCTGCATTCTTAAAGGTGTGCAATAGAACTTTGTGTGATAGTTGAGGTACTTTGTGCCCATCAGTAGCTACTAGTTATATGTGACTAGTGAATATTTAAAATGTGACTACTGGGACTAACTGAATTTTTTATTTTATTTAACTTTAATGTAAATTTAAATAGAGTAAGTTATGTAATTTTATTTATGTAGACAGCCAATTCATATCACATAGGCCAAATAGATCAATAATTAGGAAATCTGAAGGGCCAAGTTTAAGTCTTGAAATTAGTAGCATCATAGTATCTTCCCCTTTAAGTGTGTCTCATTTATGCTAGAATAATTTGGGAATTATGTATAGAGAAAACTTCCTTTCCAATCTCCTATCCCTTACGCTCATTATAACTTTTTTTTTTAACAATAAATTAATTCCTTCAGACTGTGAAAAGACACTGTAAGGAGAAAGCAAATTTAACAATAGACTTGATGGTGACCCATAGGGACTAAGAATGAAAAATATGTGTGATAGATAATATTAGAAGTGGGACTTCCCTGGTGGCGCAGTGGTTGAGAGTCCGCCTGCCGATGCAGGGGACACGGGTTCGTGCCCCGGTCCAGGAAGATCCCACATGCCGCGGAGCGGCTGGGCCTGTGAGCCATGGCCGCTGAGCCTGCGCATCCGGAGCCTGTGCTCCACAACGGGAGAGGCCACAAAAGTGAGAGGCCCGCATACCGCAAAAAAAAAAAAAAAAAAAAAAGTAATATCAAGTATCTACAGAGTCGTCCACTGAATTCCTATTTAGGAACCAGTAGGTGGCTTCTTATGAAAATAATTTTTATGTGAAATCAGAATGTTTTAAAACACAAAAATTCTTAATTTTATTTGTAAAAATAACACTGTTTTTAGAAGTTCAAATCACAATGATAGAATTCATGAAACAAAATGGTATTGTGATAGGATTTTATTTTGAATAAGAAGATGTGAATATACATATATTTTGAAATCCAAGACTACACATTAAAATTCAGGTATATTCATGATGGATATATACCTACGTAATTTTTTTCTTTAAGAGTAAAAAAGAAAGGTAAAATATTCCTGGATGTCAAAGGGTAAATGAAATAACTCAGTTTTAAAAATATTTTCTGACATAGATAACTTTTAAACTAAATACTGGCACAAAAATCCCTAATAGATGACAGCAGAGCTGTACCCTGTTTCTCTCTGCCATTGATGTGTGTGTGTGTGTGTGTGTGTGTTGTGGCTATACCCTCATGTGAATGTTCTGAATCTCTTGTGTATTTGTGTGCAGGTTTTATAGTCAGAGTTTGTTTAAACCCTAATCCTGATTCTTTTAATCTGTGTGACATTGGGTAAATTGTGTTACATTGTATACTCAGGGAAGATTTTGGAATGAGATTGGTAAGAGCCTGAAATATAGGTCATTCTTTCGGTAGAATCTAAGTATCTAACCTTCTGAGCTCATATACTGGTACTGCAAGCACGGAACACAAGGGAAATAATGTATGGATTAGGGAAGTGGAGATAATTTGTAAATTGACAAAAAAAATATGAGCAGAACAAAATCCCTAAAATGAATAAAATAAAGGGAGAAAAGGGGTAATAAGACAATGAGAGATACATTAAAGAAGCGATTAAGGAAAGATGTAAGGCAGAAAATGATGGCGACTCAGATGTCACAAAATTTATGGAGGGGTGTCTGTTGATATTTATTAAGTTTGAATTTCTGACATAGTGATTTGTATGACACAGCTATGTTAAACCCTGGAATTTGCAAAAGAGAAAGAATCAAGAGTTCTGAAAATCTGAAACTAAGGAGAAGTTTGTGCCAGTCATTTAAATTAAAGGTTATCTTCTTAAACACAAAGAAGTCAGGATGCTACATGGCTTACTATTTGGGGTGGAGGGAGGAGTGACGTGAATGAATAGATCTAAGTACATCTGGGCTGGACTGTGGGGAAGCATGCTCCTTAACGGGATCATCAATGGTAAATCATTTTGTTGTGTAGACTAAGGGCATGGATGTTCTTTGAAGTAAGACTGTGCAAAGATGACTTCAGCCCTTCCTGTCTATGTGATTTTGAACTGAGTTCAATATATTTTTTGATTCCTCTTTTTCTTGGTGTGAGGTTGTTGGACAGATAAATCTCAGTACATTTGAACTCCACTTTGGAGCTTGCTATTTAAACACAACAACTCGTGTGGTCCAATGGTTTAGAACATTATATGCTCTAGATCAAGATTATTTCAGTTTGTATATTACTTCAACAGTTACTAGCCATATGACCTTGAGCAAATATATCTCAGCCCCAGTTGTATGATCTGTAATATAGCCATAATAGATATAGTTAACACATGAAGTTGAGGATTAAATGACATGATTCACATAAAGCTTTTAACAAAGTGCCTGACATATCTGCATACTCCAAAATTACTCCCTATAACTTTATAAATATAACTTATAGATTATATAGTTACCCATTACTTTATCTTTGTAAATATGAATGTCATTACATAAGGTACCTGGACCCATTAATGAACTGTTTCTTACAATTTATTTTCAGTTATCTAAATCATGTAATACATGAATGCTAGGTTTATATAGTAGCTCACAAACAATTTTTATACCTTAAAGGAGCTGAAAATAGCTACAATTTAAAACAAAAGACAATATTTAATAAGAAATAAAGAAAACCAGCAAGTAAAGGATCAGCAAGAAGAAATAGAATGAAAATGACACAGTGGTTTCTCTTAACCGGAGTCTACTTATTAACTCAGAGAAGAACTTAAGAGCTTTATTTTAAAGTTTATTTCTCGATTTTAATAATATTTTGTTGTGTATGAAGACAAAATTTCAGTTTTGCAACAGAAAGCTATTTCATAAAATATTTAGTTAAATTACAGTTTCTCAAAATGGTGTCCATGAATTTTATTCTTTGCTTCTGTAAAAGATACCACATATTTATTCAATTACGAGAAAAAAATGTCAAAATGACTCCAACTCTATTTCAGATGGTTAGGAATTGTGCATTTTATAATGGCATCACTGTGAATAAGACAGGCTATGTATGAAAGCAAAGAGAAAAAAAGAAAAAGAGGATATGTAGATTCATCACTTATATGTTTTCTATTTTTAGCATATAAATTTCAGCCAGTCAGCATTTTCTTCTGGGCAGGCATTCCTGTGAATTTTTTTGCCAAGCCAGGTACCAACATCGCCTGCCCAGGGAACTTCCCAGCTCCTTCTCCAATCATTAAAGGAACCCTAGGGAAAGAAACAGAAAATATATTGAGAAGATTAAAAACTTGTCATAATTTGAGTAAACTTATGTTGGGGAATCCTGCTACTTGGTTTCTTAAAGTAAGGTATCATTTAAGTAGAAGAATTATACAGTATTCTTGAAAACTAACAAACACATTTTTTTCTAAAGGGATACATTTTTATTTTTAAAAGCAAACACCTGTTTCTTTGGTTAAAAAAGCATACTTTCAAGATTGTTTACAAAGGAAAGATGCATACACACACACATACATATATACAAAACATTTAAATATTTTCAGCTTCTTACCAACTTTACAGTATACCAACTTGAAAATTTACATAAATAAAGGCTGATTAAACATAACAATCTGAAAATAAACAAAAATAATTTTTAAAGAAATAAACTTTAAAAAAAATACAGGTGAAACTTGAACAATACAGGGATTAGGGGCAGCAATCCTCTGCACAGTGGAAAATCTGTGTATAACTGATAGTTAGCCTTCAGTATATGTCCCTCCTTATTTGCGTTTCCTCCATATCTGTGGTTCCACAACCCTAGATTCAACCAATGGTGGATTGTGTTGGGTTTTTTTCAATAGCAAATAGTATTTGCTATTGAAAAAAATCTGTGTATATGTGGACCCTCATAGTTCAAACCTGTGTTGTTCAAAAGTCAACTGTATTTCAAAGAGAATTATAATTCTTTAAAAATTGTTTTTGAGCTCCACCCTACTGGAGCTGTATCCCCAGTGTAAGTAAAATACATAACCCATTACATAGCAGAAAGGATAAGATCATTTTTATATTTATATTATGAAAAGTATTTTCATCCTTACTGATATATTTCATTAACTAACAGCATGGCCTAAAACCTTTCAGTTGTTTGATTTTTGATTTGTAAATGAAATCTTTCTTCTTTACCTGGTAGCCCCCCCCCCCAAAAAAAAAGAATAAGAAAAAGTATATACAAATATGTATAAAGCAATGTCCATCTGCATCAACGAACAAAACAAATGAGGAAGAGCTAAAAAAAGCCTTGAAGGTCAAGCAGAGTTATGAGGAAAGCTTTAAAGCTGGCTTCTGGTTGCTGATCTCTGCTAAAACTAGCACAAAACAATTCCTTAAAGTTTGTTACAAATCTTGAGCCAGAAAGACAACAGTCCTTTGTTTGGAATATCAGGAAACTGAACAGACTAGCTTTGGGAGCTTTTTTTTTTTTTTCGGTACGCGGGCCTCTCACTGTTGTGGCCTCTCCCGTTGCGGAGCACAGACTCCCGGACGTGCAGGCTCAGCGGCCATGGCTCATGGGCCTAGCCGCTCCGCGGCATGTGGGATCTTCCCGGACCAGGGCACGAACCCATGTCCCCTGCATCGGCAGGCGGACTCTCAACCACTGCACCACCAGGGAAGCCCCGCTTTGGGAGCTTTTAATAACTGATTTGGCAGCAAGAAGCTTAGGAGAATAGGCTAATGATAAATCACATGAATCACCATGTGTGTGGCAAACACAAGACTTCTGCAGCGTGAGCAGCACGTCGCTGCCGATCTCGGATGAGGAAAAGTAAAGGCTAAAAGAACCCATTTACACACAAAACCCTGTGTTACATGAAACTTCAAAATGAAACAGGAAGAATTACTGACAGTGGCAATGTAACCCTGACCATAGCATCTCTATCAAAGAACAAAACAAAACAAAAACCTGGAAAGAGAACTCAAATGATGAAACATAAGAATATTATTTCCAGATATACATTGCAAGTCCCAGAGTTTTTTTAAAAAAATAACATAGAACTATTTGGGGCACTTGAGAAAATTCTCCAGTCACTTGAGGGGACAAAAATTATGTTAGTCTCAAACATCTTCCTAATGACATTCAATTTTAGGATTTCGATGATTAATTCTTAAAAATTTCTGAAAGTTTGGTTTTGTTATTTTACACCCAGCCAAACATCCACTCAAGTACTAAAGCAACAGATAAAATTTTTTAACATTCAGAAATTCAAGGAGATACTTCCTGTGAGCTGATAAGAAAGGTCTAGAAGATAAACTTTAGCCAAGCAAGTGATGGAGAAAGAAACTGCATCAAATAAATGGCACGATGATTGAATTCTTTTAACCATAGAGCAAGAATTATAGTAAATATGTGATTTCAGACTATTCAAATACATGGAGACTTTGTGGGGAAAAACTGATATAGCTTATAAGGTTTTAGAGAGGAGAGGACTAGGTAAGTGAGAGATAGTTCATTTTTTATAGTCAAAATAAACAAATGAATAAATAAAATTTTAAACTTATAAGCATTTTTATAGATATAAGGTAAAAACAGAAAAATTATATGCTCAACTAACCAAATGGATGATGAGGTAAAATAGGGTAGAATAATTGGAAATACACTAACCCTAACTGGAAATATCCTGATTGCTTATTGCAGGAATTAAAAAATTATTTTTTAAGAAATGGCAAATTAATTATATACTTGATATGTGACATCTGTTTGTTGTTGAGAGGACAAAAAAATCCACACAAAACAAAGCAAATCAACATAGCCCATAGGGTGAAAGATTACAAAATATTTTCAAAAACCATTCAGAATAAAAATATTATTACAAATTAAAGATCAAACGAATTTGTTATATAAATGAATAAAACCATTAATAAACGGAAGATGATTCTTACTCGTTCACAAATTAAAACATAAGACACAAAAGGATGAGCAAATTATTACAAATCATGGTCAATGCCATTATTATTCAAAGAAAACAGATAAAATGAACAATGAATTTTATATTATATCTATCAGATTGGCAAAAATTCAAAAGAATCTTAATATCTGTTGCTGTTAGTGTGCAAAGAAAGTGATAAACTCATATTTCTGGTTAGAATATAAGTTGCTTTAGCCTTTTAGGAAAAATTGTGGCAACATCTAATAAAAGATATGACCTAGCAATCCTATTTTTGGAAAATTTTACCATAGAATTAAAAATACACATACATAAGGATATATGTATAAGGGTATTTACTGTGTCATTAATCATATTGGCAAACATAAGATAAAATAGGAAACAAAGTGAATGGTCATTAAAAGGGATATGGTTGAATCCCTTATTCAAAAGATAGCTTATCTGCAAATAGTAATATTACTCAATATTTTAAAAATTAATTTATAGGTATGTCAATTGAATCAGGTTTTTCCATGATATAGTTATGGAATATATATTTCATATATACATATATGTGTGTGTATATGTGTATATATATATATATATATATATATGAGTGGAGGGAAGGGTAGAGAGGCAGGCAAGGAATGAATATGCTTGAAAAATATGAAAGAAAATTCAGGATACATGTAAACTGTTCACTTGAGTGACCTAGTGACCTAGTGGAGAAGGTGTTGTGGATGGAATTTATTGTGGAAAGAGGATAGGTGACAGGGGATGCAATAGAAAAAAAAAGGTAAAGATTACAACCCAAACACATCTTGCATGATACAGTCCAAATTATGAAATCATCACGTTATATATGTATAGGCATATCTGCATTTAAATATTAATATCTGGATAGTCAACGTCATGCCAAGTAAATACAAACAAACAAAAAACCAGGGCTTTCAATCTCAGACACTCTTGAATTTAGAGAAAAAGCTTTGGGGACTTTAAAAATGGATCTTTAGTATGTCAAAAGTTGCATAATCACGATTAAAATTAAATGACAAATCTAGAGAAAAAATATAATTTTAGCTAAGATTATTGAACACTGAAAAGTTTGATAATTTACTGTTTGGCCGGAATATGGGAAATACTAGTGGAAGTTTGTGTTGGTAAAACTTCTCTAGAGGACAGCTTAATAACATCTTTCAAAATTAGGGCTTCCCTGGTGGCGCAGTGGTTGAGAGTCCGCCTGCCGATGCAGGGGACACGGGTTCGTGCCCCGGTCCGGGAAGATCCCACATTGCCGCGGAGCGGCTGGGCCGGTGAGCCATGGCCGCCGAGCCTGCGCGTCAGGAGCCTGTGCTCCGCAACGGGAGAGGCCACAACAGTGAGAGGCCTGCGTAACGCAAAAAAAAAAAAAAAAAAAAAAATTAAAATTGTACCACATTTCAACTCACCAGTTTCACTTCTAGTAATTCATACTTCAGGTATGAATTTATATATATATAAAATAATGTTTAGTGTGGTGTTGTCTGCGATAGTAAAAGTTTGGAAACAATCTTAATGTCCACTGACAGGGGAATGTTTAAATAAATCACGTTAACATCTATGCAGTAGAATGCTCTGCATTCTTGCAACAAGTCAGGTGGATCAATGTATTGATATGGAACTATCCTTGGGATATATTAAGTGGGAAATGTGCAGAATAGGGTGTATAATATGCTATCATTTTGACAGAAAGCAAATATGTAAAAAAATACAAGTATGCTTGTAATAACTGGTTGGTCTGGGTAAGGGAGTTGTGTGGCTAGAAAACAGGAGTAGGAAGGGAATCTATTTTTCATGATATACATTTTTACAACTATTGAATTTTGTATCATGAATAAGTATTAACTTATTCAGAACTTAAGATAATTTATTGTTATAAATACATAATTTTGTTGCTCAAAATAAAATAGTGTATTTCTATGTATATCCCAATATTTAAGTGTTTCTCAGAGTTGTCCCTTTTAAGAAAAGGTTGTTTTTACAGTGGACTTTTAGTATAACTGTTAAAAAATTGAGGCGGGTCTCTATTACCTAAAAAAGAAAAAAACTGAAGATACAGAAGAGTATGTGTAGTTTCATTCTGTGTAAAAATGTATACATACACATAGATGTATATGTGTTAAAATTCCAAAAAGGGTACTCATGAAAGTATGAACAGTGGCAATTTCTGGGGAGTGGAACTCTTAACTATACTTGGGATTGAGAGGATTGGAGAGAGACATTTATTGATTACTTTATAACCTGTTCTGTTTGAATTTTAAATATGAGGCATGTCTTTCTTTTATGAAATAAGGGAGGGAGGATGGAAGGAAGGAAGCAAGGGAGGGAGGGAAGAAAGAAGGATAAGGTCACAGAGAATTATCCTACTCCAAAACAATGAGCAAGTACCCTTCTCCAAGACACCAGACTTTTGAAAGTGACAAGTTTGTACTCAGTTGTTGATCAAGGTCTCTTAAGGAGTCTTTGTTAAAGAAAACAACATCCTTTTATTTGATTAAATATGTGTGTTAGAGATAACACCTTTGGAATATGAAAGACATAATGAAATAATAATTTGCTGATAAGTATCCTCACCAAAGGACACCTTGTTGGAATTCAAGAAGAGTTGCCGAGCAAGAATTTTATTTACATTATTGAATGGAATGCAGTCCTCAAGTCTCTGAAGCACAAAACCTAATGCCTAATTTAAAAGATAAGTTTGTGTAAAATGCTGTTTAGGTCATTATCAGAATATACCATTAAAATACTATTAAGGGGGCTTCCCTGGTGGCACAATAGTTGGGAATCCTCCTGCCAGTGCAGGGGACACGGGTTTGAGTCCTGGTCCGGGAAGATCCCACATGCCGCAGAGCAACTAAACCCATGCGCCACAACTACTGAGCCTGCGCTCTAGAGCCCGTGAGCCACAACTACTGAGTCTGCGTGCCACAGCTACTGAAGACCGTGTGCCCTAGAGCCCGTGCTCCACAACAAGAGAATCCACTGCAGTGAGAAGCCCACGCACCGCAACGAAGACTAGCCCCCGCTCTCCACAACTAGAGAAAGCCTGTGCGCACAGCAATGAAGACCCAACGCAGCCAAAAATAAATAAATTAAATAAATAAATTTTTAAAAAATGCTATTAAGGTTTTTCTCTTTGCTAACCTTCCCTTTTACTAACTTGAAACATGGAACAATACTGTCCCATAGAAATGTTTATAATTTGAACCCCAGCTTTTTACTCAAGTACTAAAATCAAATGGCAGCCTATAAACTAAAGAAAACTATATCTTTTGGTCTCAACAGGTGGTCTATTTAGTCTATAAATTCATTTTAATGACCAGCATACATCATTTAAATTATACTTTAAGGTTTTTTTTTAACCTTCTTATGCAGATACAGCATTTAGTCTCATAATTGAATAAAAATATATACATTGTCAAAAACAATTTATAACTTAATGAAACTATTACTAATACATTCAGGATAAACTTTGTCAATTACCTACACTTTGAGTTTTTCATTTTCTTCTGTCAGGTATTCAATGAACTTTTCTAGAAATGCACGTTTTCTTATTTTATATTCCTAAAACATATTTTCCAACAGTAGAAATAATGTACAGACATTGAAGGCACTAAATAAGAAGGCAATAGCAGAATAAAAATTCAAAAGAAAATGGAAAATACCTTTAATTTTCAATTATGTAAAATCCACCTGTCAGAGGTGCCTTGAGAGTTTCAGCTTAGTATTTGTTTTCCAGTCAGGTCTCTGTTCACTGCAGTCTCATCCTTCTTCTTCCATTAGCTTTGATAAACAAGAATTATAAACCTTTAAAATTCAATCTCACCATTCAACATTTACTGATTCTAATTTAATTCTTTGAAGATACTCATCAGTTTGCTTTCGTTTTTTCTCTTATTCTGCCATTGCTCTAATAGATGTTTCAATTAAAAATAAATCCTGGGGTCTGAGCAGATAGCTCAATTAGAGGTTGACTAACAGAAACCAATACTCTTCACCCCACAGCAGAGATTGCAGTATGACCTAACAGCCAGAAATAGTTATATATTTCAGGATGTAGGAATGTAGGCTGGATTCTATCTAATTAGAAAATATAAGCTAAATTTGAATACTATAAAATAATTTATAGAATATGAGATTACACAGCTATGCAGGCATAACTTGTATTTGTGGCCATTTGTAAATCCAGATGGAATTTTGAGTTTATAGGAAGAAAATTAAAATATTTATTTTAGTGATATTATATTATTTTGAGTAAATCAAATCTCTCTTTCAGCACTCTTTCATTCAAATATGTGAAAACTTTAAACATTTCCCCCCGGCTATCTTCTCTTTTTAAAATCTGGTTATTTCCATTTCCTCTAATACTCAGTTGGCATAGTTTTTAGACTTTTCACCATTCATTTTTAGAAATTTTCATGTAATCAATGCTCCTGTTAAATTGGGGCACATGGGATTCACCAATCATTTGTGGTATGATTGGCCCACGGTATCATGGCATTAGTCTGTCCCTCTGAGAGGCAAATAGAATAGTGGCTAAGAACGTAAACTCTGAGTCAGACTGACAGGCTTTGAATCTTGGTTCCGTCCTGTCTCAGCTGTGGTTTCTTAATCCACAAAATGGAAAAAACATCGTACCGTCTACATAGGGTGAGGTGGAGACTGAGTGAGTTGACATACACCAAGCACTTTGAATTGTATCTAATATACCACAAGCACTATATAAGCCCTTATTTTAATCCTGGATATTTTATCCCTAAAATCTAAGCTAAAAAAAAAAATATTATTGTTTGCCTCCTATTGGAAGGGAGGTGCACATTCAAATTCATATTGACTTATTATACGCCTATAATAAAAAAGCTAAAATTCTTTGCATATTTTTACATGAGTTACTGGTAAGCCAGGACTCCTTTTCCTCAAATGTATACAAGAATTCCTGAAAACACAATGAAATTGTGTATAATTCTTGATGTACTCAGAAGGAATGAAAAACCTCTGATCTGTGTTCACTTAGAGTCTTACTGGCGTTTTTGCTCCAGCCTTAGTTTGATGACTACACATTCTTTAAAATATGAAACAAATTATGTTTTATTTTATTTGATCTTATTTGTTTACCACTGTTCTAGCTTTGTGATAGATTAAATTGGGAGAAAAATCAACAAATCTTTTTATAGTTTAAAATAAAGGTTCATGTCCTGTATTTTTCCAAAGTAGGGCGGCCTCATTTTTTTATGAATAGGAGACACGCCTGGTGTAGAAACTGTACTGAAGTTATTAGGGAGAAATCAGGTCAAATAATAGGCATTCTTTTGAATTCTGCATGAATATTTGTTCATTTGTGATTTAGTAATATTTAAGTATAGGAAATATATGTAACTATGTTTTCTAGTATCTGAAATATTAGAAGAGAGACTGTTTCAGGTGCTGCTGGATCAAAATGTAATTGCATTTTTATAATGGATGAATCATAATTATTATTCATAGGATGATTACTGCTGTTGCCACGATGACAATTACCTTTAATTGAGGTAGGCACATTTTGAATGACATGTGAAACCAAGAATCAAAATTATTAAAGTGGGCTGGATAGTTTTTCTAAATAAAATGTAGAGGTGATGAGAATTGATGCAGATACTCCCAAAGTAGCATGCAACCTTTCATGAATATCCACATGTAGAATTAGCAGATTTCTCCTACTTTCCACTTTGCCTAAGTGCCTTACTGTCACCAATCCCAGCCTCATCCTGTATACAAAACTAACCTTAACCTAGTAACTCTGTGGGTAAATGTTAGCCTATATCTCGCCCTATGATTTCTCTTTCTGTCTTTTACCATTTTCACGTTTTTACTATTACCTTTTTTTCCCTCCTATTTTATCATTCCCTGTTTAGTAAATTCTACCTCAGGAAATTTATTTTATATGTGAAGATAAAATCTGCTCAAGAGCTAAACTCTTCCTTTGTCAAAACCTTGAATTAGACCATGGCTTAAACATATGGATTGTTCTCAGTGAGGAAGCTAAAGTGATATAATTATCTAAAACAGAAATGTCAGTCTCTGGCATTCAGTACTAGACTTATTTTAAACATTGTGGTGTGCATAAAAATCACTTTAAGAGCAGGTTATAATCAAGACACAATAGATCCTACCCTATTTGACTTTGGTTCTACCAATTTGGGAGGATCTGTTAATCTTCATTTCAAACAAATCTCTAGTATATTGTTATATAGGTAGCTCTGGACACTTCTAAACAAAAATGATCTAAGAAAACGGAGCTCTGGAGTTAGCTCTGGCTTGATGTTTGGGCTGTTACATAGAACGACAACTAGGGAAGTGTGGGGACTGACTGTGCCAGAGCAGGGCCTTTCCAGTTCTTTAAACTCTTGGTCCTTTACTGACTACAGTTATTCAGCAGTTGATTCAGAAAGTTGAAACACTGAGGTAATTGTATTCCTGGAAATTGCTCTATATATTTCATAGACCCCTAGCCTGTTTGTACATAGAAAGTGCTGAGCTGTTTCCAATCTAAAGGGGCTGGGGTGATGCAAGTTTTCTTTCTTAATGTTACAAAAGTATTTCACCCTTAATAATAAGCTTGTTACACAATAGAAAAATGAAGCTTCTAAGGAACATATTCCAATCGATGAGTTTAGTGAAATCCCAAACATGTTCATTAATTGAGTTTCTTAGTTCATTTCCTGGCATGAAGCCTGGATGCCTCTTCAGCCATATACGTGACATGCTTTCCCCAAATAGTTGGGCACTATAGACCATATAAGAATGTGCCTTTTAGGAAGCTGACATAAATTGCCATTGATGGTGAACCAATAATGAATCTAAAATGCTTGTAATTTAGCCTGTAATCAAGTTCTTGCCAAAAGATAAAGGGGTATAATGCTTTCTTGGAATTCTTTGTTGAGGCATACTATCTCAGTCTGAAGATGCTTTCAACTGAGAAAGAGAATTAGGAAAGGGCTCATAAGCTGAAGATAAGAGGACCTCAGTCAAGAAGGTACTAGGACTCTATTAATCTGGGGTTAAAAGCGAGGCAATTACTAGCATATCATAACAAAATAGGGACCTAAAATCAGGTATTTAAAAGTGAAGTAAAATAAAATCCAGAATCCTGCAAATCAGGTAGTCATTTTAAAACCAGCAGTTATAATACAGAAGGGAACCTAGTAACACGTGGTTTATCCAAAAAATTCTTTGTATTTCTTGCCAACTTTAAAGACTAGTGATCAGATGTGCACACTTCAGGCCCTACTGTGTATGAAAGGAAATAATAACAGGATTTTGCAGAGTAAAAGGACAGTGCTAATATTTGTGCTTTAATCCTTAGTAGGACAAGGATAAGAGAGAATACGGAGGTTCTTCTGTAATATTTAAAGACGTAGAGTAGATCTGGATACTGAGAGATATGTCAAATTAAAACAGGTACATTTAGTGAAAATTAAAATACAGGAGAAAAGCAAAGCCTTACTTGGGGCAATTGCCTTAATGGAGTCTCATTGTCCAAGTTCAAATCCTACAGTTTGTAAGTATTCTCAGAGAATTTTTTGGTGATTAATTGACGATAACAAAACTTACAGCAATTCTAAATCAGTAATAACTTACTGACTTAGAGAAATACTATTGCTAGGAAGAACAGAGCGCTCACAGGCTCTGTAGCAAATTGCTTTCTGTAGAAAAGTCTATAAAAGTGTATTTGGTGATAACTGAGTCACAATGAGGAGAAGTAACTGGATAAATTGGGTGAACTTCAAGGCTGGTGCATTGTGCTGTGAAACCTCATGACTCTATCTCCACTGCAGAAATATAATTGTAAAATAAACTAGAATCATCTTGTCAACTACCTCGGAGTCCTCCTCTGTCAACTGTATTCTCCTGAGATTTCCCTTTTTCTAGGTTCCAATCACACAATTATTGAAATCTCTTTTGTTCAGATATGAACACGTAATTGATATTTTTTTCTTTTACCTGGGTTAGGTTTTGATGAGATTAATAATGTGAATCATTCTTTCAGCCGATGTTTAAGGGTCAACCCTTTTTCTAGGAGCTGAGCTCCTCAAATTTCAGATTCAGTTCACTGGGCAACTTGTTCCAGATCTGGGTGTTCTGTTGAGGGCGCCAGAGGCAACATTCTGAGAAATGCTGCCCTAAGGAATCTGTAGATAATTAATCTCACCCACAGTGTGTGATTTCACAGCTTGAAGTCTGAGATTTGTTAACATTACTCTGAAGGCTGTTTTGCTAGCGAAATTTTTTTTTAAAATGGCATTTACTCATGGATAAGAATATCTTTAATACAGAACTTTAAACGTGATTACGTTTGTCTCTAGACAAGTAAAAATCCCAAGTGAATCAAATACCTCTTCTCCTATTATGAACAGAGGGTAGTATTTAGTCCTCAGCCTGGAACCGCGTTAATATCATTAAGTCAGCTTTACAATTTGGGAACTAATCTTATAAACCATGGAGTTCAAAGTGGGTCTTTTATAGGAGAGGGAACTGGGTGACTTGCCCATAGTAACACAGTTATCAGACCTGGGTTTGAACCCAAATCTCATGATGTTTACTTTGGTCATTTTTAAACCATGACATATTAAGGAGCCAGAGGGGAAAATGTATAAAATGCCAAACTACTGTCAAAGGTAAATGTAGTTTTAAACTGATACAACATCACAGCTTTTTGCATTGACCCAGGCTCTAAGAAAATTTCAGCATGGACAGTATCAAATGTATTTTAAGTCCACTTTTGAGTAAACATTTCCATAGAAACAATAATAATTTATTTCACTCAGGACAGAGAAATTTACAAAGATAAACAAATGGCAAAATGACTTAGGGGGACTAAAAGTTGTTATATATTAGACTGAGTCATTTGAGTTTTCTAGAAATAAGCATATTTACTGTAATCCTATCTAAAAATTTGGAGAAATTAATCCAAAATAGTTAATCTACATGTTGCTTATTTATCTATGATGTTTAATTAATTAAAATATTTCCTAAGTGTTTGCAAAATATTATACTCTGTGCTTTAGGACAGGTATGCTTTGAGCCCAAAGAAATTAGATAACGTATTTTAAATTTCATTCCTACCTAACAAATGACGGGTCCTCGATATGTACTTCTTTCGTCAGGGCATATGTAAAATTGTAGAACACACTCCCTAGTTTTTAAGAGTTTATTCTATGAGTTATAAAGAGATACATAATGAGAGAAAACACACAGAAATTCATAAATTTTAAAAGTCAATATATGTTACTTTTTACTTCAGAAAGATAGATAATAGTTGATATAGAAGTTCAAAGAGTAATAAAAGACCTCCAACTTGCCAGGAATTAGGAAGGTTCTGAGAAAGCAGTGAGTACAGGCTAAATTGAAATCTAAATCTTTTATTGAAGAAGAGGAATGAGTAATCCAGTTAATCGGTGGTAACTTTGCAGTGTCACCAACGTGAGCCAGACCAGACACATTAGGATAAATTTTGTAGGACTTTGAATTCTGGGCTAAGGATTTTAACTTTCTTCTTGAATACTTTTATTTGGACCTGGACAGACTATTGAGTCATATAAAGTTGTAACTGAATCATTTTAAATTCAAAGTTTTCACTTTCTTTGCAGGTTATAAGTCCATCATATTTAGCGTAAAACTAATTGTTTTTATCACAACAAAATCAATGAATACCATGTGTCCTTTCTTTCCTGATTATTTTTATACCTGTCAATTCTTGTGCAAAACTCAATTTATTTATATTTTGATATAAATTAGAGTTCTTTTTTTCAGAGTTTAAGAAAAGGTATTTTGACAGCTATTATAGTTAGTGAAGGAAATGCTACTGATTTCTTTCCATTTGATTTCTGAAAATCAACAGATTTGAGAAGGCATTACCAAAGATAAAATTTACCTTAATATAACTTGTACAAATAAGCTTGGTTTTGTTTCCATTCCCCTACTTACCCCATCCCAGAAAAAGACACAGCTTAAAAAGAATTAAGTGTTAAGATTCAAAGGAGAGGCCTGTCATCCAGTAAGGAACTTGCTTATATTTTTTATATTAGACAAAAAAGGCCTGATTTGTTTTTAAATTCTGTGTCAAAATTATTTCATCCTTCGAAATGTATGTTGTATGTAGTGATCTCACGGACAAATACTTTTTATCTTATTTCACTTTAACTCATTCCTGTTACCCTTATTTGGGCTTTTGAAGGTAGGAACTAAGGTAGAGCAAATTGATTTGTTTGATAAAGATGCTCGAAGGGTCGGGGGAACTCTACAATGAGATGCCAAGTCCTGTTTTTGGAGGGTCAGGAAAAGGAACTGCCATTTACTCACATGAAGTAAACTGACAGAACTGGAAAGAAGAGAGAGGAGCGGGAGACAAGGAGTGGAAGAGAGAGGGAAGAGGGAAGGGAAGATTAGGAAAATGCAGTTCACTGTGAAGTGTGTAATATGAATGGTCTCTCCCTTCTCTCCTGTGGAATCTTTAGTAAATTCTGCTGTGCTGATCAGTGCTTGCGTATGAGTAACTTTATTTGGGAACACTAAAAGCATTCACGAAGGGGCCAACTAACATTTGAGTAAATTTTCATACTCTCAGAAATATCTCTTGAATGTGTATTGTGTGTCAAGCAGTCTCTGGGGATTGAGAGGCAATTAAAATGGACAGAGCGCTTCTCTCACATAGTGTGGTAGGCAGGATTCAAAGACGACCCCAATGCAATGACCCAAGCCCTTATATTATTCCCTCCTCCTGTGTGTGGATGGGACTGTGAATATGATGGGATATCACTCCCATGGTTGGGGTACTAATCAGTTGACTTTGAGGTAATCAAAATGAAGATTATTCTGAATGGGCCTGACCCAGTAAGAAGAACCCTTTTAAGGCCCTTCCTACAAGAAGAGATTCAAAGCATGAGAAGGTCTGTAGAGGAGTCCACAGAGCAAGAACCTGAGGGTGGCATTTAGGAGCTGAGAGTGGTGATGAAACAACAGATAGTAAATACATGGGGACCTCAGTTACATGGCTGCAAGGAAATGCATTTTTCCAAAAACCTGAAGAAGCTTGGATGCAGATGCATCGAGCTGCTGCCTCGCCTTTAGCCTTGTGAGCCGAGAATGAAGACTCCTGACCCGTGGAAATTGTGAGATAATAACTTTTTGTTTTTTAAGCTGCTAAAATTGTGGTAATTTGTTACCCAGAAATAGACATCTAATACATACTCTTGCTTCCTTCTCTCAGAGTCTTTCTGTTTCTCTGTAGTGTTATTATTATTATTAAAATTTAAAATTAAATTAAATCCTGAATGTACATTAATGGGCCCCTCTAGCCCTGCCCTTGCAAATTTGGTGCACTGGTTAGGCAGACCAGATGGTTAATAGTAACAGTTAACATTTCCTGAATACTACTCATGCGAGATACTGTTTTAAGCATCTTCCATGTATTGACTCACCTAATCGTCACAGACATTATAATTAACCTCCACTCTATGGATGAGGTAGGTGAGGTACAGAGAAGTTAAGTAATATGCCCAAGGTCACGCAGCTAGTAAGCTGCAAAACTAGGGTTGGAAAATCCAGGCAGTCTGGTTTTAGAGTGTTTGAATTTAACCATCCTCCCTCTCCTGATGCACCTTTAGAGAATAATACCTGAATAACTCTTAGCCACATCTGGATGTATAATATTGAGAAGTCAGAAGCTTCCTAAGTTCTGTGGTAAGTTGCAGAGGTTGCCCTGTGAGGAATTATCTTGCTACTTAAGGAATATTTCATAACTGTCACCTTGATTAATAATTCTGAGAAGCTGTACCTACACCAAAAGTGACAGCTCTCAGCAGAGTTTCAGAGATGCAGATGAGAAGTTAGTGCTTCTGGAAATTTATCTTCATAAATTAGTATTATTAAAAATAATACTAATAAAGACCTTAAATTCTGAATGGCCATTTTCTAAAATGCCACATAGAGAGAAATTCTTCCTTCTGACAAGAAGAAAATTGTTAAGAATTCAGATATAATGGCATTTCACAAGATGTTCAATATTGGGAATTTTTGTCATAAATAAAATCTAATATTAATACATACGTGATTCATTGTAGCTCCTATTTTAGAACTTTCTAATCTGTCACCATGAGACATTATTATCTGTCTTGCTCCCATGGTATTCGATGCTGAAAGCATTTCACTAACTGTAGATTAATGAGTATAACAACAACAAAAAATCAATTTGTAAGTAGAGTCAAGACACACAGAGAATAATTTTTATTAATATTATCCTCATGAAAACATATCAGTTTGATTAGAGTAAAGCAGTGTGGCCTTATCACTGAATTAGAAAATATTTGGGGGGTATTCATTTTTTCTCTCTTGGCTAATAGTTAATGCAGTGTACCCATTTTAGAATAGTAGAACACAAGTCTCTAATAATAAATACCTTTTATGTACTTTTGGGGTAATTACTCTCTTAACTATATATGTTTTCTCATTGGCTTTAATTGAACCTCCATAATATGCCTCCACATTTTGCTTTTTAAATTTTATTTACACATTAATGCTCCTTTACATTTTAAAATGGCATACGAATTAACTCAAGTATTATATGGAAATTTATTGAATCTCTATGAAGTGTTTGGTGTGGTGCTAGGAAGTGGATACATTATAATAAAAATAGCGTTATCCATAGCATCATAGAGATTTTAGCCTAGAAGAAAACTTTCTTTGTATACCTATGTTTCTGTATATATTTTATACACACACACACACACACAAAGTGTGTATATATGTATGCATGCAAGTGTATATCCTGGTAAGTGATATAAAGGAAAAAAGTCAACTTGATGAAAGATTAATATTAATAGAGGGAAAGTATTTTAGACTAAATGGTGGGTGATTAGGGTAAATCTCTAAGCAGAGGTAAAACTGAAGATGGAACAGGCATTTGAAAAGCAGGGAAATGTGTTTGAAACCTAAGAAATGGAATGTATCAAAATTCTGAGGTGAGAAGCTCTTGGCATTTAGAGTGGTGACTAGGGAGATAGAAGGATATTAGTGAGTAAGTCAGAGAATAGCAGGAAATCTATTTGGAGAAGTAGGCAAGTCCCATTCATAGAGAACACCATGTACCTGTTATGGAATTTAAAGTTTGAGAGGTTTTCTTTTCAGTGTTGTGGAAGAACAAATACTAAAATAAATTCAAGTTGGTCTTCTTCTATCCAATATTTGCCTTCTTCTGGTTTTGTGTTTAAAATTCAGTGTTATAGAGTCTTCTCCCCAGATCTTACACCTTTCACAAAGAGTAACTTGAAATGGATCATACATCTAAGTGCGACATAAAGAACTTTAAAACTTCTAGAAGAAAACAGATGAGAAAATCTACATGGTCTTAGGTTAGTTGCTTTTTTAAAAATTAAGGAATAACTGACATACACTATTATGTTGGCTTTAGGTGTACAACATAGTGATTTGACATATGTGTACATTGTGAAGTGGTCATCAAAATAAGTCTAGATACTCTCTGTTACCTTACAAAGTTAACACAATGTTATTGACTATATTTCCTATGCTGGACATTACATCCCCATGACTTACTTATTTTATAACTGGAAGTTTGTACTTAATCCCTTAACCCCTTTTGCTACGCCCCCAGCCCTACCCCCCTCTAGCAACCACCAATCTGTTCTCTTATCTGTTAGTCTGGATTTTGTTTTGATTTGTTTTTTCTGTTTTTTATATTCCACTTGTAAGTGAAATCATGTGGTATATTTCTTTCTCTGTCTGACTTATTTCACTTAGCATAATACCATCTAGGCCCATCATGTCCTCAAAAATGGCAAGAGTTCATTCTTTTTCATAGCTGAGTGGATTCTGTTTTATTATATATGTATGCTGAATAGTATTCGTTGTGAGTATTATATCCATCTTTATCCATTCATTCATCAATGGACACATAGGTTGGTTCCATATCTTGGCTACTGTAAATCATGCTGCAATGAACAGAGGGGAGCATGTATCTTTTTGAATTAGTGTTTTCGTTTTCTTTGTAAGGATACCCAGTAGTAGAATTGCAAGATCATATGGTAGCTCTATTTTTAAGTTTTTGAGGAAACTCCGTACTGTTTTCCACAGGGACTGCACCAATTTACTTTGCCACCAACAGTGCGGGATGGTTCCCTTTTCTCCACATCCTCGCCATACTTGTTATTTCTTGTCTTTTTGAGAATAGCCATTCTGACAGCTCTGAGGTGGTATCTCACTGTGGTCTTGATTTGCATTTCCCTGATAATTAATGATGTTGAGCATCTTTTCACGTGTCTGTTTACCATCTGTTTACCATCTTCTCTGGTGTCTATTCAGGTCCTCTGCTCATTTAGTAATCTAGTTTTTTGTTGTTTTTTTTTATGTTGTGTTATGTGAGTTCTTTCTATATTGGAGTATTAACCACTTACCAGATATATCATTTGCAAATATCTTCTCCCATTCAGTAGGCAGCCGTTTTGTTTTGTTGCTAGTTTCCCTCGCTGTACAACAGCTTTTTAGTTTGATGTTGTCCCACTTGTTTATTATTGCTTTTGTTTCCCATGCCTGTGCAGTCAGATCCAACCAAAAAAACATTGCTAAGTCTGATGTCAGGGAACTTACCGCCTGTGTTTTCTTTTTCGGAGTTTTTAATGGCTTCAGGTCTTACGTTACAAGTATTTAATCCATTTTGAGTTAAATTTTGAATATGGTATAGGACAGTGATCCAGTTATTGTATTCTTCAGCTCTGTGACCTCTGGTACTTCCTTATGTTTTCTCTTTGTTGAAGTTCTCACTGTTTTCTTTTATTCTTTGTTGTGGAGAGCATTCATCTAGTTTTCAGATCTTTTTCAGAGGGAAATGATCCATATGTAGCTGTAGATTTGTTGGGTCTATGTGAGGAGGTGAGTTCAGAGTCTTCCTTAGTCTCCAACTTGGGTTCCTGGCGATGAGTTTTAGAAACAACACATGGTTCATGAAAGAAAAAAATGAACAAGTTGAATTTTGCTAAAACTGAGACCTCTTCTCAGCAAAGGACACTATTAAGATAATAAAAATACAAGTCACAGACTGGGAGAAAATATTTACAGGCACTTATTAAAGCATTGGTATCTAAAGTATACCAAAAACTCTTAAAACTCAATAATAAGAAAACAAACAACCCAGTTGAAATTTTTCTGTAAATCCAAAACTACTCTAAAATATAAAACATTTATTTTAAAAAATTCGTGATTGTAGTTTCACTTTTTTTTCCCCAAAATTTGAAGGTTTGGGTTGGTTGACATTTTAAGCCATTTCCACAATTTTAGGTGTCACATGTTTTAAAAGACTATGACAGTACTATTATTGTAGCCAAGGGAAAGAAAATGTCTTTTTTTCTTTTCGCAACGATTTAAGTTTTTCTCACTGAGGAGGGTTGTGGCTACAAAAAAAAATATGTTCCCACTTTAATCTTAGAAAGTCTCAAATTGTAAAAGTTGGTGGAACCCCAGAGCTCTAAGATTAACTTTCTATGACCATTTCTATTTAGAAGGCTGGCTTTTGGGGCCACCTGCTCCTCAATATTATCTTGCTTTCTGTCTCTAAAGGTGCATCCGATTTATTTTACCTGTACTTAACACTGTAGTAATACTGAGCAGATCAGGCAGAATAGTCTAGGTTTCATGTAACAGGCTTTTACTTAAGTTGTTTCTTCATTCTGGAAGTCTCTTCTTTCCTTTCCTCCCAAGACAGTTTTCATCTTTGCTAGAAGATCTTTTCTGGGTCCTGAGGTTGGACTATAGCTTTTTCTGTTGTCTTGATAGCTTCCATATAATCAGTATTCATTAAGTAAGCAAATATGTATTGAGCTTCTACTGGGTATCAGATACTCGATATGCTGGGCATCTGTTCATGGCTTCTCAGCAGGAACTGTCAGCTCCTTGAGGGTAGAGAACATGTCCTATTCATCTTAACCCTCAAGACTTGATAGAGTTCTTGGCGTATACTATGTGTTCTGGGTTGGGGGGTGGTGTATGTGGTCCTGAGTGAAGGACAGGTCTCTCAGAATGCAAGATTTTCAAAATCAAAACTCCTTTCATGGATTTACTCATGTCCATGCCTCCATGACACATCATTTTCTCTCAGGTTATGATTTTCCTTCAACCCCTTGTCATTAACAGTGCCCTGCCTGTGTCTGCTCCTGAAGGCCCTTGAAATAAATTTGCCCCATATGATAGAAAAAAAATGGTTGCCCAAACCTTTCATATATATCTGAGAATTGATCTCAGATTCCTCCCATCATTTATTCAGATAGCTTGAGAAACAAAATGGAAATTCTTCCATCCCTTTATTAAATAGGTTGGATTTTTGTTTCCTAAAGGTAGTTTATAACAAATACAACTCTGTGTTTTATTGTAGAGAGCACTTCTATTTTGTGTGGATGTGTCTGTGTGTTCTTTGTTTGTTGCTTTACACTCAGCAGTTTAAACAGAATTATGAAATAAAATTAAAATATAGGCAAAATATTATCTTGTTCACATTTTTGGTTAATTTTACAGATATTATAATTGTGTTTGTATGTGTATGTGTGTGTGCATCAAGAAGTGATTAGGCAAGTGACACTATTTCATTCATTTGAATTCTCCAAAATTCAGAAGTGTGTTTTAGGCAGGCATACAAGTTTAAAAACAATTCTTGATACTGTGTAGTCTGGCCTTGTAAAAGGTTACTTCCAATATATGGCAGTCTAGATATTGCTCACATTCTAGATATGTAAATGATATATTTTTTCTTATTGTTCAAGCCTTAATGTGTTTTCTTAAGTGATAAACTTGAACTTGAAGAAATAAAAAAAGCAATGAAACCTTTATTGGATTAATGGTATTGGAAATTGTTACTGTTTTTTTTCCTCCCAAATCCTTAGCAATTTTAGACCATTGTGGTTAAAGGTAAAAAAGAAGTATCAAGTGAAGCAACAGCAGAATACTCCAAAATTGCATTTATAATTGGCAAAAATCCAAAGTAAAGTATGTAATATCTCATTACTAATAATGGCCCTGGTGACATGTATAGAGACCATGTGTTCTGGGCATAATGCTGAGCACTTTAGATAGATTTGCTCCTTACATTTTCCCAGCAAGTCTGTGAAGTAAGCAAACCCATTATCCTCATAGTGGAGAGAACACCAAAGCCCTGAAGCAAAGAGGATTTGTCAAAAGTCACACAGCTAAAATAATGAAGGCAAAATTCAGGGCTGGAAGTCGGCCCCAGAGCCCATCACCATGGACACAATGCTATACTTCCTCAAGGGATAAAAATAATCCTGTTAAGCATTATGTGATTTTAAGATAAATATGGCCCAATGTTTGGTATATCATTAAGTAATTAAGTAATCTACTCAGTAGGTCCTGTGCCTGTACATTTGTGGGTTTTCACATAAATATTTGGCAGTATTCAAAATTACAAATTAAGTTCTGTTATTTAATTCAAGTGTGTTTATATATAAAAGTTACTCAATTATATTGATTTAATTTAATTAAAATAATGTAATGTTACATATAATATGGTCATATATACAATACAATGTTCAAACATAATGGTCATAATTTCAGTTGTAATTTATGAGAGATTTTAATATAATGGGTATTGTCACTCAGCATTTACTATCAATTCAGGTCTTCCTTCTGATTTGTTTTCCTATTAATGACAACATAATTTTTCAAGTCACCAAGGTCCAAATTTCAGAATTATCTTTGACCTCATCTTTTCTTTGCCATCAAATCAAGCCAGTCACAGAATCTTATCAATTCTATCTTCTTCATTTTACCTAAATATTCTCTTTCCTACTGCCACTCCTAAATTTCAGGTCCTTATACATACAACTCATTTCAACTTTTCTTCTCAGCCTCATCTTCTCTTTCCTAATGCATACCTTACACTTCAGTCAAATATACCCCATTCCCCAAATATTCCTCTTCTCAACATCCTGCCTTTGTTCATGATAAACCATCTCCTTTTCATTTATTTTTCTTACCAATTCTTGCACAAATCCTTCAAAATTTTGCCTGAATTACAATTTATAAAAAAACAAAAATCGAACTTTGCTTTACAAGAAGAACTATAATAAGCCATTCTTAATCTGCTATTAATCCTTCAGCTAGATAAACTTTTCTCTAAACAATACCTGCAGGGTATACCTCATTTCATTAAGTTCTCTTCTCTTTCCTGACTATCCTACTTAATAGGTGAATACATCACTTATTTTCACATTATAGGTTTGATCATTTTTGTTGTCTTTCTCCTGTCATTAGAATCCACAATAAAATCCATGAGCACATAGATTTTTTTCAGTTTACTGCTGAATCCCTAATCTTCTCAAACTGTGCCTGTCATAGAGAAGCGCAGAAAGTGTGTTCAGTTAATAAATGTCCAGTCAGAAATAATTTCCTCTCTTATACCTTCTTACAGTACTTAACAAATCCTAGGTGTATTATTGTTATTTTTGCCATTTTGTTATTTTGTTATTTTTGTTAATATTTTTTTAACTAGCTTAAAAGAGAAGATTTTCATAAACTTATTCATCACTTCTCACAGTGCATTATATGTAACGAGCCCACAGTAAGAATTTTTAGTATGTGTTGCCTAAATGAGCTGCTTTCATGTCATGGCAGTGATTAATAAACAGATATGTGATTTTAGTTTGACAAGTCCACATTTTCTATGTAATTCTTTTTAAGTGTAAGAGTAGGTGAGTACTTTGTTTTAAAAATACCATAGTATACTTTCTTGAATTTTCTCCATCGCCTTTAAAATGTTATAGGTCAGTTGTTCCAAAAATATTTTAAAATGTATTTCTATTTTCTAATAATTTCAATATTTTATTAGAATAGCATATTTTAGGATCTTTAGGACCCAGATACATTAGTAAATAATACAAAAATAATATCTTCATTCCTGTTTACGTTGTTATAAAACTGTATTTACCTTTATGGATTTTTTTTAAATCTCAAGGCAGAAATATAAAATAGGCAGTAATATCAATGTTTATATTAATAAGGCTTCTAGAATGTTAATGATCATATTAATAAGTACTCTAGAAGTACTCTGGCACATAGAAGTCAAGACCATACTTTCTAGAACCAGACCTCTGAGTTTAATGCCTTCCTCTACCACTGACTTTTCTAACTCAGTTTCTTCATATGAAAAAAAGGAATAGTTAACTCAAAGGTCTATTATGACCATAGAATTTGTTAGTCTATGTAAAGAACTTAAAACAGTGTCTCACATGACAGACGTGCATAAGTGCCTGCTAATTTTATTATCATTATTGAGGGAATGTCACAGTTGATAGTGATTTTTCAGAAGTTCACGTATGGAATCATCAGACTATAAAATGCTAAATTCCTTTTTGCACTCCCAGGGCACATCCATCACTCATAGGCAGACTCACAAAAAAAATGAGTTCATGAGCCTGATGTATAAATTTATAAATTATAAATGTATAAATCACAATTCTAATTTATCCATGTACAGTAAGAATGCTAACAATACTAGGGAAGCAGATAAATTATTTAGCCTTGTCCCCATGTGGGTGGCCCAAAGGAAGCCAAATTATAATCAGAACGGCTTAGTGAGCATGTTAATTAAAGAAGGAATTGGTTGTTTGGTTTTGATATTAAGTGACATTATGCTAAAAATAAACCTGCCAGGCAGTATTCTTGGAGCTGAACATCCTCTCTGGGGAGGACATCATGTCTTCCCCCATGCTATGCTTCCTGGCCTAAACAAACTCCGTTCTGGGTGACATATTTTTTCATCAGGTATGTTAATATAGTCAATTGTGATATACTCCTAAAGGCCTAGAAATATTTTCTGACACTTTATGGAGAGTTTTCAATATTTCAGACTATCTCTACATTTTTAAAAATAAATTTATTTATTTATTTATTTATTTGGCTGCGTTGGGTCTTTGTTGCTGTGTGCAGGATTTCTCTAGTTGCGGTAAGTGGGGGCTATTCTTCATTGTGGTGCACGGGCTTCTCAGGGCTTGTCATTGGGGTGGCTTCTCTTGTTATGGAGCACCAGCTCTAGGTACACGGGCTTCAGTAGTTGTGACACGTGGGCTCAGTAGTTGTGGCTTGCAGGCTATAGAGCGCAGGCTCAGTAGTTGTGGTGCACGGGCTTAGTGGCTTCGCGGCATGTGGGATCTTTCCAGACCAGGGCTCGAACCTGTGTCCCCTGCATTAGCAGTCAGATTCTTAATCACTGAACCACCAGGGAAGTCTTTCCTCTACATTTTAAGAGGGGATTCTTGTTTAAGTTCTTATGTGGGTAAAAGCATCCCTGTAGCCCCCAAACTATTACCATTTACTATGGATAAAATGGTGAATACAATTATTATTAAAAACACACAACAGAAAAGAAGTATTGGTTTATACTTTGGAATATTATGTTAGAGAAAACAGTTAACCTTTTGTTCGCTCTTATTTTCTCTTAATAAATTTTGACATGTCCCAAAATAGTCCACTGATGCACTGAAGTTAACAGAAGACACAGTCAAATATTTGTTTCATTTTTTCAGAAAGAAAACTCATATAGTAATTAATCCTAAACTGTTTTAACATCAATCTGAGCTCAACATGAAAGATGCATTTTAATATTCATGGTTCACCTTGCCAACTCTGTTTGTATCATGTGCATTCAATACAGTTTGAATACACACTCGCACACGTACACATGCACACACACATATTTCTGAAAATCTAGAGCCATATCCCAATGTAAAGCAGGCAGCTAAGCATATTTATTCCAAAGTGGTTAAATGGTCTCTAAAAATAAAACAAAGAAACCAAAAGTTTTGAAAAAAGTATCTTATACAGAATAAAATACTTTCTCCAGACATCAACTATAAAACATTGTGCCTATAGTCAACAATTGTGTGATGTACACTTAAAATTTTTTAAGAAGTAGATCTCATGTTAAGTGTTTTTACCACAATAAATTAAAATTTTAAAAAATAAAAGAGAAAAAATAAAAAAGACTAAGGGCGCATAATAAAAATAACCATTTTTGTGCTGTAACCTCACAGTGTGCCTAAATTTAGGTTTGGATATTTGTGAAGAAAACATTCAACTCGTTCTGAATAGAATGGTGCTCCTTAGTATTAAATGCCCACTGCAGAAAATGCAAACATTTCTTCTATATGAGCTGCAAATGTGCCAAGAGGCCACAAGTAAAATATTTAGTGCTAACTTTAAGATGGAAATATGTCTTCCTTATTGAGCTATAACTTCACTCTGAGAAATATTTCTGGAAAGAAAATATTTATTTTAATATTTCTGATTTAACTGGAGCCTGTTCACGATTAATCATTTTGCTTTAGTGAGGCATCATTTTCTAAAAGAAAAAGAGGAAAGAAATAGGTGAGACTATCAGTGGGAAGTGAGACCTGGCACTCACTATTTTAAACTGTTTAACTCTCAATTGTCGCTCTATTTTCTCGTGGGCAATGCTATGATTGCTCAGTTAATTTTACTACATTATGTGTCAGTAATTCAGAATTGGTGATCATTTGGAGTCAGTTGAGTAGAAATATATTTTCTCACAGGCAAAAGTAGACCATACATAGAATTTGTAATGCACTAATATCTACTGATTTCTACACTAAAGATAACCCTTTTAAAAACTTTGAATAGCTAATGTTTGTGTACAGTAAAATGCAATAAAATATAATTTAAAACAATTTTTGTCAGCAGTATTTTCTGGCAGTATCCTTGGGACAAAACGTCCTGTCCCTGGAAGGACCTCATCTCTTTTGCAAGGATATGCTTCCTGGGTTAACTCTCTTCAGCCTGGCACATGAAAATACATTACAAATAAGTTGAGTTAATATCAATGTTAAATAATAATTTGCATTTCTAAAGCACTTAATTTTGTTTTAACTAATGTCTCATATTGCATTTGATGATGGTTGTATCAATCCTGTGATCAAAGTGGGTATTATAATCGTTCCATTTAAGGTGAGGTTATTGAACCTTGAAGAGACTGTGATTATTCAAAATGATACAGATAATTAGTTGTGTATATAAGTGACTGACCTCAGATTTCTTCATTGACAACTTATTATATGTCAGGCCCTATGCCAATAGGCAGAAATAAATCCATCATGTTTCTTTATAGAGCCCTTACTAAATACCAGACAATATTCTAAGTGCTTTACAAATATAATTTATTTAACAATTTACAGGTGAGAAAATGAGGCAGAGAGAGATTAAGTAAGTGGTCTAGGGTCACTAATGTATTGAGAAATAGAGCCAGGATAACAACCCATGTATCCATAATTACAATACTACGATTCTTCCCTTACATAGGTCTAGGAACCTGAGAACTATTACTGAAAATGATTTTAAATTCTGAAAATAGGATGCAAATGAAATCTAAGTTACACTTTCTACAAAAATAATTATACATTGTAAATAAGAAAGAGCCTTGGGAAAATGAAGAAAAAAATGTAAGAAATTAAAAAAATATATGAGGAGAATTGAAAAGGAAAACAGCATTATTAAAAAGTCTAGATGGAAGCAAGATTCAAAGCCATCATGAGGGAAGTGAAATGTGCTATGAATGTTACCTTAAAGATACATATTCAAGGGACTTGGTGAATTCATTTGCATATGCCCTTATGTAAAAACAAAAATATGAGATAGCCTCATCCACCAGAGGGCAGACAGCAGAAGGAAGAACTACAGTCCTGCAGCCTGTGGAACAAAAACCACATTCACAGAAAGACAGACAAGATGAAAAGACAGGGGGCTATGTACCAGATGAAGGAACAAAATAAAACCCCAGAAAAACAACTAAATGAAATGGAGATAGGCAATCTTCCAGAAAAGGAATTCAGAATAATGATTGTGAAGATGATCCAGGACCTCAGAAAAAGAATGGAGGCAAAGATCCAGAAGATGCAAGAAATGTTTAACAAAGATCTAGAAGAATTAAAGAACAAATTAAAGAATTAAAGAACAAATGAACAGAGATAACACAATAACTGAAATGAAAAATACACTAGAAGGAATCAATAGCAGAATAACTGAGCAGAAGAACGAATAAGTGACCTGGAAGACAGAATGGTGGAATACAGTGCTGTGGAACAGAATAAAGAAAAAAGAATGAAAAGAAATGAAGACAGCCTAAGAGACCTCTGGAACAATATTAAACGCAACAACATTCGCAGTATAGGGGTCCCAGAAGGAGAAGAGAGAAAGGACCCAAGAAAATATTTGAAGAGATTATAGTCAAAAACTTCCCTAACATGGGAAACGAAATAGCCACCCAAGTCCAGGAAGTACAGACAATCCCATACAGGATAAACCCAAGGAGAAACATGCCAAGACACATAGTAATCATATTGGCAAAAATTAAAGAAAAAGAAAAATTATTGAAAGCAGCAAGGGAAAAATGACAAATAACATACAAGGGAACTCCCATAAGGTTAAGAGCTGATTTCTCAGCAGAAACTCTACAAGCTAGAAGGGAGTGGTATGATATACTTAAAGTGACGAAAGGGAAGAACCTACAACCAAGATTACTCTACCCGGCAAGGATCTCATTCAGATTCAATGGAGAAATCAAAAGCTTTACAGACAAGCAAGAGCTAAGAGAATTCAGCACCACCAAACGAGCTCTACAACAAATGCTAAAAGAACTTCTCTAAGTGGGAAACACAAGAGAAGAAAAGGATGTACACAAAGAAACCCAAAACAGTTAAGAAAATGGTCATAGGAACATACATATCGATAGTTACCTTAAACGTGAATGGATTAAATGTTCCAACCAAAAGACACAGGCTCGCTGAATGGATACAAAAACAAGACCCATATATATGCTGTCTACAAGAGACCCCCTTCAGACCTAGGGACACATACAGACTGAAAGTGAGGGGATGGGAAAAGATATTCTATGCAAATGGAAATCAAAAGAAAGCTGGAGTAGCAATACTCATATCAGATAAAATACACTTTAAAATAGAGAATGTTACAAGAGACAAAGAAGGACACTACATAATGATCAAGGAATCAATCCAAAAAGAAGAGATAACAGTTATAAATATGTATGCACCCAACATAGGAGCATCTCAATACATAAGGCAACTGCTAACAGCTATAAAAGAGGAAATCTACAGTAACACAACAATAGTGGGGGACTTTAACACACCACTTACACCAATGGACAGATCATCCAAACAGAAAATTAATAAGGAAACACAAGCTTTAAATGACACAATAGACCGGATAGATTTAGTTGATATTATAGGACATTCCAACCAAAAAAGCAGATTACACTTTCTTCTCAAGTTGAAGATATGGAATTGATATGGAGAACAGTATGGAGGTTCCGTAAAAAACTAAAAATAGAACTACCATATAACTCAGCAATCTCACTACTGGGCATATACCCTGAGAAAACCATAATTCAAAAAGAGTCATGTACCACGATGTTCATTGCAGCTCTATTTACAATGGCCAGCACATGGAAGCAACCTAAATGCCCATTGACAGACGAATGCACAAAGAAGCTGTGGTACATATATACAATGGAATGTTACTGAGCCATAAAAAGGAACAAAATTGAGTCTTTTGTAGAGACATGGGTGAATCTAGAGACTGTCATACAGAGTGAAGTAAGTCAGAAAGAAAAACAAATATCACATATTAACGCATATATGTGGAACCTAGAAAAATGGTACAGATGAACCGTTTTGCAGGGCAGAAATTGAGACACAGATGTAGACAAAAAACATATGGACACCAAGGGGGGAAAGCAGCAGTGGGTAGGGGTGGTGGTGATGCGATGAGTTGGGAGATTGGGATTGACATGTATACACGGATTGTATAAATAAATATATTAGTTTCATGATTTTAATTAAATATTTTGTATTGGAATTAAGTGGAATGCCTATTTGTTGTCAAAGCATTGATATGAGCCAGTCTTCTGACATTCATTTTCCTTATAGTCTTCAAAGAGGCTGTGATATTGACAAAAGAATATGATCAAGACCTTGGTATTCTTACAAAAGATAGTTTGTCCAACTTCGAAGCATTTGGGAAAGAGAGCAGTTGCAAAAAGATTAAAAACAAAGAGCAAGGAGAGTGGAGAGTTCAAATACGTTTATGCTTTCATGTACATTATTTGTCGGATTCACATGGGCACGTACTTCAAAATTTATTCAATTCACAGCAGGATTAACTTCTAGAGTTGCTGTGGATATACAGCTGAGTGCTGTGACCTCAGATCTTATATTCTATTGCTTTTAATCACCTTGGTGTGTTTATAATTTCTCATTAAAAATAACAGCAGAGGGCTTCCCTGGTGGCGCAGTGGTTGAGAGTCCGCCTGCCGATGCAGGGGACACGGGTTCGTGTCCCGGTCCGGGAAGATCCCACATGCCGCGGAGCGGCTGTGCCCGTGAGCCATGGCCGCTGAGCCTGTGCTCCGCGACGGGAGGGGTCACAGCAGTGAGAGGCCCGCGTACCGCAAAAAAAAATAAAATAAAATAAATAACAGCAGACTCAGTAAGAGTGAAGTGTGTGAAAACAGCGATAGAAAGCCGAGGAGAAAAAGGGGTCAGTCATTATCCAACAGCCTAACATGCTGTTCTCCCTACCCATCACTCCCCCAGTATATACAAATACTCCCACACATGAGCCTGGGGAAAGAAAAATATGGTTCTCTACTGTACTTTCTACCTCGCTGGAATGAATCATACAAGTAATAACTACTATTTTATAGATTTTGTGCTAGATCTTATATTAATCCTCTCAACTATCCCATAAGGGGAGACCAGCTGGTATCTCACTGTGTAGATGAAGCAACCAAGCCTTAAAGTGATTAGTTGACAGAGACAAGACTCGACTCTGTGTGAATCCAGATTTGTGTTCAAATTATTATGCTGTGGAAGAGGGTCCCTCGTTAAAAACCAGTTTTCAAAAGTGTTGTCTTTCATGGTCCTACTTCGTGGTTCATGGTTTGAGTCATCTTATGTCCTACAGACATTGTCCTAAAGACAATGATATCTCAAGAGTGATAGGACCTTTTCACATTTTGCTTAAACATTAAAAGCAGTTACCTGGGAAGTTTAAAAAATTCCCCATTCTTAGGTCACACCCCGTACCAATTAAATCACAATTGTTGGAGGTGGTATCCAGGCATATCCAGATATTTTTGGTAATTTTCCAGTTAATTCCAAAATATAGTCATGCTTGAGAGCCAGTCTTCTAGGTACCTTGCTCCCTACCATTAGTGCTTGTACAGTCTTTCCCTCACACCAACACAGTTATCCAGTCTCGACCCAAACATCCCTGGTAATAGCTTTTGACTGTCAAAACAGTTCTTAGGTTAATTCAAGATCTGTCATTCTTCATCCCTTGGTGTTAGTCCTGCCTCATTGGGATAATGCAATTTTTATACCTGTTTTACATGTGGCAATATATCGGAAGTCAGTTTTATAGTCCCCTGAATTTTCTCCAGGATAACCCATTTATTTCTTTTAACTGCTTCTCTTATGACATGATTTCAAATCTTCTTATTATCCTAGGAACTTTCTTTTGAATAGACTAGTTGGTAGTATGATATGTTGGAGAGAACTTGGATTTGAGTCATAATGCCTTTAGTTTACATTCCATATCTGCTACTTACTAGTCTTGTGAACTTGAAAAAGTTATTGAATTTTCTCAGCTTCCCTTCTGACACAAATAATGCTACTTCATGAAACTTTTATGAGCATAAATGAGATATGGGGTGTAGGAGTGAGACTCTTAGAAGCTCTGAGCACTGAAAATTTAGTGATCTATCATGGTCCATTTCATCCCCCACATGTATAATTCAAATGAAAACAACACTGAACCAAACAATAAGAAGAAAGGAATCCAATTAATTTCTGTTTTCCCCCCCTTCATTGATAAGTTGTTTTTAAATCATTAAACACATGTGTCCATTTCTTTGCACCTTTGTTTTGCTGGTGCTTGAAGATTATGTTTAACCTCCTCCTGAGTAATGTAGTACTAAACTACCCAAATGCAGCTCTGCTTGGTAGATTTGAGAATAGGGCAGACATGTGTGTCTTTAGGCAAGTCTTTTAACCTCTTCCACAAACTCGTTTCCTGAATTGTAAAATAAAGATAATATATGCCTTGAAGGATTATTGTAAAGATTGTGAAGCTCTCAGGGGGTTAAAATAAATGATGTATAAAAAGTGCTTATAAGTGATCACAAACAGTAGATACTGTATAGTAGCTAAGAACTTCAGCCCTGCAGCTCTTTTGAGTTTGAATCTTAACTCAGAGTTTGCTGGCTCTGAAATCTTGGGCAAATTATGAGATGTCTGTGTCTCAGTTTCCTGCTTGGAAAATGGGGATAAAAATATATCCACCTAGTAAGGTTTTTGTAAGTTTTAAATAATTGACACTCAACATGTTTGGCACAAAATAAGATCTCAATACATGATTAGTGTTGTCATTATTATTATTAAATATATAAATATTATTAAAATAACAATAATTTGTATTAGACATGAAAATATCTGGCACTTGGTAGACATTCAAAGTGTGGTGGCATGATTTATTTTCAAGTGAGGGGCCCATAATTGAACTCATTACTAACATTTAGAAAGGGCCGGCACATTGTAACTATTCAGTGAATATATATTGAATGAATGAGTGAGTGAATAAATGAATGAATGTTATCTCACCACAAGGTATAGAAAGGGATTATAACTTTTATAGCTTTTCTCATTGTAAGTATAGATTCATAGTTCTAGTCAATATAACCTAAAATACATGTGTATTTCATTCTCTCCAAATAACCTAAATTCCAATTAATTTTTAAATTTTTAAAAATTAGAAAGCTATTTATTTTATTTATAAAATACATCTATTTCTATTATTTTTATTCATATCTTTTTTTTTTATTTCTAGTCACACTTATGGTGTGCTTACTATGCCTGAATAGGACAATACTATAAAAAAAAATTTCAAAACCATTTCTAACCTAACTCAACATTGTGTAACAGTATGATTGTTAAATTTCAATCCCTGTGATTCAAGCTTGAGGCTCTTATTACATGAAAAAAAAAATATTGAGACTCTTAATTTCTCAGTTTAGCTCAGCTTAGTACATCCCAAATCCCTATACCTTCAAAATCACTTGCTCTAGTAATTATTGACACTTAGGCCTTCTCCAAGTCATTTATGCTCTTTGGGCCTTTGTATCATCATCTGTTAATGGGGATGATATTACCTAGCTCATGAGGATAGTCTAAGAAACAAATGAAGTGTCATATCTGAAAATACCTGAGATATGCAATATTCATACATATATGACAGCTACATGTATATGTGTGTTCAGAGAGACAGACAGACTTGCTGCCTGCTCAAGGATATCCTAGACAAAAGGTAATCAAAGCTATGCCTGAAGTTCAGTGGTTTGCCTCAGTAATTTGAGCACTCTGACATTGACTATTTCAGATGTTTATTTTGCTCAAAATATGACTTGTATGAGAATAAAGTGCTTGCATTTTCTACTTGCAACAGGCCAGAGGAGGTTAATTTTAATTATGATATCCTGCACTTAAATTTTTATAGCCTACTGCCAAATTTTAAAATTCAAGTTTATTCATTTTGCTCCATCTGCCTACAGTAAAATGTAAAATTATTGATTTTCCTAAATAGATATCACTTGAAAGTTATATTACAATGTGACTGCAAAATATCTCAGAGGACACTGAGTTCTGTAAAGTAACTGACCCACATTTTCATAGCTATTATCCTAGTGTCCATCTCTGACAGAGTCCCTTAGCTATCTAACTTCACTTCTACTACTTTTCTAGTTTATGAGCCAAGATGTCGTTTGATATATGTCGAAATAGTGCTAAATATTAGGCATTAGAAGATTCGTAAACTAATATCTGTAAAAGGAAAGGAGAAAACCCGGGGTACTTTGGTTTGAAAAGCAAAGTTTGAAAAAAAAAATGGTAATGAGCATTAAAATTGGAAAACCTTTTCAAAATTATATATAAATGCTGGAAAAATTCTCCTGGTTCCATATTAGGAGTTTCTGGAGATGAAAGCTACTTTTTTCTTAAACCTTAATATGTGTAAAATATAGACATGATATATTTTTTAAAAATCTGTGCTCGTTGTCAAAATAAAAGGAGAACTGGATCCAATTCAATCTATTTCACAAGAATATTGCTTATTTCCAATATAGACTATATTTTTACTTTATAAAATGTGGACAAATGAGGGAAACAGGGAAATAATTATACTACCATGTACCAAAACCATAAATATGCTCCCTGCTTATTTTTAACAAACCACCAGGATGAAAAACTAATGAAGGCTGATCAAGAGAGTATCTGGTAATTTTCCTAAAGCACATTTATATGGCATTTATAGAAGGTCTTCCTCAGGAGAGCACAAATTATTTTTTTATTAACAAAGAGCTGTTAGGAAAAAGTGCTGCTTTTCTTATTTTTTGAGAATTTAAATGTTTCCCACAGTTTTATCATTTTAATACATAGTAGAAAAAAAAAAGTAGCTTGCGCAATAAATAAATTTTAGTTAACACATGTAGGTCATTTATAATCTTTCTAGTTTCTAGTATTTTAAAGGTATAGGGAATTTTCTCAATAATAAATGGCTTTGTCTTATTGTTTATCTAAAATCATTCTAAAGTAGCTTATTCTTTAATAAACAAGAGTTTTCTGAAAAGAGTTATCTAACTGTTCTCTCACACTTAAAGTTTCCTTTATTCTCTGTTTTAAAAAGCACAATCCTCGATATTTTCCTTGTGAAAAACTCTCACACTGCAATTATGAGAACTATATTTTTAAAGCAAAAGAGACTTTTAAAATTTCATATTGCCATTGTTAGATTTAACTAGTTTGATCCCTGTTCATATCAGTGGCTATTGAGTGTAAAATCTCATGAATAGGAGGGTGAATCCTCTATTCATAGAGCATTTTACTGATGTATTACAAAGAGAATATAATGTTTGTTTGAATGGATATATGTATTGTAATAGTCTTTTTCTACATTCATTTTTCTTTCTGCTGCTTGGCTAAAATGACTTAAAACAAAATTAGCTTTAATAGCATGTAAACTAATACTTCTGGATTTGATCTTACTAAATCCTGTTGACTGAAAAAAAAGAAGGACAACCTAAAAATTGAGAATTGTGTTTTGTTCGGGGACCCATAAGAAAGAAATATTAATGTAATTTATTGACATTTCCTTAGAGATCACAGTAGAATTTTCAGTAGCTACTGACTTCAACTTTTCACCCATGAGTGAAATGATAGATTAATTTTATTTACCAGATGCTAAAATCTGATATTGGTCTTTAAAATTACTCTTTTGGAATTGTGATTAATTTAGAACTTTTTCAGTAAAAATAAATTATCTATTGAACATATTATTGAATGTAGAAACAATTAAACTGAAAATTAAACTATTGAATAAACTATGATTTAGTATATAATCATTAATTTTTGTATATTTAAATGTACAAAAACCTCATTAACTTACTAACACAAGAATCTAAGATACTGTGAATTAGGAGAATTTTCCAGTTAATTGAAGATTATCATGTTAAGTATCAGAAAATTGTTTTGGTAGCATGTGCTCCTGTCAGACTTTTTGCCTATCTTAGAAAATGGTTATTGAGCATAATTCAACATTCATGTGATCATTCCAGATCGCTGGAGAACACCACTTCACCTACTCACTGAATTAATTTAAATGTCATATTTCTTCTGCAAAGCTGTGATGCTGATGCGTGTCTCTGCTATTGGCCAGCTCACTTCTTTTCCGTGAATTGTTTGCCCCTAAACCTGTTTATTTTAGTTGCAATTGTTATTTTAAATATTATTCTTATTAGGTAAACTAGCTAAAAATTAGGTAAACAGATAAAACAGGCAAGTGAAAAGGATGAGCAAACCAAGTTGAGTGTTTTAGAAAGTCTTGAAAATACAAAAAATTTAGGAGAAATGAGTAAATTCTTAGGAAAAAATCAATATTCAGATTGCTTTGCAAGAAACTTTAAGCTCTAAGGCACTTTAAATTAACTTCAACTGGAATTTGAGGAAGATGCATTCCTGTGTGACTGCACGAAAGAGGAAGGAGAGTGACTTGAAGAACACCCTCACTCGAAGGCCTCAGTCCTGTATTAGAGCATGGATGAATGAATGGATTTCCATGTGTTTTAAGTTAAAATGTTTAATATATGGAAATACATTTTTTGTGATTCTTGGTTTATAGGCTTTTCTCCAGTAGCTGATCAACTAGTCCTGATTTTGCAAATCAGAGGGCATTGATTTAATGTATTTTATTATATGTTGTAGCATAAGAAAGGCTATATTCTTTGGCTATGAAATAGTGCTATGATACAATATTTTCCTTACTATTTATGGACCATTTTACTTTCAGGTTCACATTTCTCTCATGCTTCTGAATATTTTGCACGCTTGATTACAGGTAGTTGGAGTGTTACTGTACCTTCAGTATACAAACTTACTCAGGTATAGTTCACATTTACCCAGTCAAGACAAGCTTTGCAGAATTATCTCCTTCCTCCCTGCATCCCACAGTCTACGTATTTTTCAACTTTATGTTTTATTTAACAACCAGTCTGAGTGTTAGTCAGGAAAATGATAAGCAGACATAAAAGAGTAGGTGAATGTAAGCTTGTAGCAAACCTGAGAGTTAAGCAAAGGTTTTGTTGTTGTTGTTCTTGTTGTTTGGGGGTTTCTTGTTTGGTTTTTTAAAATTCTGCCATCATTGGAGAAGTACTAGAAGTTTTTGATGAGTACTTGTATATGTCAGGCACGTGTTTTAGAATGATTAAATTATTCTCTTAGATGATTAATCTCTTAAATGAATCTGTTTTTCATTACTTTTCTGGATCCTCTTTTCTCTGTCTTTTTTCTGTAAAAAGCATAGGGTGTATCATAATTGGTACCTATGTGTCAAGCGAGAAACTAATAAGTTTAAAGAGAATGTTTATCTCTACCTCTATACAAACAAATTTTTAATAGGCTGCCCTTAGTATTAACTTATTTTCCCTACTTCTGTAGTGTGAAGAGTACTGACATTGAAAAGATTTTAATTTCTATTGATAATAAATGAACACACTGCAGAAAGAGGATCTAAAATAATTAGAGGAACACGTGTCAAGTCTTTCAGGCCCTCATATTAACACACAGTGCATGCTGCTTCTCATTTTTGCAAATGTCAACCATTTTAATGTATCTTTTGGGAAATGGTTCACTCTGTTTCAAAGGTGTATAATAAAAGAAAAGGGCTTAGGGCAATATTTAAGCAATGAAAGAAACACAGGACATTTATGACTAGCTGGGAGGAACTGATTGCCTTTGGCTGTGCCTTGGGAAATCCCCAGGAAATACAGTAAGTTGTGATTACTATTATAAGTTAAAATGACACAAAGCATAGAGAGGAATTTGTATTTTCCTTATGGGTGACTGCATTTCATATTCTCTGTGTGCCATTAGAGTTCATACCCACCCCTGTGTTTCTTACTGTGGTACTAGCAGGAGATGTATTATTGAACATTGCAGAAGAGTAACTTTCTAGAGAATCAATTTAAGAAAAGAGAATTTAAAGCTAAGCTCATGTAAGAAAGCATATATTATCACATACCTCAATTAAGTGTCTCTCATAAAACTAGTAGTATTTTAAATTAATGGTATCAAAATTTGTACTGCCAATATTTGTTAAAGTATGTATGTTAAATTTATAATGTGTATAACTATGATAAATAGTGTTAGAGGTAGGTAAAAAAGAAAGGCGTAATTTAATTTTCTCTGTGGTTACTTTTCACTGTGGTTACTTCCTTAATAAAAATAGAAATGTTTAGATCTACTAGCATTATTTGGAGGCCATAAGAATTGTTCATCATCATGTTACAGGTTTTCATTTCTGAGTTTCTACCAAGCTGTTGAGAACATACAGGAAAGCATCTCACAAATTCCTGTTATTCTTTTTTCTTTTATTTATTTAAAAAATGATTCCTTTTCCCCTTTATGGTAGTTAAGGGCTCTAACACCAAATCCTACTTACTGCATTGTCTCAGCTTTATTGCACTACCTTTGAATTTAAAACATGGCAAAAGAATTATTCTTGAAATAGTTCTAAAATGCTAACAGTGGATATTCAATCTGATGATCACTATTTTTGGTCATGTAAAGAAAACAAACTGGGTACAAAAAGTGCAGTCTTTTTAAAGGCACTTTTGCCTGGTAGGTTCTGTATACTGCCTTGTTTGACCAATGAACAAGTAACTATCACTGTATGTCATCCAAGGTGGGAGATCAAGGGCATGCCTTGGGTTGGTCTATGATACAAGAAGGATTTTAAAAGAGATAATATTTTAATATGTTCAACTTGGGTGTTTTAATGAAGGGTTAAAATAAATACCTAAATAAGAACAAAACTAGTAAAGTCATTTTTTGCATAAGTTAGGTACCTAAAATACACACACCTGAATAGTTTTCGATTTTAAGGAATTGCCAAGCATTTTACAATCTACATATTTCCTGAACTATTAACCCATCTCTGTTAATTAGTCATTAAAGATAGTTCTGAGTGTTTATAAACTTGAAACATTACTCTTATAAGTTAAAAGAGAAATTCCACCAAAAAGCATGAAGGAATATAAAAATATTTCTGTGTTTATCAGAAATATTTGTTTTCATTTAAAATCACATTATTCCACAACATTTTAAATGGTTATATTAACTAAATCCTACTGTTTCCACATGTATGTACTGTGATGGGACCAAGGTCAAATTTTCCTTTTGTTCGTAATCATTCTAGATGTTGAACATTCTTCTGTATATGCAAGTCTTAAACAAATCTAACTATTTTGTTGAACAACTAATTGTTTCTTAAACTATTTCATTATCAAGATAACTTTAACTTTATGAAGACCTAAGATAAAGCAATTAAAATTCTAATTTTCAAAAAATGTCATGCCCCCTTGGATTCTAATTATGTAATTTTAAATAATTTTATAGCTCTTTAATCTTTTATCTGCAATTTTTGAGATCCCAAAAAACAAACAAGCAAACAAAATCCCTAAAGTCTTTCTATGACTTATTTGGTAATCAAATCTGGCCTGATCTAAATTGACAAGAGGCTGTTTATAATTTTCTAACTCATAGTGGGGTTATATTTTTGCTGTAGAAATATTAATGTCTTTGATTACTGCAGCCTTAGACTTAGCTAGGGGTATTATTTTGCATATTCTGAATAATTCTGAATTCTGAAAAACACTGGGCCCAAGGCTTTTGGATAAAGGGTTATTTAAGAATTTTCTTACATTCAAATTTCCATTCCGTGTCTAGCACTGTTTTGCTCTTTGGTGTGAGTACCTGGGACTAGTGAGTAAATTCTGAATTTTTATTGAATTATAGTTGAGATATCATTTTAACATTTTTCTCAGGTAAAAATGGTGTTGACTCTCACGCCAATCAGATTGTATGTTCCTCTTTTTGATATCTGTGTTCTGGACTACGCCTAAAATCTGTATTTACTAAATGCTTCCAGAGGAATAAGAAGGTATTAAGGAAGTTCATCACTTTCTGTGTGCGTATAGCCTTGCCTTTATGGATTTCTGGTTTTTAATTTTTTCCCTGTTCCAAATCTTGTGCTTATTTCAAGTCTTATTATAACTGAGGTGGTTTATAATGAAAATCACCATATCCACATAATTGACAGAACAGCCTCTAAGTGTGTGGCTCTGTCCTCATACCCACTTGATCACAGAGGCTTAGCAAGGGCTCAGTAAGCTCTTGGTTTGTGAGAGCCAAAGGGCTCAGTTCTGGGCCCGTCACTGTCACATCCTGGTTTTGTAATGATTGAAATTCATTACTTCTCCCTCTCTCTTGTTTGTGGGAATGGGAAACATATAATTATCATATAGGTATAATATCATGTGCTTCAGATAATTTTGTCATTTATGATATAATGGTACATATGAAGTAAGCATAGGGAGTGCTATAAAGCACTGTAAAACATAATGATATCCATGAACTATACTGTGTGTGTGAAAAAAAAGTCCAGGGGTGAAGTAGTTCTCTGCTGGATTTTCTAAGCTCCTGAAATTAAATTTAACACTGGCTTGCTCTTTAACACTGGCCTTAGATGAATAAACTCAATATTTTGATTTGGATGTATTATTACATTTAATTATTTTTAAGTATTGCTTCAATTCATAGTTTCAAATTATAGATGGAATTTTTAATCAATTTTTTAGAAATAAAAGGGGTTAGAATGAAAATGATGTTGGGTAAACTAGATAATGTAGGCTTAGTCATTGTGTCTCCCTAAATATTTGTTTTTAACTGGTCCTGAATTGTTTACGCTAAAGCAGTTTTCCTAAGCACAGTAACTTTTTGACAGTGCTTAGCTTTCCTGTGGTAATATCTGATCATTTGTTACCCCAACTCAAGCATTACTTGAAAAATAAAAAAATAAAATCTGGGGCTTCCCTGGTGGCGCAGTGGTTGAGAGTCCGCCTGCCGATGCAAGGGACATGGGTTCGTGCCCCGGTCCGGGAGGATCCCACATGCCGCGGAGCGGCTGGGCCCCTGGGCCATGGCCGCTGAGCCTGCGGGTCCGGAGTCTGTGCTCCGTAACGGGAGAGGCCACAACAGTGAGAGGCCCGTGTATCACAAAAAAAAAAAAAAAAAAAAAAAAAAAAAAATTAAAATCTGTAACGTTTTCTCTCCTTTGCTTTTAACAGATACACATATATTTGTTTCCAAAGCCTGGATCCAATAAATAAAGACTTTGGAAATGTACTACATTGGATTTGGCATTTCATTAAAGATAATAAATGTATCCATATTTGGTCTTTATGATGACATATGATAGCATTTTTAGTTGGAAAAGATTCTATTGAGGTGCAGCCACTTTGGAAGGCAGTTTGGCAGTTTCTTACAAAGTAAAACATACTTTTACTATACAATCCAGCCTCCTTGGTATTTAGCCAAATGAGGGGAAAACTTATGTCACATAAAAACCTGCACACAGATGTTTATAGTACTTTTATTTATAATTTCCAAAATTTAGAAGCAACCAAGATGCTCTTCAGCAGGTGAATTGTGGTACATCCAGACAATGGAGTATTATTCAGTGCTAAAATGAAATGAGCTATCAAGCCATGAAAAGACATGAGGGAAACTTAAATGTGCGTTACAAAGTAAAAGAAACCAATTTGAAAAGGCTACACACTGTATGATTCCAACTATATGACATTCTGGAAAAAGCAAAACTATGAGACAGTAAAAATATCAGTGGTTGCCAAGGGTTAGCAGGGAGGGAAGGATGAATAAGCAGAGCATAGAGGATTTTTAGGAAAATTAAACTACTCTGTATGATACTATAATGGTAGATGCACATTATTATAAATTTGTCAAAATCCGTTGAATGGGGCTTCCCTCGTGGCGCAGTGGTTGAGAGTCCGCCTGCCGATGCAGGGGACACGGGTTCGTGCCCCGGTCCGGGAGTATCCCGCATGCCGCGGAGCGGCTGGGCCCGTGACCCATGGCCGCTGGGCCTGCGCGTCCGGAGCCTGTGCTCCGCAACGGGAGAGGCCGCAGCAGTGAGACGCCCGGGTACCACCAAAAAAAAAAAAAAAAAAAAATCCGTTGAAGGCACAACACCAAGAGTGGACCCTAAGGTACCCTGTGGACTCTGGGTGACTGTGATCTGTCAGTGCAGGTTCATCAGTTATAGCAAATGTACCATTGTGGTAACGGAAGAGGGTATGCGTGTCTTGGGGCGGGGGTTATAGGGGAACTCTGTAACTTCTATTCCGTTTTGCTGTGAACCTGAAACTGCTCTAAAAAATAAAGTCTATTTTTTAAAATGATTCCATTGAGCATAAACATATAACTAAATTAAATGACTCCAAGAAGTGTAATGAAAAATACAAATATACAAGTCACCTATACAAAGTGCAATGAAAAGAAACTTGATGTAGAAATAGGCAAATTGAGGGGTGAATTGTGATCTGGGGAGACAACCAGAGAATGTATGTATAACACATAATATCAAGTTTTTCACTGGAATTAAAGGAGAATCATACAATAAGTTGCTTGGAGCCAGTCAGATAAAAACTTAAAGCCAGACTTCTTCTCCCTCAGAATTCTATTGAGTTACTCCGCATTTAACCTAATCGTGACCGTCCCCATCAATTATCACAACAGCTAGAAGTTTCAGAAATTAAGAGACTAGCTTCTCTACTCAGAGTATTATTAATATAGTACCTTCCCATATTCTACATTTTGTTTGCATGGTCTGTTCTTGAGTTATTATAAGGAGTAAATTTGAATATCCATTTTCTCTAATTATACAGCTAATAAAGATGTGTCCTAACATACTATAAGCCCTGGACATATTTTTCTAGTATACAGGAAAATTAATGTGATTTTTAGTTTCTAATCTGAGATTCAATAATCCAGCTTTATAGGGAAAAAAATGAGGGTTTTTTTGTCACTTGGACTTGAGGCAGCTCATTAAAAATTCTAAAAGGTATAGAACAAAAACACAAAACATTTCTCACAAGTGATGAATTTTTGCTACAAGCAATGATGGTTTTTTAAATCAACCTTTCATAGTGAATAATGATCTTGTGCTCTTGAGTCAAACCTTTGTGTATATATCCTAGTTTAGGATCTGTGAGATTTAGGCAGATCTTAACTAGGGTATATACACATATCCAGATCTTTCTTGGATTCCTTTCCTTTTGAATAACACAGATAGAACATTATTTCATCTCAAAATGCAAAACTGGAACAGTAGTTAGGAGATTCTGACTTGCATTGTTCAATACTTGGGAGCAAATGACCGTTGGGATTGGTGCTGACAGTTTACACTTGAGCCTCTATAGCAAGTTTCTGGAGGACTGTGCTTTCTTCTCAGTGGAGGTTGCAATCCTTTGATCAAATTAACTCACGAAACTCCATCCAGGCCAAAATGTATTTAAACCTACCCCAGGCCAATCCCAGTAGACCGTACGAAAAGAGCGTGCTTCTTCCTAGGTAGATCCAGAGATACAAACATATTCTTAGACAGGAAATTTAAGCAGGGGATTTGCCTGTCTTATTTATAATCCCACAATGCAAGCATACAGACACTTTACAAGATGGTTCCCTCTTTGGTATACCTTCATAGGAACCAAGTCTGTAATACTAGCATTTGCCATTTTCTTTAGAAGAAAAATTCATTAAATGTCAGCAACAGGGATTATTTTGTAAATCCTCCATTTTAATTACTCAACCAGCTTTAGTTTTTTAATTTTTATTTTATATTGGAGCATAGTTGATTTACAGTGTTGTGTTAGTTTCAGGTGTACAGCAAAGTGATTCCATTACACATATACATGTATCTCTTCTTTTTCAAATTCTTTTTCCATTTAGGTTATTACAGAATATTGAGCAGAGTTCCCTGTGCTATACAGTAGCTCCTAGTTGGTTATCCATTTTAAATATAGCAGTGTGAGCTTTAAAAACTTATATAGCTCCTTAACTTCTTCTCAACTAAGTCTGAAGTTAATTCTACAAAGAGTTTTCTCATCAGAAAAAATGGAAATAATAATAAATAAAGGTAAAAAATTTTAACTACCTCAGGGTCTGTTATGGAACTGAGATAATGCTTTTCATATACTAAACATAGGAGCTTCAGAATAAATGTTCAATAAATATTAATCTTTTTCAAATATTCTTGTCATTTTTTATATTCATAATAAACTCTTCTTTTTTTTTTTTTTTTTTTTTTGCTGTACGCGGGCCTCTCACTGTTGTGGCCTCTTCCGTTGCGGAACACAGGCTCTGGACATGCAGGCTCAGTGGGCATGGCTCATGGGCCCAGCCGCTCCGAGGCATGTGGGATCTTCCCGGACCGGGGCACAAACCCGTGTTCCCTGCATTGGCAGGCAGACTCTCAACCACTGCTCCACCAGGGAAGCCCTATAATGAACTCTTGATTTTCACAGAGATCTATATTTACCTAATATTCTAAAACTTCTCTTTGAGTATATTATAATTTAATTTTGTGACAGAGATCAGTGCCAGGAATAAAAATATGCAACTTGAATTACAATACGTCTTTGTACAGAATTTTATCAACTGGAGGGATATAGCAAAGTTGTTCTGACTTTGCTGTATATCATGCAGAATTAATATTTTTATTTAATAACTTATTCTTTCCATTTGATTATGCTGGTTTTCAGTGATTAACTTTTATTGATGCATAAATTAGGGCCATTTTATTGAGGTCATTATTTTTCTATATAGTGTCTGAGGTAGAAAAAGGACAGAGCAAATACTAGTACACTGCTTAGTTTAAGACTTTGAGAAAATGTTTGCATCAGCTAAGGAATTGGTGCAAGGGAACCTACTTTTTAAGGAGGCCACTTCATAAATATCATGTGTGTTCTACTTTTCACAAAACCCCCTTCCTGTCAAATTTAGGTGTTCCCATCTTTGACGGTAATTTTTATTTTACTTTTTTATTTTAGCGTATTACAAATTATTTTTAATTTCCTACAAATATTATTTTAATATATATGTCTGCCAAATGGAATAACTCAAAAGCCTTATTTAATAAAAGCCTCTTATTTTGTGTTTCTTTTCATTTTCTTTACTCATTTCTACAACATTTTCTACTGTTACTAATGATCAGTTGCTCCAAAAAAAAAAAAAAATGTGTTTTATTTACAGGGCACAGCTTATGGAAGTGCTCCTGTACCTTCTCGCAGGCAATTATGTGAGTCTCTTATATTCAGCTCTGTGTTGTAAACATGACGATGTGTTTCTGTGCTGTAGCATGGCATGCTGATTGAGATCAAATGCCCTAATGCAATCCCCAGTGTTGTATATTACCTACAATGTTTGTAGTAAATGGTTCCCTTTGCCTCTTCCTTACCTGTTTGTCATTATCCAGCCCATTTAAGAAAACTGCACTGCGATGTGGCCAAGTGTGTTGAGGCTTCAAGAATGGCTCAAAGTCTGGGGCAAGGATAGAAGTGGCTCTTATTTAAGTTTATTTTCACTTAGCAACAATAATAGCACTTTCTTTGTTAACCAAATCAGTACGCTTTCTTAAATCCTAACTTCTTTTACAGACTTGTTCAAAGAGCCCTTGTATCATACACAGCTGTGTTTTAGTCACAGCTAATGAGACCTCTTTCCTTGAAAAGGAAAAATCCATTAAAAGGAATCCTACTTCTAGTGAATTTAAAGCAAACTTGACTTTCCAACCACTTCAGTTTATTTCTAAGTCATCGTATTTAGAAAATTTGAAAATAATCCATAAATTTTTAGATAGAAATCCTGGATTTTACAACGTTGCTTAGCTGTATTATAAGTATACACACCTCGCAGAGAGTCAGATATTTGCTCTTCAGCTCAGGAGATTTCTGTGACAGCTTGTCTGCTTTAACATGAACCTTTGTCAATGAGAGATGTATATGTAAATTTAATATGTAGAATCTCCAGAGTGCCATCAGACTTTGAAAAAGAGCTATTTTCATCGCCATTTCCATCCATGACTTTTCTCTTCTCCCACACCAGCATCCGTCAGAAAATCATGGTTGTTTACCTCCATTATAGACTGCTACAGCAATACACCACGTGATTCTAATTGTTGTGCCTAGCAATAAATGCCAAGTAGAATCATCTTAATATGGTTTTAAAGGTGATTCAAAGGTACAGTCCTGTTTGCATAATGCTTTTCTTCACTATTGGCAAAAGAAATATATGATTCGATGACGTTCACTGAGAAGGATCTGTGAATCAATTACAAAAGACAAACAAATAAACAAAAAAAACATTATAAAGATGCTTAAGGAACAAACAGAAATTTGCACTTTAGTACCTTCTTTTTCATGAAAGAGTGTTGCACGTTTGGATTCTTATGAATAAAATTGTAGTGGAAAGAATTGCTAATGTGAATAGAAGATGGGATTTAGATACATTAAATATTCCTCTAAAGTTAAATAATCATCAACTGGTCTCAAACTGTCCCTTGCTGTTATTTCGTTTTATCTATTTCTCTATCATCTAACTTTCTAAAATATACTAAAGGTATGGTTTCTTTTATGTACGTATTGGTGCAGTATTATTACCAAACCAAACTTGAGGCCTCTAGCCCACGAGAGCAGTAAAACCAATCTACTGACACCAGCTTGTGGTGAAGGAAAGTACAACATTTATTGTAAGGCACTGTACAAGGAGTGCAGGGCAGCTAATGCTCAAAACACCCAAAGTCCCTGATGGGTTTCAGGGAAGCATTTTCAAAGGCAAGGTGAGGGAAGGTAGTTACAGGGTGTGTGACCAGCTCGTGTACAGTTCTCTGGTTCATTGATGGTGAGGTAGCAGGGTGGTGTCACAGGGGTAAACCTTATCAATCCTCAGCCTCCAGTAGGTCTGGGGGCTAAGTACTCATGGTCATCATGTAGTTAACTTCTTCCATTTGGTGGGGTTTTTAGCATCTATAAGACAAGTCAGGAGTGTGCACCAGGCACTGCCATCTGTGTCCTTCAGGGAGGAACTAAAGATTCTGTGACTGCCACGTGGCTGATTTACTGTTTAATTTCTTACCAATTCTCCTGGGCCAACTGCTGTTTTTGTCACTACATGTTTACATCCTTTCACTCATTAATTCTTGAGCCAGGCTTATGTGACTCAGAGGAGGACTGGGAAACTATAGCTTTTCTACACATAAGAGGCAAGCAGAGGACATGGGGGTGGGGTCTGGGAAGGCCCAATAGGGTCCCTGCTCAGTTACAGTATTAACTGATAAAAATTGAAAACTATAGCCAGAACACCAGTGAGATAAAAAATATTCTTTTTTTTTATTTGCCTCTTTTTAAAGTAAAAATCATTACTGTGCATATAAGTTAGATTGCCTTAAAGACAAAGGAATGTATATTGTTATGGAGATAGAGAAAATATTGTTGCTAGAAACTTTGGGGAATGTGAATTCATTATATATGCCATGATATCATGAGTGGAAATATAAAGGTTATGGAAGTACAGTCTTCAATTTGGACTAAACATATTTCTCACCTTTACAAAATCAAAATGTATAATTTGAAAATAATACTGGATATTTGAGAGTTCAGATCATTGGTTCTAGTTAAATCAGAGTGAATCCTACAAAAAGCAAAGGGAAAAATAAAATGATGGATGGTTTCTCTAAGTTCTCTAAGTCTAAGGATCTAAAATTGAAATGTTCCCTGTGCCTCAATGGATAAGACCATAAAATGGGTATTACTCTCCTAAGCATGGGGACTTGGAAATAGTAAACTTATAAGACATTAATTTGGAATGCTACCTATCACATTTCCTTTTGGTCAAGTACAAGTCTTCGGATCTCTGAATTACCTATTAGTAGAGACTCCTTAAGTATTTGTAATTGTGGTGATTATTAAAGATACTACGTCGAGAGCTTGAATGTTTTATTCTACACATGAACGTCACAATGTTAATATTAAATGTCTTTATTCCTACCCTATTCCCTAAAATCAATACCTATATAGATATCTTACAGTTGATTCCTGATTCTAGTATTTTATATTTTTGACTATATCAAAAGTGGTAACTAATACTTTCTTGAAGTTACAATTAACCAAACTTTTATTCATTTTTTAATTCAGTATTAAGGGCTTCCTTGTTTGTTGGCTGTCACTTTATTTCAAAAACATATCCATTTTTAACAGTTCTCTTTTGTCATAACCCAAAACAGAATCTAGCAGCAAAGAGGGATTGCCTAGATGGTGAGGTAATTGGAAAGGCTGTGATTCTACGATGAGAAGGTTCACATCTCCATCTCAGGAAACATTATGTGGCTTTTAATTAACAGGCCCACTCAAATATGTCTTTATTTGTTACTTAGTTGATCAGAATTAAATTGGAGAACTATTGTCTTGGTTAATGCTTATCATTTTCAGAGAGATGCTTGCAGAACGATTAACAAACTTGGGGAAGAGGGAGTCCTGAAAAGTTTTTTGAATGCTAATAGTATATTTTTTATTATTAAATGCTTAAAAGGATACATCATCTATTCAAGTGATATTGCCTTCTTAATTTCCTACTGGTTTACATTTTAAAAGTTATAATCAACTTTAGTGAGTAAAGTGCTATCATATGCTGGTAAAGACCAACTCTAAATTTGTATGCATTGAGATGTATAATATTTGAATAAATTTTTGCAAAGGTTTGATCCATAAAATGCAATTCAAAATACAGGAACTGATTTTACAATGGTTATTGCTTTCCATTTTACAGTAGTAACCATTTTAAGAGCTCCAAATTACAGGACCATGTATTTCTAACAGATGTGTCTTGTTATCTTTTTCAAGAGAATATTCTAAAATTTAATAAACTGATTCCAAAATTTACTAAGCCATAAATATAAAAACCATGAACACAAAATTTCAGAATCCAAGCAACAGTTCAAAAATGACTTGTCTAAAATAATCGTGTGCTTTATTTTTGTATTTCGCAACATGGATTCATTGTTTCCCAATTTATGAAAGAAAGGAACATCAAATATTTACAAGTAGTCTATTCAATGGTAGTTACCTAATTTAGCTGACATTCTCCAGATAGTTGAATGTCAACCTAACTGAAATGACTACAAGTGATAATCATACTGCCTTCCTACTCAGAATCAGATAGCAGTTTCCTTTATAACACAAATAGAACTGAAACTATATATTTACAAGGGAGGTCATAAACATGAAAACGTATGCTTTTTATTGTTTGAAAAGTAGTTGAAGAATTACCCTAAAAATAAAGGGAAATTATTTTTGCTACATGTGATCAAAAGATTAAATACTTCCATAGGCTTTTGCACATTATACGTCAATCAATCCTTGAAAATATAAAAGTATTCTATGAAATAGTTACCATTTTTTATTCAATTTATCAAGAAAAATTTATACTATCAATTTTCCAAAGTATGTTTCTCTCTCATTTGCTTTAATCTGCCTCCCCTAATTTTCAATCAAGTTTCTTTTCCCTTCTTTTTAGAGCTAAATAGCATTTTTTTAAATCCCAAATTGATTTCATCAGCAAGTGATGAAAAACAACAAATTCAATAAGAAAGGAGAGCAGAGTATTCGTTTACAATAATATAAATCTCAAAGTCAGAATGAATGGTCTTAAGATGCTGAGCTGGCTGTGTAAGAACAGATTTTTCAAACTATTGTTCTCACTGTGCCTTCTGATTTATTCCTTTCCTTCTTGGTTTATCAGTTTATTTGTTTTCATTTCCCTTTCTTTTGTCTCTCTCATCCCACACAATATCTTTCCATTATTTATCATCCTATTTTAGACGTAACTTCCGTTTTACTAGTTTTCTTCTTTCTTTGCTGTGCTTGGAAGCAATAAAGGAAGTGGTTTCAATAGTTGTGAGAACTACCAGAAATTTCCTATCACTGTCTTTTTTTTCTTTTAATTAATTAATTTATTTATTTGTTTATTTTTACATCTTTATTGGGGTATAATTGCTTTACAATGGTGTGTTAGTTTCTGCTGTATAACAGAGTGAATCAGCTATACATATACATATGTTCCCATATCCCCTCCCTCTTACGTCTCCCTCCCTCCCACCCTCCCTATCCCACCCCTCCAGGCGGTCACAAAGCACCGAGCTGATCTCCCTGTGCTATGCGGCTGCTTCCCACTAGCTATCTACCTTACGTTTGGTAGTGTATATATGTCCATGCCTCTCTCTCGCTTTGTCACAGCTCACCCTTCCCCCTCCCCATATCCTCAAGTCCGTTCTCTAGTAGGTCTGTGTCTTTATTCCTGTCTTACCCCTAGGTTCTTCGTGACTTTTTTTTTCTTAAATTCCATATATATGTGTTAGCATATGGTATTTGTCTTTCTCTTTCTGACTTACTTCACTCTGTATGACAGACTCTAGGTCTATCCACCTCATTACAAATAGCTCCATTTCGTTTCTTTTTATGGCTGAGTAATATTCCATTGTATATATGTGCCACATCTTCTTTATCCACTCCTCCGATGATGGACACTTAGGTTGTTTCCATCTCCGGGCTATTGTAAATAGAGCTGCCTTTGAAATACACCTTCAGAAGACATGTCTAGTAGGGTTGCTACAAACCTTACATGAGTAAAGCAATGCTTATCTGGTTCTGCATTCTTAGGGAGCAAAGACAAATACATTGTGTTTATAAGTTCACAGTTAAACACACATATATATCGGGGATTGAGGAAGTTCCCTTCTTTGGAAAAGAGGTTTCAGTCAGAAAGAAAACAGAAAGGAAAAGTTTTAAATGGCATGATGAAATTATTAATATACCACTAATAGAAGACAAGCTAATACAAAAGATTGCTAGAAAGTGGGAAAGGTGCAAAAGAAAAATGTAGTACATGTTATAATCCTATAATTTACAAGGAAAATGTTAAATATTGTCTTTCCTTTGAGTCCAAACTAATGGTTTTACATTTAATAGAGGTTACAATTTTGAGCTGCTAAAAAGTAAAAAGCTATGCTCAGTTAACAATAAAAAGAAAGAAAAAGGCATTTCCTTTGATGTATACATAATTGTGATTATCATTCTAGGCTATTAAATTTGTCTAGATAATGAATATATGTTAAAACTGTACATAGGTGCTCTGGTTTCAGCTTGAGATGTAGAATGCTGAAAAGAGCATTGTTCCTACCCTTACAATAATAACAGAAATCCTGGAGAGAATATAAATTCACGTTTCTTGAACCATCAGAGAGCTACAGTCACAGGGCAATCAGTTAACCTAAGAGACGTAAAGACAAGTACTTGGCAAGGAGAGACCATATGTAGCAGACACAGTCAGATAACAGTAAGAATTATGTTAAATTCTGGTCAACTAATTGGTAAGGGGGAAATGTAGCCTATCGAGAGAATATAAATATAATGAAAATTTACGCCACTTACAGGATCTTCTCTACAGGCCTCACTAGATGCTCACATTACAACATTGGCAAGATTCCTGAGAAAGTGTCTCTTGAGCTAAAGATCAAAAGACAGGATCTGCAGCTACTATAGGAAAGGCACAACACCACCCAGATGCTTCTTCCCTATTGTCCATATAGAACAAAAGCCTAAAATTCAGGGGGGAAAGCAATACACAGGTGAAAACCCATTGCGGCTTGGAGAAGGGAACAGAAAAAGATCCTTTATTCCTGGATCAGGGGCAAGAATACATGATGGACCCAGGACAGCTGGGGGAGAAGACAGACACCAGGAAGGCCATATCTGTGAGGCCCTGGGGCACAGTGTCTTCCTAAGATTTAGGCTCAATCAGAGGAGCAGAGAATGCCTCACTCTTTGTACCACAAACTAATAAGCAGTGAGTTATAAGTCATCAGAGAATATGGCTGGGAGTGTTACAAGAGTGCTGTGAAGCACCATGCAAAGGAGACACTAAAGGTGAAGGTGGACCATACATTTAAGAAAATCCCTGACAAATCAGTTCCTACTCTAAATACCAGGTATCATTAGAGAACGTTGAAGGCTCTGGGTAACCCCAACAACAGTGACAAACTCAGTTCAGTTCTGCCTAGGTTGACACAAATGTCCATCCTAAAGCCTTAGCAGAAGGAATGGCATGCCCATTTCCAGACATACAATTTATTTACCAATGTCTCTAATGTCCTACACAATATGTCTGGCTTTCCACAAAAATTTGACGGCACAAGGAAAAGCAAGAAAAAACAACACACTGCCTAGGGACAAAAGAATCAACGGAATCAGATTCAGATATTATGCAGATGTTGGAAACATCAGAAAGGGGAATTAAAATAACAATAATATGTTAACACTCTAATGGAAAAGTTTGATAACATGCAAGAACAGGAGTACAGCTTCAGCAGAGAGATAGAAATCTAAGGATGAATCAAATAGAAATGCTAGATATTATAAAGCTCAATAACGGATGAAGAATGCCTGTGGTGGTCTTACATGTATATTCAACATAGCCAAGGACACAATCAATGAACTTGAAAGTAGGTGAATATAAACTACCCAAACTGAAACACAACAGGAGAGAAATGGCAAGGAGCACAAAAAAAAAAAAAAAAAGAAAGGAATATTCAAGAGCTGTGGAACAATAACAAGTGGTCTGACTTATGTGTAACTGAAATCTTGGTGAGAAAAAGAACAGTACAAAAGAAAAATTTGAGAAATAAAGGCCACAGATTTTCTAAAATTAATGGCACACACCAAATTACAGCTCCAAGAAGCTTAAAGAACACCAAACAGATAAAGAAGAATAAAAAATACACCCAGGAATATCATATTCAAACTACTGAAAAACAAAGTCTGAACGTAGCCAGAGGAAGAAAAAATATACATTACATACAGAGGAACAAAGATGAGAATACAGTAGACTTCTCATCAAGAACCCTGTAAGCCAGGAGACAATAAAGTGACATCTTTAAAGTTCTGAAAGGGAAAAACCAACTGGCAACACAGAATTCTATAGTTCACTGAATATATCTTACAAAAATGAAAATAAAAAACTTTTTCAGAAAAACAAATACTGAGAACATTCATTGCCAGCATACCTCCACTATAAGGAATGTTAAAGAAGTAAAAGAATAGCACTGGAAATGGAATAAATGGAACTAAAGATAAACTTTCCTTTAAAAATCACATAAAGATCTCTTCTGTATTCCTGTATGATTTATGAAATGTTATGATTTAATTTGTGAACCTTAAGTTAGATTAAATTATACTTACTACTAAGGTATTACAAAAATAATTATCATCTTAGTCTGTTCCAACTACTATAACAAAAATACCACAGATTGGGTGGCTTAAACAAACATTTATTTCTCACAGTTATGGAGGCTGGGAAGTCCAAGATTAAGGAGCTAGCAAAGTTGGTGTCTGATGAGATCCCACTTCCTGGTTCACACTGGCTTCTCACTTCTCATGTGGCAGAAGGGGTGAGGGAACTCTCTGGTGTCTCTTTCATAAGGGCACTAATCCTATTCATGAGGACTCTGCCTCTCTAAGGCCTCACCTCCAAGTATCATCTCATTGAGGAAGAGGTTTCAACATACGAATTTTGAGGGAATACACATATTCAGTCTATAGCAATCATAATTATAATATTTTGGTAGTTTATGCCTCCTACCTCTGTAATAGTTATTTTGTAGGTATTTCTTTTTGTTTGTGTATGTATGCATTTTTATGTTAAAACAGTTTTATAATAGGTATTTAAAGTTAATGATAAAGCAGAAACTGGGAATGCAATAAGATACAGAGGAGAGGCAGGAATCAATATTACTAAAGTCTGAATGATCCAGTGATTCATTTGCTATTCCGTATTTCTATACCTCAATGACTGTAACATGTATTGTCATGTGGTCACAGTCTACTCTTAAGAAAATTAGCATATTCTTGTTGTAATTAAAACATTAGAAATTATTCTAAAACACAGTGACAACACTTAAGGATTGGAAGGGACTTCCCTGGTGGTGCAGTGGTTAAGAATCCGCTTGCCAATGCAGGGGATTGTCCATATAGAACAAAAGCCTAAAATTCAGGGGGGAAAGCAATACATGCGGGTTTGATCCCTGGTCTGGGAAGATTCCCACATGCCATGGAGCAACTAAGCCCATGCGCCACAACTACTGAGCCTGCGCTTTAGACCCCACGAGCCACAACTACTGAAGCCCACGTGCCCTAGAGCCCACGTGCCACAACTACTGAGCCTGCATGCTGCAACTACTGAAGCCCATGTGCCTAGAGCCCATGCTCCGCAACAAGAGAAGCCACCGCAATGAGAAGCCCACATCACAACAAAGAGTAGCTCCCGCTCGCCACAACTTCATTGCGTGCAGCAACAAAGACCCAATGTGGCCAAAAATGAATTAAAAAAATTTTTAAAAAGGATTGGAAATTGAATTTCAAAATTTAATAGGCAAGGAATATTTTGGGCTAATACTATAATGTAGAATAAAAGGAATATGAACTTGCTTTCATATTTTCGTTTTGAATAAATAGTGAGCTAAGTAAATGAATTAAGTTACTACCGTTAAGAATTAGGAATAATCAGAATTATATAATAACTCAGACCTTTGGAAGTTGTTTTGATCATTAACCAACATCTAATTATTAAAGGAGTAAAATTTTCTCTGTACTTGTTCATGTATGTTATTTTTATCAATTTTTTACCTTCTACATATTAATAAATATCTGTCAGCACTCACAAGGTGCTGGATCCTAACTTTATTAAAGTTTACAGATAAGTGATAAGACCACTAATGACATAGAAATGAAAGCCTAGAATTAAGCAACATATTAAAGAAATATGTTAGAAAATATAATTTATATTTAGTAGTTGTGGTCAGTGGATATCATAGAGTTTAAGGGTGAATTTAATTTAAACTGTTACGAGTTTTCTTGAAGATGCAAATAGGTTCAAAGTTCCCAAGCAGGCAGAGAATATAAGAAATTGTCATAGGCTAATAATATGGAATTATAAATTCCATAAGTCCTAGAGATTATCTATTCCAATCCATCCATATCACTAATAAATCCTTGAGAGATTAAGTGATTTACCAAAGTCCAAGTCTTACTGACAAAGCTGGGATTCTAACCCATTTTTCTTGTATCTTCTTTCAAGGTTCTTTTTCTTAAAATTTCTATCAAGCTATCATCTTTTTTCTAAATTTTGTGGAAAGTTTTCCTCTTTCTATCAAACTAGGAGATGATACCCAATTAACTCGTAAAAGATGAATAAATGTTAAGCAGGTAAACGATGTGAACAATAACAAGTCCAGGTAGATGGAGCAGCATGTGGAGAGGATGGCAGAGTCCAGAACACAGCTTCTTTGAGCAGTTGTGCATAGCTCACAGGGCTGAAGGGTTGGGTACTTGTGCAATTGAAGTATTTCCTTGCAGTGCTGGAAAGGGTCGGTTTCTCTGCTATAGGTCAAACTAAATTCACAGCAGCAAGTATTGCTATTTTTTTAAATTGAGGTACAGTTGATTTATAATATTGTGCTAATTTCAAGTGTGCAGCAAAGTGATTCAGATATATATATATATATATATATATATATATATATATATAATTTTCAGATTATTTTCCATTAGGTTATCACAAGATATTGAATATTGTTACCTGTGTTATACAGTAAATCTTTGTTGCTTATCTATTTTATATACAGTAGTGTGTATCTGTTAATCCCATACTTCTAATTTATCCCTCCCCCTGCTCCTTTCCCCTTTGGTAACCATAAGTTTGTTTTCTAAGCCTGTGAGTCTGTTTCCGTTCTGTAAATAGATTCATTTGTATTATTTTTTTAGATTCCACATATGAGTGCTATCATATAATATTTGCCTTTCTCTGTCTGACTTCACTTAATATGATATTCTCTAGGGCCAGCCATGTTGCTGCAAATGCAATATTTCATTCTTTTTTATGGTTGAATAATATTCCGTTGTATAAATATAACACAACTTCTTTATGTGTTTGTCTGTTGATGGACACTTCGGCTGTTTCCATGACTTGGCTGTTGTAAATAGTGCTGCTATGAACATAGGGGTGCACGTATCTTTTTGAATTAGTGTTTTTGTTTTTTCTCATATATATACCCAGGAGTGGAACTGCTGGATCATATGATAGTTCTATTTTTAGTTTTTTGAGAGAACCTCCATACTGTTTTCCAAAGTGGCTGCACCAATTTATATTCCTACCAAGAATGTAGGAGGATTCCCTTTTCTCCACAACCTCTCCAGTATTTATTATTTGTAGACTTTTTGATTATAGCTATTCTGACTTATGTGAGGTGTTACCTCATTGTGGTTTTGATTTGTATTTCTCTAAAAATTAGCAATGTTGATCACCTTTTCCTGTGCCTGTTGGCCATCTGTATGTCTTCTTTGGAGAAATGTCTATTTAGGTCTTCTGCCCACTTTGTTGATTGGGTTTTTTGTTTTTCTTATATTGAGTTGTATGAGCTGTTTGTGTATTTTGGAAATTGGTCCCGTGTTAGGTGCACTGTTAGCAAATATTTTCTCCCGTTTCATAGGTTGTCTTTTCATTTTGTTGATGATCTTCTTTGCTAAGCAAAAGCTTATAAGTTTGATTAGGTTCCATTTCTTTATTTTTGCTTTTATTTCTTTTGCCTTGGGAGACTTATCTAAGAAAAATCGCTGTGATTTATGTCAGAGAATGTTTTGCCTATGTTGTCTTCTAATTGGCAAAAGACCCTGATTTTTTATTAAAATTTAGGTTTTTTTTTTTGTTTGCACAAGATTATCTTCAAATAAACATTGCTAGATCACTCATAGAACCTGTAAACTATTTTAAGTCCATTTCTCAATTTGTTGTGAAATGAGGAACATATTACTTAGAATCTAATCTTTATGTCAAAGAATTAGAGAGTATTGGATATGAATATAAATCAAAAATAATTTTTTTTCTTCTTAAAAAATAGACCAGGAAATTCAACTCCTTTCCCACAAGTCAATAAGTATCCATGTTAAGTCTTCCTTTGAGTGCTAAATGTACTATTTAGATCCTTAGGAAAATTTTTTTAAGTCATTATTATAGAATTAATTATGTTACATAAAAATATTAGTATCACAATTTTTGATAATTTGAAGTATTAGTTAAATAAAATGAGTTCATTTTGTTGTCACACATATAATCTCTGGGTGAGTGTTTGGTATTTTCAGTCCACTAAGAATCCTAATGTACAAACACTGCATTTGTCACAAATGGCTCCATGTTGGCCTAAAACAATTAATGTGTCAAATTTGTTCACTTGGAGACATGTGACTCATTTATTGTTCATAGCATGTTGATCTGGTACATTGCCCAGCCTTTAAAATTAAAAATATACATCCTATATAAATATATAATAAAGCATTCTCTAAGAGACATAAACATTTGAAATTATGATTGGCCTCAGGACTAAAATGGTTATGTAATATATCTGAGTCTTTATAAGCAAATTCCCTCAAGTTGGAAAAATATGATATGACTCTTCAAATGTGGCTATATGAGACCTCAATATATTATGATATCTAAGGAATGCAGATATCATCAATCTGAAGTAGTCATTACAACAAACCAAAGGAAAAAAAAAGAAAGAAAAAAACCAGAAAAATAGTCAAAAGATCAAGCCTTCGAGTACCCCTTCATGAACAATCCAGGAAACACTTGAATTGTTGATCCCTATAGTAGGTATAATTATTGTGGAAATGGGCATATTCATAAACTTAGATCAATGCTCAAGCATTTTCTTGTCTGTGTTATTCCATGCTCCATAGGCACAGTTCTTATGATCTGTGATCTGCTTTCCCATGTAACATCTATAAGGTGGATATGAGGCTGGGGTCTGGGGGCCTTAAGCATCTGGTTTTCTTAGCAGTGACAATCTAATTGGAAATCAATAAATTGATGTTGAACCCTACACAACTTTCACATGAACCTGTCCCTGAAAAAAATCAATTCATTCTTTGGCTGTTTTCACATCTGAAAGACAAAAGGTACAGTTTTGGGAGGCCAAAATGTGCCCAGGAAAGGTTTCCTGGGAGACTCCCACAGAACATTCCAGAGTGGCCCTTCTTATCGCCACCCACTTCCTCGCAACCCTGGCTATACTGCTAAGTCTCATTGAGAGCAATGTTGTGAACTTCTATAAATGGAATTTTTATATTCTTAACATCTTAACTTTCGTGGGATATATAGAATTGAGAAAGTTGGTAGACATAATAGATATATGGAACTCATTTGATTGAGAAATCTTTATTAGTAATCTCTACAATGGATTGAAGTAATTTCTTACATTAAGTCAAGAATCTTCTCAGAGTATCACTTTTATCTGTAAAATGTCAATTAGTATCTGAAATTAATGATGTCACTTTAATTTAATTTGGGGCCATTGTTTTTGTTTCAATTTACATGAGAAAGAACAAAAATCATTCCTTATAAATAAGTGTGCACTGGACATTGAGATTCTTTTATAAAAATTTGCTGGTCAGAATCCATTCAATATATGTTTGTAGCCTCTGTCTGTTTAAAATTTTGGTTTCTGCAGGATATTATTTAAGTTAGGGACGGTGATATACAGTCACCCTTTTTTTGGTCAAAATTTTATTTACAATTAGCAAGAGTATATTTCTTTGCTCTCATGTTGAGGAACAGACAAAAGAGGCAAAACATTAAAAATAATAACAAAGGTAATATGGGATCAGGCTGTCAAAATTAAAAGCTTTTAAAAATTGCATGATTTTTTTCAGTCTCTAAATATGTAAGAATATAATTATTCTTCAAGTTATGAGCTACAAAATGTCTCCTGCGGCCCTTCATGATTTAAGCGTTGAGTCCTTTCTCTTATCATTTCATTTTTCCATCTTCATTTCAATGTGAGTAGCTATGATGAAAGAGTCAAGAAGGCAGGTGTTCAGGGAGTTAGACGAAAATTGTCTATCTGAGTTCCTGATATTACAAGAGAGTCAAACGTGCTACAGAATTCTTTACTAACTAATATTCACTGCATTTAGTTAAATATTCTCATCATGCTGGTTTCTAAATCTTCACTAATATAAGAAATATACATGAAAACTGCCTTTTAATGGATTGTAGTTTATATAAATGTATACAAATCATATTTATGCTCCTTGCTAAGACAAACATGTTTTAGATATGTTCCTTTGGGAAATCCTCTTAAAGACTGCTCCTAAATGGTTGTCAGGAAGGGAACCAATGTGTTTGAGCACTGCTAGATATCAGACACCCTGTTAAGTGGTTTAAGTTACCTCATTTAATTTTCTGAACAGATCTGAAAAGTGGGCCTTAGCCCCATTTTAAAATAAGAACTCTAACTCTCTTAGAGGCTGTAGTCCTGTATTAGTTTCCTAGGACTGCCCTAACAAATTATCACAAACTTGGTGGCTTAAAACAACAGAAATATATTCTCTCTCAGTTCTGGGGGTCAGCAGTTTGAAATCAAGATGTCAGTAGGGTTGGTTCCTTCTTGAGGCTCGAAGAAGAATCCATTCCAAGCCCATTGCCTCCCGGCTGGTTGCTGCAGAAAATTCTTGGTAGTATTTCTGGGCTTAGGGACTCTTTACTCCAATCTCTGCCTCCATTTTCACAAAGCCTTCCCTCTGTGTGCCCCTCTGTCTTCTCCTTTTCTGTCTCATAAAGACGTTGGATTTAGGGCCACTCTAAATCCAAGATGATGTCATCTCATCTCAAGAGCATTAACTTAATTACATCTGTAAATCCCTACTTCCAAATCAGGTCACATAATGAACTGGGGGTTATAATTTGGAAATATATTTTGGGGGTGACTATTGAGCATCTACAATGTGCAGTGGCAGAGTCAGAATTTAAATTCTGTTTTTTGTCTTTGGAGTACAAATGCTTTTCATTGTTTTACACCAACTCGGTAAAATGACTCCATATTAGGCACAAAATGACACTCCTACAAGATGACTAAAAGACAGTCCCTACCTTTGAGGTGCTTACACACTAGTGAAACATGGCTGGCTCTTTAACTTCCAAAAAACTTACATTGTCATTTCACTGTAATTACAGAGAAAAACTATAATTTAAACTGCCTAATGAAATATATTACCATACACTACTTTTAAGTATATTTTCTGTATTGCTAACCATTTAGAAATCAGCAAAATGAGAAAACTCAATTAGTACGGTAGATGTTAAATGTTACAAGAATTAAATAGCACTTTAAAATTTCTTGTATCAGAAAGTTGGACAAAATTTAGAGAAAATTGAATTTTTAAAGAAAAGTAAGTTTTTAAAGGGAAAAATACAATATTAGCCATTATTAAATAAACTCCAAAAATACTATAAAGATTTTGAGTACAAAAACTTATTAGAAAGCTATTCTATGATCTAAAAGGTTTTATGGTGTTTTGTTTCTGAAAGAAAAAAATTTAATATTTAATTATTGAAATCTGGAAAATTAAGTATTTTGAAATGGAATGCCAATTGTATTATTTTGTGAAGATCACCACCAGTTATTTTGTAAAAAATAGTTTCCCAATAGTTATAAAAATGTATTTATACTCATAGATATTGCATACAATGAGAAATCTCTAGGTTTTTTGTTGGCGATGATGATGGGTTTTTTCATCATTTTGGAGATGAGTAGCTCATAAGTGGTAGAGCATCACAGTTACCCTGTCTGTTCTTTTGTGTTAAGTTTCATAGCATGAATCAGCCTGCCTGTATTTTTACATACATCACAGTAATTGGACATAAATAGCTTGCTTTAAAAGCCATTTGAATATGTTTCATATTAGGATATTTTATAGAAAAAAATCTAAATTAAAGCAAAAGACTTTAACCTAGTGGCTTTATAGTAACTAAAGGTTTATGTCTGCAAGTACAACACACTTTCAAAGTATTTGCAAGACAATGTGGCTTTTAAAAATAAATACTGAAGTAGTTCCTCAAAACCTTCATTCAAAATCAGGTTTGAAGTTACACAAATTCCCACAAACTTCAGAGATGTAAGGGTGACTGATTCTGAGAATAGATTACGTGTAGATTTTGAAAGAGGAGGATTAGGGGTAGAAATGGAGAATGAGGTTGGCAGCATAGGAAAGTGGGAGTCAATATCTGTAACTTTTTCCTTATTTTTACCACTCTAAAGATAAATGATTCCACTTTTCATTTTCCTTCCACATATCTGTTCGTCTCCCTTCCTTCATATTCCTGCACTTTTTACTAACCTCCTTTTCATGGTCCCTATACCCTTTCTCCACATGGCATGACGATTCTTAGGTTTAGATTTGGAAGGCAATATGCATTAAATCACAGGCTTTTCTATAATTAATTCTTAGGATTTTTCAAGGTTTCCTTTCTTTCACAGATTAAAAACAAATCAGTCCAGCCAAGTTCTAATAGGTAATATATAGAATGAAAAATAAACTGATAACTAAATTTTTGAAATCCTTATCTGATGGGGGTACAGAAATAGCTATTTTCTTCGTATTGTATTCCTATTTTTTTTTTCAGCAATTAGAATCTGTACTGATCGAACTTACTGTCATTATCTCATTTGTTTGGTTATGAGACATTTGTCACTGCACCTGGGAATCACCTGGTCCAGTGAGGCTTGGAGATAAGTAAATTGGAAATATTGTCCTGCATATTCAGCTACAAAATAGAAATATAAATGGGCTGAGATTGCAGTCAAATGGAGGGTCAGCTCATATGTCTGGGGCATTTGAGTGGTCTTTAAAAGGAAGAGATAATTGAGGTGCTTGAAAAATGATAGAAATGGCTCTTTTATCATTCACAAATTGTAGGTTTTTTTCCACACAATACATCTCATAAAAGAGAATGCAGTAATCTTCATTTATACTTCTATCAATAGCTTTGATTCATTTATGAATAAATGAATTTTAAATAAATAAATGAATTTTAAAGTTTATAACTCAGAATGTAATTAGCACTTAAGATTTAAATTGTTTTTTAACTTGATAAGTTGAAGAATTTAACAGGGCAATTTTAAATAAAATATATTAAGGGAATATAAAATTAGTAACTAATGAATCTATGTATTGATCTCTGCTTTCACATTTCTTACAAGGTAAATCTTTTACATACTATATCACTGTGATATAAATTTACCCTGTAATTAACATGCTTCGACTTTAACATAATATTAAAAAAAACAGTATTGGTGAATTATATATACTTTAATTGTGACATTACTGGCCACGTGGTTAATGCTCAATCAATTTATTTATTGTAATTATCTATAGACCTAATTTCTAAATAAGGAAAGAAACTAAAGAAATCACTGTTCCAAACTGGGAATTGAGGCATGTTATTTTGACCACTAAGCTATCTATTTAAAGAATAGGTAAAAAATAAAATTGAGTTTTGTCAGATATCACTGTAGACAGTAAAATTGAATAAGGTTTGCTTCTGATTCTCCATGTTTAGTTACCCTGATTCAATTCAATTCTATTTTTTATTTGATGTAACAAAAAAAGTAAGAGAATATGCAAAGCTAATCCAATTCTTTCAAATTATATATTTGAAAATAATTATATACTAAAAATATATATACATTTATTTTGTATAGCATATAATTATATTTTAATATTAAATTAAAATAAATTTAATTAAATAATTTAATTAAATATTAAATTGATTTTACTATTCTAGTAAATTATAGATAATATATGTTATATTAATTATATTAATTATAAATTATATACAATTATATACTAAAGTATATAATAATATATAATTACTAATGTTGACCTGCCAGATATTTCTCTAGCAGCATTGGGTTTATTCGGGGACAACAGAAAATTTCAGTTTGGGGTCTGAATCATGCGAGCCACATGCAAGTTCCTGCAGAGCAAAGGAAGGGGCATGCTTTTATAGAGAGGAGAAGGAAGTTGGGAGGGCTATAGTAAACGAAGAGTCCATGGCTTTTCATTGGCTGAGTCCTTGCCAGGAAAGAGGAGGTGTCCTTCTTCTTCCTGTTGAGCTCTGCTATTGTCGTCGGGCATGAGAGCTCTCCCTCTGATCTCCAAACAATATTTAATTGAGATGTCTTTTTATTAATTTTTTACACTAAATAAATTATGCTAAAAATATTTATTAGGATATATAGCTGTTTCTACCTCTGAAAAGGGTAGGACTGGGCTTGTATAATTCCTAGTACAATCCTCATTTTTGCATGTGAGGAAATTAAGGTATAGAGAGGTCAACTAACTTACCTAAGGGCACATAGCCAATTATTCATGGAGCTAACATTTGATCCCATGCAGTTCATCTCCCAGCAAGTATATAATGCCCCCTAAAATGAGGCACTCATAAGTCAAAAGTATGAAAAGTAAAGGTATAGATTTTTTAGAGGTATAATTGACATACATTATATTTGTTTCAGGTGTACAACATAATGGTTCGATGTTTGTGTGAATTGCAAAATGATCACCCCAATAAGTCTAGTTAATATCTGTCACCACACATAGTTACAGAATGGTTTTTTCTTGTGATGAGAAACTTTCAGTATCTACTCCCTCAGCCACTTTCAAATATGCAAACCAGTGTTATGAACTATAGTCACCGTGCTATATACTGTATACCCAAGGCTTATTTATTTTATAACTAGAAGTTTGTCTCTTTTGTTATTGAGTTATATGAGTTCTTTACGTATTTTAGATACCAATCACTTATCAAACATATGATTTGAAGATATTTTCTGCCACTCCATATATTCCTTTTTCATGTTGTTAATCATTCCCTTTTCTATGCAGAAGCTTTTTAGTTTGATGTAGTTTAGTGCAGTTTTCTTTTTAATTTATTTTTCTTTTTTGGTTTTCTTTTTTTTCTGTTTTAGTGCAGTTTTTAAAGAGGAAATTTTACCTGGTTTCTTATTCTAGTGACAATGAATATTGTATCTGTGTTTTTACAGTATAAATCAAGATATTGTTAAGATTCAGGGTCAGAAAAGGCCACAGGATAGGTTATTTCCTGGTGGACGTTAAAGAGGACAGATCTTTGCTCTAAAGATGAGGATACCCAGGCAGAAGGTGAAATAAAGCAGATAATGTAAATGGAATATTCAGGGAAGATGAGGTTTGGAAGGTGAGTCTGGTTTAGACTGTGAAGAGTCCTGGCTCAGGAGTGTGTATTTATTTTGAGAAATTTCCTAAAGGTTTATTTTCTGTTTGTTTGTTTTTTGAATTTTATTTTCTATTTTTTTAATACAGCAAGTTCTTATCAGTTATCTATTTTATACATATTAGGGTATACATGTCAATCCCAATCTCCCAGTTCATCCCACTCCACACACCCCCCCCAACTTGGTGTCCATACGTTTGTTCTCTAAATCTGTGTTTTTATTTCTGCCTTGAAAACCAGTTCATCTGTACCATTTTTCTAGATTCCACATATATGCGTTAATATACGATATTTGTTTTCCTCTTTCTGACTTACTTCACTCTGTATGGCAGTCTCTAGGTCCATCCACGTCTCTACAAATGACCCAATTTTGTTCCTTTTATGGCTGAGTAGTATTCCATTGTATATATGTACGACATCTTCCTTATCCATTTGTCTGTGGATGGGCATTAGGTTGCTGCCATGAACTGGCTATTGTAAATAGTGCTGCAATGAATGTTAGGGTGCATGTATCTTTTTGAATGAAAGTTTTCTCTGGGTATATGCCCAGTAGTGGGATTTCTGGGTCATAAGGTAATTCCATTTTTAGTTTTTTAAGGAACCTCCATACTGTTCTCCATAGTGGCTGTATCAATTTACATTCCCAACAACAGTGCAGGAGGGTTCCCTTTTCTCCACACCCTCTCCAGCATTTATTGATTGTAGATTTTCTGATGGTGCCCATTCTAACTTGTGTGAGGTAATACCTCATTGTAGTTTTGATTTGCATTTCTCTAATAATTAGTGATGTTGAGCAGCTTTTCATATGCCTCTTGGCCATCTGTATGTCTTCTTTGGAGAAATGTCTATTTAGGTCTTCTGCCCATTGTTTGACTGGGTTGTCTGTTTTTTTAATATTGAGCTGCATGAGCTGTTTATATACTTTGGAGATTAATCTTTGTCCATTGATTCATTTGCAAATATTTTCTCCTATTCGGAAGGTTGTCTTTTCATCTTGTTTATAATTTCCTTTGTTTTGCAAAAGCTTTGAAGTTTCAGTAGGTCCCATTTGTTTATTTTTGTTTTTATTTCCATTACTCTAGGAGGTGGGTCAAACAAAGATCTTGCTGTGATTTATGTCAAAGAGTGTTCTTCCTATGTTTTCCTCTGGGAGTTTTATAGTGTCTGATCTTACGTTTAGATTTTTAATCCATTTTAAGTTTATTTTTGTGTATGGTGTTAGGGAATATTCTAATTTCATTCTTTTACATGTAGCTGTCCAGTTTTCCCAGCACCACTTATTATGAGAGACTGTCTTTTCTCCAGTGTATATCCTTGCCTCCTTTGTCATAGAATAGTTGACCATGGGTGCTTGCGTTTATCTCTGGGCTTTCTATCCTGTTCCATTGATCTATATATCTGTTTTTGTGCCAGTACCATACTGTCTTGATTACTGTAGCTTTGTAGGATAGTCTGAAGTCAAGGAGTCTGATTCCTCCAGCTCCGTTTTTTTCCCTCAAGACTGCTTTGACTATTCAGGGTCTTTTATGTCTCCATACAAATTTTAAGATATTTTTTCTAGTTCTGTAAAAAATGCCATTGGTAATTTGATAGGGATTGCACTGAATCTGTAGATTTCTTGCGGTAGTATAGTCATTTTTACAATATTGATTCTTCCAATCCAATAACATGGTATTTCTATCCATCTGTTTGTGTCATCTTTGATTTCTTTCATGAGTGTCTTACAATTTTCTGAGTACAGGCCTTTTACCTCCTTAGGTAGGTTTATTCCTAGGTATTTTATTCTTTTTGCTGTAATGATGAATGGGATTGTTTCCTTAATTTCTTTTTCTGATTGTTCATTGTTAGTGTATAGGATTGCAAGAGATTTCTGTGCATTAATTTTGTATCCTCCTACTTTACCAAATTCATTGATTAGCTCTAGTAGTTTTCTGGTGACATCTTTAGGAATATCTATATACAGTATCATGTCATCTGCAAACAGTGACAGCTTTACTTCTTCTTTTCCGATTTGGATTCCTTTTATTTCTTTTTCTTCTCTGATTCCTGTGGCTAAGACTTCCAAAACTATGTTGGATAATAGTGGTGAGAGTGGATATCCTTGTCTTGTTCCTGATATTAAAGGAAATGCTTTCAGTTTTTCACCATTGAGAATGACGTTTGCTGTGGGTTTGTCGTATATGGCCTTTATTATGTTGAGGTAGGTTTGCTCTATGCCCACTTCCTGGAGAGTTTTTATCATAATGGGTGTTGAATTTTGTTGAAAGCTTTTTCTGCATCTATTGAGATGATCATATGTTTTTTATTCTTCAATTTGTTACGATGGTGTATCACATTGATTGATTTGTGTATATTGAAGAATCCTTGCATCCCTGGGATAAATCCCACGTGATCATGGTGTATGATCCTTTTAATGTGTTGTTGGATTCTGTTTGCTAGTATTTTGTTGAAGATTATTGCATCTATATACATTAGTGTTATTGGTCTGTAATTTTCATTTTTTGTAGTATCTCTGTCTGGTTTTGGTATCAGGGTGATGGTGGTCTCATAGCATGAGTTTGGGAGTGTTCCTTCCTCTGAAATATTTTGGAATAGTTTGAGAAAGACGGGTGTTAGCTCTTCTCTAAATGTTTGATATAATTCACCTGTGAAGCCATCTGGTCTTGGACTTTGTTGGAAGATATTTAATCACAGTTTCAATTTCATTACTTGTGATTGGTCTCTTCATATTTTTTATTTCTTCCTGGTTCAGTCTTGGAAGGTTATGCCTTTGTAAGAATTTGTCCATTTCTTCCAGCTTGTCCATTTTATTGCCATAGATTTGCTTATAGTGGTCTCTTATGATGCTTTGTATTTCTGTGGTGTCCATTGTAACTTCTCCTTTTCCATTTCTAATTTCATTGATTTGAGTCCTCTCCCTCTTTTTCTTGATGAGTCTGGCTAAAGATTTATCAACTTTGTTTATCTTCTCAAAGAACCAGCTTTTAGTTTTATTGATCTTTGCTGTTGTTTTCTTTGTTTCTATTTCATTTATTTCTGCTTTGATCTTTATGATTTCTTTCCTTCTGCTAACTTTGGGTTTTGTCTGTTCTTCTTTCTCTAGTTCCTTTAGGTGTAAGGTTAGATTGTTTTTTTGAGATTTTTCTTGGTTCTTGAGGTAGGCTTGTATAGCTATAAACTTCCCTATTAGAACTGCTTTTGCTGCATCCCATAGGTATTGGATCATCGTGTTTTCATTATTATTTGTCTCTAGGTATTTTTTGATTTCCTCTTTGATTTCTTCAGTGATCTCATGGTTATTTAGTAGCGTGTTGTTTAGCCTCCATGTGTCTGTGTCTTTTACGTTTTTTCCCTGTAATTTGTTTCTAATCTTATAGCATTGTGGTTGGAAAAGATGCTTGATATGATTTCAATTTTCTCAAATTACCAAGGCTTGATTTGTGACCCAAGATGTGATCTGTCCTAGAGAATGTTCTGTGTGCACTTGAGAAGAAAGTGTAATCTGCTGTTTTTGGATGGAATGTCCTATAAATATCAATTAAATCTATCTGGTCTATTGTGTCATTTAGAGCTTGTGTTTCCTTCTTAATTTTCTGTCTGTATGATCTTTCCATTGCTGTAAATGAGGTATTAAAGTCCCCCACAATTGTTGTGTTACTCTCAATTTCCTCTTTTATAACTGTTAGCATTTGCCTTATGTATTGATGTGCTCCTAGGTTGTGTGCATATATGTTTATAATTGTTATATCTTCTTCTTGGATTGATCCCTGAATCATTATGTAACGTCCTTCCTTGCCTCCTGTAACATTCTTTATTTTAAAGTCCTTTTTGTCCGATATGAGTATTGCTACTCCAGCTTTCTTTTGATTTATATTTGCATGGCATATCTTTTTCCATCCCCTCACTTTCAATCTGTATGTGTCCCTAGGTCTGAAGTGGGTCTCTTGTAGACAGCATATAGATGGGTCTTGTTTTTGTATCCATTCAGTGAGCCTGTGTGTTTTGGTTAGAACATTTAATCCATTCACGTATAAGGTAATTATCGATATGTATGTTCCTATGACCATTTTCTTAATTGTTATGGGTCTGTTTTTGTAGGTCCTTTTCTTCTCTTGTGTTTCCCACTTAGAGAAGTTCCTTTAGCATTTGTTATACAGCTGGTTTGGTGGTACTGAATTCTCTTAGCTTTTGCTTGTCTGGAAAGATTTTGATTGCTCTGTTGAATCTGAATGAGATCCTTGCTGGGCAGAGTAATCTTGGTTGTAGGTTCTTCCTTTTCATCACTTTAAATATATCTTGCCACTCCCTTCTGGCTTGTAGAGTGCCTGCTGAGAAATCAGCTGTTAACCTAATTGGAGTTCCCTCATATGTTATTTGTCATTTTTCCCTTGTTGCTTTTAATAATTTTTGTTTGTCTTTAATTTTTGAAAATTTCATTACTATGTGTCTCGGCATGTTTCTCCTTGGGTTTATCCTGTATGGGATTCTGTGCACTTCCTGGACTTGGGTGGCTATTTCCTTTCCCACGTTAGGGAAGTTTTCCCATTTTTTTGTTTTTTTTTTTTTTTTGCGGTACGCAGGTTTCTCACTGTTGTGGCCTCTCCCATTGTGGAGCACAGGCTCTGGACACACAGGCTCAGTGGCCATGGCTCACAAGCCTAGCCACTCCGCAGCATGTGGGATCTTCCAGGACCGGGGCATGAACCCATGTCCCCTGCATTGGCAGGCAGACTCTCAACCACTGTGCCATGAGGGAAGCCCCGGGAAGTTTTCAACTATAATCTCTTCATATATTTTCTTGGGTCCTTTCTCTCTCTCTTCTCCTTCTGCGACCCCTATAATGTGAAAGTTGGTGCATTTAATGTTGTTCCAGAGGTCTCTTAGGCTGTCTTCATTTCTTTTCTTTCTTTTTTCTTTATTCTTTTCCACAGCAGTGAATTCAACCATTCTGTCATTCATCTCTGTTTGTTTGTTCTTTAATTCTTCTAGGTCTTTGTTAAACTTTTTTTGCATCTTCTCGATCTTTGTGCCTCCATTCTTTTTCCGAGGTCCTGGGTCATCTTCACTATCTTTATTCTGAATTCTTTTTCTGGAAGGTTGTCTGTCTCCACTTCATTTAGTTGTTTTTCTGGGGTTTTATCATGTTCTTTCTTCTGGTACATAGTCCTCTGCCTTTTCATTTTGTCTATCTTTCTGTGAATGTGGTTTTTGTTCCACAGGCTGCAGGATTTTAGTTCTTCTTACTTCTGCTGTCTGCCCTCCTTTGGTTGAGGCTATCTAAGAGGCTTGTGCAGGCTTCCTGATGGGAGGAACTTGTGGTGGGTAGAGCTGGGTGTTGCTCTGGTAGGCAGAGCTCAGTAAAACTTTAATCTGCTTGTCTGCTTCTGGGTGGGGCTGAGTTCCCTCCCTGTTGGTTGTTTGGCCTGAGGCAACCCAGCACTGGAGCCTACAGGCTCTTTGGTCGGGCTAATGGCGGACGCCGGGTGGGCTCATGCCAAGGAGTACTTCCCAGAACTTCTGCTGCCAATGTCCTTGTCCCCACAGTGAGGCACAACCACCCCCTGCCTCTGCAGGAGACCCTCCAACACTAGCAGGTAGGTTTGGTTCAGTCTGCTATGGGGTCACTGCTCCTTCCCCCTGGGTCCTAATGTGCACGCTACTTTGTGTGTGCCCTCCAAGAGTGGAGTCTCTCTTTCTCCCAGTCCTGTTGAAGTCCTGTAATCAAATCCCACTACCCTTCAAAGTGTGATTCTCTGGGAATTCCTCCTCCCCTTGCTGGACCCCCACATTGGGAAGCCTGACGTGGAGCTCAGAACCTTCACTCCAGTGGGTGGACTTCTGTGGTCTAAGTGTTCTCCAGTTTGTGAGTCACCCACCCAGCAGTTATGGGATTTGATTTTATTGTGTTTGCACCCCTCCTACCATCTCATTCCAGCTTCTCTTTTGTCTATGGATGTGGGGTATGTTTTTTGGTGAGTTCCAGTGTCTTCCTGTCAATGATTGTTCAGCAGCTAGTTGTGATTCTGGTGGCCTTACAAGAGGGAGTGAGCACACCTCGTTCTACTCCTCCATCTTGAACGAATCTCCTATTTTACGTTTTTCTTCACATCTCTTTCAGTGAGCATGTGTTACATTTAGGATACAGATAAGTACCTTTTAAAAACTGGGGATATGGAGAAAGTAGGAGCAGAAAAGCAGGAATTGAAGTTGCATTTTTTTTCTCAAAGACAAAAGTAAAAAGGCCAAAAGTATTCTGCTCACACGGGGAGAATGAATGGTAGTTTGCATGTGTTGTTGTGTGTGTTATATGTGTGTGTGTGTTATATGTGTGTGTGTGTGTTATATGTGTGTGTGTGTGTGTGTGTATGAGAGACAGGGAGAGGTCAGTGTGAGTGGTGTTTCAGGAATGAGTTTTCAGGTGTGGGTGAGAAGGAAGAGAAAATCTTTTAGTGTGTTTATTGGACTGAGATCATTGTATATGAAGTAAGAGAATTGGATTTCTGAATTTAATATTTTGAAGAAAAAGCAATTCCAGACAATGGCAAGGTCAAGGTTCCACACATATGCTTGGAAAACTGACTGAAAGAGGATCAAAAGACACTGAAGGGAAGAATTCAAGGTTAGAAGAATAGAATGATGAATAGAAGGTAAAATCACCTGGAATGAGAGCAGTAGTTGCCAAGGATCTGGAAACTTTTGATCAGGTGATAAAGTTCTCAACAGAAGCAAGTGTGTGAACAGAGAGCAGACCAACAAACGTATATAGCAGAAAAAAACCTGTGTACTAGACTTTCAAGGAAAGGTATTTGAGAGAAGGTGATAAAAATATTTTAGAATAAACAGTTTGTAGGCACAATGATGTTTAATCCGAAACCTAACTCTGAGAAATCTGCATGTGAGTTGCATAGACATGAAAATAGTGGATAAGAATCTATGGACATATTTAGGAAATTAAAGGATTACAGAAGGACTAATGGATATTGTTAAGATGGCAGAAATTCGACATAAAAAAGCATAATTAGGGAATTGACAAATAAAAATGGCACAGATGACAGCTAATAAGGAGTTATACTATTAGCTGTGAGTATGAGATACAGGGAAAAGGGGTAGGGAGAAGGAAAGAATGTTAGAGGGGTGTATCAGTCAGACCTCAGTGCAGATATCAGAAGCTATTTAAAACGTGGAATTACAGAATTGTTGGAAGACAACTGAATTGAAAATCAGTGATCATCTGTCATTGTCCATTCAGGACTCTGTGGTTGAGAGGCAGCAGTCAGGATGCTGCAGGAAACCACTGCCAGTTATCATAGCTGCCCAGAGCTGTAAGTGACCACACAGGAGAACACAACTTTGTGTCTTGGAGCCTTGTCAGCCACCATCTCTGTCAGAGAAAAGGTGCCCTCAGCCTCTCTTGTGACTTCCAAATTTTATATGTAGGCATCTCATTGGCAGAGCCTAAAATAAATCCAGAACTCTGGAGGCAAGGGGAGGTGGGAAATGTAGTTTCTAGGATTTGGGCCCCTTAGATAAAGGGAAGAACACAGAAAGGGTAGGAATGGAGGCTGATAGACAAGCAAGGAATTTATGAAAATCTGAGGTGAAAGTCATAGAACCAACCAGAATTGCAGTCTTAAATAAAACTTTGCTAACTCTTTTGCTGACCATGCAAGTATCCAGGCCCAGACGATTGTGGTAGTCCCCAAACACAGAACAGAATAAATGGCAAGACCTTGGACAAGCTTAGTTCCCTCAAATATTACCTGCCTTACACAAGCCATTGGCAAGTGCTGGGGAGAGTGCAATTCACGGCTTGTAGTACCGACTCTGTCATGCCCGAAAGCCAGATGGGAAATTCAGTGACACATTTTAGAGCAGTGATCCTCCAAGTGTGGTACCCACACCAGCAAGAGTAGTAGCACCTGGGAACTGGTGAGAGAGGCAGTTTCTCAGGTCTTAACCCAAGCCTACTAAATCAGAGACCTTGGAGATGGGTCCCAGAGTTCTCTGTTCTAACAAGCCCTCTAGGTAATTCTGATCCATGCTGAAGTTTGAGAACCACTGTTTTAGCTAAAAAGAACTGTGGTTATAGGCTTATAGTTAAATGTTGAAGTTCCATTATGCCCTTAAAAGTGAGGCATGCACCTAATTTGGTGATATTACACTGAATTAAAGCATGATTTTTTTCATAATATACTGCATTTTTTAAGTATGTACAAATGTCATGTCTGTGGATTTTCTGATTACACTATGTTTTAAGAAGCACAAACAATATCACTGAAAAAATATTTCTTGACTTCATTTAAGAAAGGTCCATCTATACCTTTTGGTATTCAAAATAATAATAGTTGATCCTAAACAGCACTTAGTAAGGGCCAAACATTGCTCTGAGCACCATACTTATACTAACTTAATATTCACCTATAGAGTAGCTGTCATTATCAGCACCTTTTTACAGATGAGGAAATGGAGAGATGTGCAGAGTAGAGCTCTCATATCTAACTAGACTCCAGAATCTTCTATTTGGTACTAGCTATACTGGATTTATTAAAATGTCTAGGTTTGGTATCTACTCATTATTTTAGATAAATTGCAACTCTGAATAGGACTTCAAGGCACCATTTTATAGTGCCAAGGAAATAAAGTAATGTATGTTCATGGCAGTGTAAATGAAGCCACCATTAGTTCTGTTAGGGAAATAATGTATAAAACCATTAATTGTTTTCAGAAACTGAGACATCCGTGCCTCAGGTAGATACTAATTTAACACTTGCTTAAAATATAATTATTCAAACACACAAAATAAATTACTCAAATATTTTTATAATAATGATTTCCCCAGCCCATGTTTAGAAGAGTATTATTTTTTTAAAAATTCAATTTTACTTATCACTGAAAATAGTGATATTTTCAAGGTATTTCCAAAAAAAATTAACTAAGTACTAGTGACAGTGGAAAAGAAGGGAAAGTAAAGCTGTAAGTGTTAAGCAGTAAAGGTTCTTATTATTATAAGGAATGTTTATCACTAAGAAAGCTTTCAAAGTTCTACATCATGAATGATATATAATAGATTTGATAAGCTAGGTTAGCATAAAGGCTCTTTGAGTCACACCATGTCCCAGTGAGTATTTAGGATATATTTAGGAATATATTTAGGAATTTATTTTTATCTTTGTATAGGTAATTTTTTTAGAGTTAAGTTTTCAGAAGGGTATTAAAAAGCATATAGTTTCTACTCTATCCCTATCTATCTATCTATCAAAATATAGCTTAAGGAATTGGCTCATGGAGGCTGAGAAGTCCCATGATCTGAGGCAGCAAATTGGAGACACAGGAGAGCTGATGGCTTAGTTCTAGTTGAAGTCCAAGTCTGAAGATAGTCAGGCAGAGAGAGGGAATTCTCCCTTACTCAGCCTTTTGTTGTATTCAGGCCTTCACCAGATTAGATGAGGCCCACCCACTTTGGGGAGAACAATCTGCTTTACTCAGTTTACAGATTCAAATGTTAATCTCATCTGGAAACACCCTTACAGACACAAACAAAATCATGTTTAACCAAATATCTGGGCACCCCATGCCCAGTGAAGTTGATGTATAAAATTAACCATCACAGCAACTATCTGGAAATTGTGAATTAAAATAAAATTGAAAATTTTATTGAAAGCTAGACCTTTTAAGCAAATCTAGTGAATAAGAATTTCTTTCAGCACAATGCATATCAGCACTATTGTATTACAATTATCTTCAATTGTTTTTTCCAAAATTTGTCCAATATATCAGTTAAGAAAAAGAAAAAAAAATTTTTTTTAAGCTGAAATGGTGTGAGAGTAGAACAAGAATGTATTCTCTTATAATTTTAATTTATGTGGAAGAATTTTCTAAAATAACAGGTACTTCCTGAAAGGAAATACAATACAAGGTTTCTTTCTCTTTTCTTTTTTTTTTTTTTTTGCCTTGGGATTTCAAAATAGTTGATAAAATACAACTAGTTTAAAAGTGAAAATAACTACAAAAATGAATCTGTAATTTTAGTATTAAGGTTACTTATATTTAAAGGAAAGAAAGGTTCAATGGGATTAACATTTTGTTGAATAGGAATGCCAGACATTGCCTTCACCTTTCTAATTAACTTTTTTTGATACACTCGCTAACTTTAACTTTGTCAGGCTAACTTAAAGTATCTGGCATAATATACATATCTACACTCTGTGAACCATATCTCTTGACTCATCATTTCATACACCCCAGATCACCAAAAACATCTTACCTTAGCAACCCAATATTAGTTCAAGGATTTAGTAATCTAGTTTAATTTGCATATTTTCACACATCACATACTTTCCTTTTCTGTAATGGAGGGCAGCCAGAATTTAATTAGATCACAGAGTTCACACCACAGGATATACAGTCTTTTAATTAGTAGCATATATTGTTTCAGATGTTTACCTAGACACACCATGAACACTATGAACAAATCACACAGAAGTCCAAAGTGTTACTGGAAGCATATTTATTTATTATTTCTTGTTTTCATTTATAAAAGTGCATTTGCCTTCTAAATTATTGGGAGGCTATAAAAAGATTGTTATTTAAATTAAATGTCATCTAACACTAATACAGAAGTAGAAACCACAATTACCTGGTGAAATGTATGTGTTTCATAGGACTTGTTTCTCAACTTCAGAAAACAAGGCAAAATTGTCATTCTCTTCCTTTTAAGGTAGATTATTTTTCTTTGTTTCAATGAGGCATTATGTGTGCTTTATACTGAACAGCATGTAAGACATCTGAAACTTCACACACACAGGAATAATTTGGATCTTTTTACTCTCCTTTCAAAAAATAAACAGAAAGATAGTTTGGGTTCAGTTAAAAATGTCTGTGCCATTATTACCTCAGTGAATGTATTGTCTGCCCATAATCTTCCTTCTTTTTATTTATTAGAATTAATATTTGTAGAATCATTCAAAAGTTTGTTTTTACATGTAGAGCAAAACTATCACGTTTAAATATTCCATTCATTTTATAAAAGGAAAAAAAAAATGCCTTGCAATTGGATCCCCTAAACCTTTCTATAACTTAAACAATATGAATATAACAGTAAATGGGATCCATTTGTGATGCAACATATTTGTGAAAAAGTTCAAAAGGCACAATCTGCAATTGTAAGATGGAGAAATTTCTTTAATAAAATACTTTTTGCATGTTTTAACTTAGAATTAATTGTAAAACACTAATTGCATACAAATGATTTGAGAACAGTATTACAGAGGAAAGACTATACCAATGCAAGCAGTACTGGGGACATTGTGTAAAATGTTTCCCAATCTGTACTGGTTTATTTTTGTATTTTATAAATTTTTGGTCTACTGTTTATTAGTTATTTGAAAGTGGACCAATTGAATTGAATTATTATTTTTTTTAGAGGAGGTGGTAGAAAAATGTTTATAGAAAACAAAACAATAAAAAATTGAAGAAGCATCACTGCCAACCTTTCATATATGATTAGTATGATTCTTTTTCCTTTTTTTTTTTTGATAGAGAAATTTTTGAGAGCTATCAGTTCAAGTAATTTCCAGAGTAGGTAAGCAAAAATGAAGGTATTAAAATAAAAATTCTCATATTTTTATTTATTGTGTTTATTCAACTGCTTGGATCATATTTGAAGATTCAAAGCAGTTTACATTTTTGTTTTGGTTTGATTTGGTTTTCTTAAAATTAGAGATTTTTTAAATGGAAAAGTGTTATTGCATGCTGCTTGTTTTGTTTTCTTCTAAACTTTAATACATTTATAAATTTATTTATTTATTTATTTTTGGCTGTGTTCGGTCTTCGTTTCTGTGCGAGGGCTTTCTCTAGTTGCGGTGAGCAGGGGCCACTCTTCATTGTGGTGCGCGGGCCTCTCACTGTCGCGGCCTCTCTTGTTGCGGAGCATAGGCTCCAGATGTGCAGGCTCAGTAGGTGTGGCTCACGGGCCCAGTTGCTCCGCGGCATGTGGGATCTTCCCGGACCAGGGCTCGAACCCGTGTCCCCTGCATCGGCAGGCAGATTCTCAACCACTGCGCCACCAGGGAAGCCCCATGCTGCTTGATTTTAAGTGTTTGCTTTCATTTAATATGTTTTTGAAAGCGCAGAGAAACTGAACAGCAAATTTATTCTTCAGTGATTCTTATAAGCCTCAAATTTATGAGCTTTCCTATTACTAGCCAATACCATTAATAAAAGCTTGCATGTGAAAGTAGCCCCGACCATTTTATTTTATTTTATTTATTTATTTTTTGCGGTACGTGGGTTTCTCACTGTTGTGGCCTCTCCCGTTGCGGAGCACAGGCTCCGGACGCACAGGCTCAGCGGCCATGGCTCACGGGCCCAGCCGCTCTGCGGCATGTGGGATCTTCCCGGACCGGGGCACGAACCCGTGTCCCCTGCATCGGCAGGTGGACTCTCAAACACTGCGCCACCAGGGAAGCCCCCGACCATTTTATTTTATTCCAGCTTTCTTAAGGCATTGTAAATTGTCAAATAAAATTGTATACATTTAGGTTGTACAATGTGATTTTTAAAAGATATAGAATGTAATGATTTAATATACATATACATTTTGAAGTCCAATCAAGTTAACACATCCATTACCTCACATAGTTACCTTTTTTGTTATTGTTATCTGCTTTTTTGGTGAGAACATCTAAGATCTACTCTCTTAGCAAATTTCAAGTTGTATCAACTCAATAAAAACATCTCTGGGTTTTCCTAGAGTGTATCACCATATAACCTCTCTGTGTAGTAGTTTTCATGAAGAAATATTAGGAGACAGAATCAGGAGGGAATCTGAACAGATCCAGTAGATAGCTAAGTCTTTGTAACCCTATCTAGTTTCACTTCCTCCTACTTCCTTTCCCTTCAGACACCTTTTCTATAATGCCCTTTTTTGTTTGATCCCTAAAGCAGGGTGTTCTAGCCCATATGCCAAAGTTTAGCTAGTTTTTTTTTTTTTTTTTTTTTAAGCTGGGTATTTTTAACTCATCAGTGTTGTGCTATTAAATCGTAAGCATGTTGTTAAATTTATTTGTGCTAGAACTGTGTATGCTTATACCATTACTTCGACCTTTCTCAAATGAAACATTTTGCCAAATGTGTTCTATGATGTGGTGAAAGCGTAGCACAGCTTTCAATGAGTAGGAGGAATGCAGAAGAGCAATATTGTGTCTACTCGAATGTGAAGACTTTAGCCTTTAGAGAATAGAAAAGAACAGTTCCCGCTGAAGGGTAACTAAGAGAAGGCTTGGATACTTAAATAGAAACCCAAGCATCACTGACAGTGTTCTGCCTTTTAAATAGCCCTTTAGAGTACACTGTAATCCTGCATTTTCTTCATGATCTGAGGACTATGAAATGCTCTTAGCAAACAGAACTCAGAGCTTCTTACTGTTGAGCACTCTTCATTTGTAGACATTAACCCCTTCCATTGCTAAAGTTGTGGGCTTGGGTAATGATCATTTCTGCCCTAATCTGAGTTCACTGCACTCCCATTTCCAAAAATGTATTCTATTTGGGTGGGGATACAGCGCACTTAAAAGTGTGTATGAACACAAAGAGTTTTTACACCACTGCACTGAATGTGTCTTGCAGTTTTTTGTTTATTGGGCTGTGGCCCCTCCATTTATATTTTGATAACCATTTCATCTCATAATGATTAACAAAGTGTGTATGAGTGACAGTGCTTACTCTGTCCTAAAGGCATAAAGGAAAAGTGTATCATTCTGCATATTAAAAGTTTTAGGGTACCTGGAAATACTTTGAAGGAAATATTCCAGAAAGTAGAAAGTAAAGAGCCATACAGTTAGGAATTAGTAAAAGTATTTTGCCACTATAAAGGACATCAAAGATACAACCCTAGATTGGAGAGATTTGCAAACATTTTTGTGGGCAGTATCTGGAAGCATTGTTGCTGAGGCATACTATAACCTCAGGGGATTAGCAGAAGGCATAGTGTTTGCTAATGTGCTATGCCTGGTATGCCACACATTTTCATAGGGGCTATGCTTTAACAACTTATTTGTTCAGACATTCCAAGTTCCAAACAGTGCATCCCTGCTGTTGCATAAGCATGTGTGTATCTGAAAGCGTGCATGAACAAAGAACTTGAGAATTACTAGCCTAGGGCATTCAGATTGTCATTAGCCTATTTTACAAGGAATGTTAATCAAACATTGAGTGGAATGGGATAAGGAGAATTAGCCAACAGTAAGTATACCTAGGTTAATGACATTAAAAATGCAAGAAAAATATTTTGAAAGCCTAAAGTTGTTTGTAAAATATGAGCAATCAAACATATAAAACATAATTTAGCAAAATGTTTTCTTAAGTCTAGAAATGGATTATTGAAAGCTTTTTGATAAAATGGAAAAACATTAATGGAAAATAATTTAGATCATTTGAATCCTGTTAGAAAATGGTAATTTCTGTGGGTACTGTCTCAAACCCTGTGGAAAGGTAAGCAGCCCAGTTTTTTTAGGACCCTTTATTTAGCTGTTTTCATTTCAGCCTGAGTTCTTCTCAGATATTACTCTATAGCATGTTCTCCTCGGTTTTTTTGTTTTGTTTTGTTTTAATTGCAATATCTTTCTCAAATATGACAAGTGAAAAAATTTTTTATCTCCTCCATCCTTTTGAACTGAGTGTTCTATTCTAATTCCACAACTACCTGTCCAGACATTGGAGTGCATGTAGGTATCTTGTTGGCTTGGTACTTCTTTTCTTTCTAATGGCAAGGCTGATACCACTAAATACACCTATTTAAAACAAAGCAAACAGCAAGACAAGGAGGCTACTGGTGATTCTGTAGAAAACTCTGTGTGTGGGGGGTGTATATGTGTGTTCAAGTGGACTCCTAGACAGATTTGATTAAATAGAGAGGAAACAAAACAAAACAAAACAAAAACATGCAATACTTATCTGTTTGGTACTATATTGATGTTTGCAGAAAATCCTTATCAAAACTTAATGAACCTAAAGGTTGATATTGATTTTCCTTTCTCCTCAGACAATATTTCATTTGTGATATTGACTTACCACAAATGAACCTTTGCTTAAAATACAATGTTACATGTAATAGAGTAATCCTGCAGAAAAGGCTTGCAGCCCCTTGTACTCTACAAGGAGCAAAGTAGCTTATAGCTAGCAATGGAAGGTAGAACCAGAGCCAACCCCTCTTTCTCTCTTTCTTTCTTTTTTTTAATATTTAGATTGGAACTTGATTTTTTAAATTTTTATTTATTTTAGATACGTGGGCTAGAGCTCTTAAGTGTCTTATCGGTGTGAATATGGATTTAGAGCAGGAATATGTGTGAGTGTATTAGTTTCCTAGGGCTGCCATGTAAAGTTCCACAAACTGGGTAGCTTAACCGAGAGATACATAATTTCACCATTCTGGGGGCTAGTTTGGTATCGTGGTTTGGGCAGGACCATGTTCCCTCTGGAGGCTCCAGGGGAGGATGTATTCCAAACCTTTCTCCTGACTTCTGATGGTTCCTTGGCTTATGGCAGCATAAGTCTATCCTTACATGGTGTTGCCCTGTGTGCTTGTCTCTCTCCAGATTTCCATTTTTCATAAGGACACTATTCATAGTGCATTAGTGGCCCTAATCTACCCTACTACAGTATGACTCCATTTTAACTTAGCTAATTACATCTGCATCAACCCTATTTCCAAACAAGGCCACATTCAGAGGTACCAGAGAGCAAGGACTTCAACATATGAATATTGCGGGGAAACTATTTAACAGTTTAACACGTATTTTGGACATTCACTACCTTTCTTATTTTATTGAATTGGTTCTTCTTTCAAACATAATTCAACAGAGGTAGGTGTTTTGGTTTTTTGTTTTGTTTTGGGGGGCATTGTTTTGTTTTTTGTTTGTTTGTTTTAGCATGTCCCATTTGTGCTAGACACTGAGGGGGTACGAAAATTAAGACTTAGTCTTTCTTTTTCAGTGTGTATAATCTAGTGGAAGATACACATATCTTGAGAATGCCAATATAAAAAAGACATTTTTGCATCAGAGGAGGTACAATTTAATCTATAAAACCATGAACTTACATCCAAACAGTGAGACTGACTGGCGTGCGGGTCTTAAAACCAGTGCCACATGTTCATGTAGTATTTAGCATATGTATTAGTGGCACTTAATAAAAAGAAATACTGGTTACTGTTTGTTTATAATAAATGTGGAAATACAGATGGACATCCGTCCAATAAATTTGCCTTTTAATAATAATGAAGAAAACATTTTTTTCCTGAAAGGATGAGTTGTCATTCAACAGTGTATATATTCACTATCTTCTCATTGTCAACTGTTAATAATTCTTATGAATATCCCTTGAGTAAGAGAACTGATGATCAAATTTTGTAGGAATGAAAGTGAAGGAAAATGATTTTGATTTTTAAAACATAGAAAAACTAAACGACATGAAACATACGAAGACTTCAAAAACTGCAACAGTTTTGGCTTAGGTAGCAGAATTCAGCTTATAAAAGTTATGCAAATTGATATTGCCCAACATTTTCTAGGTGTACAACTTCATCTCTAAACATGGTAATAGTAATAAAAGGCTAATGACTTAGTGTTAGTAAAATGATAAGTATATTACAAGAGTCATAAACTATAGGACGGTACTAAATGCCACAGGCAGCGCTGATTTATCTAGCAGGACTTAGAGGGTTAGAAGGTCATCAAGGAGAAGGAGGCAGAGATTTAATGTGTGCTGAGAGTTATGGGAGATGTGTTATTTTGCTTGGAAGTTAGCTAAGTGAATAATGTAAACTACAGATGTCCTACATTATCTGTGATAGTCTAGGCTCTGCACAAGTTGTTGGGATTGCTGGTAAACAAAAATAAGCCCCATTCCTGATTCCATGAAACACACAAATTACTGGGGGAGATTACTGTTATTCAAATACATAAAAAGGAATTCATGAATACAAACTAAAATAAATGCTCTTAAGGAAAAAAAAAAAAACACAACATAAAACATACAATACAGACCAGTCAGTTCCAAACTTCCACTCCATATGCCCAATAAACTTGGGATATTCCTTTTGCCATAAATCACCATAGGTAGTAGTGTCTGAAGGCTACCAGGAAAAAATATATGTTGTCCAGGATTTGGGAATGGGCAAAAAAAGATTACTGGGTGTTCTTTCAGTGCCCAGCATTTCTACAGGACTCTCCTGGGATTACATGGTGAGAATGAGGATCGGGGAGGGAGTTGTATTTTTCATTGTCTTTCTATAAAGTAGGCTATTTTACAACTCTACAGAGATAGAAGCCAGTTTGTAGACAACTGTAAATAATGCAATGATTCTTGCTCATGGTAATACAAATGAATCATCTGCAGTAGGGGTACATTCATTTCTGCCTTATAGAAAAGTTCACCCCAACGCAAAGATTTATTTGCCTTATAAAATACTAACTGGTTTGCATCTATTAACAATTTCATTTCCACATTCCTGATGGCCCATACATACAAATTCTTTGAACTGGTCCTAACGTCTGTTTTAGTCGACTTGGGCTGCCATAATAAATACCACCCATAGACTGGGTGACTTAAACAACAAATATTTATTTCTTATGGTTCTGGAAGCTGGAAGTCCAAGATCAGGGTGCCAATAGGGTTGGGTTCTTGGTGAGGGCTCTCTTTCTGGTTTTGTCCTCACAAGGCCTTTTCTTATTGTATGCATGGAGAGAGAGAGACAGAAAGAGAGAAAGGAAATATCTCATATCTCTTTTTCTTAAGGGCATTAATCCCATAATGGGGGCTCTACCCTTACAACCTCATCTAACTCTAATTACCTCCCAAAGGTCCTACCTCCAAATACCATTACATTGAGATTAGGGCTTCAGCATATAAATTTGGCCAGGGCCCAAACATTTAGTGCATAGCAACATCTTACTGGTTACTTCATTAATTAATGTGTCAAATGAAGTATTTGATACCTTTGACATTTTACATTAGCATTAGAGTCATTTTTTAGTTTTTTGAAAATTTGACGCAGAGGAATATTAGGGGAAGCAAGCACTGATTAGTATGCTGTGGAATTGTTTATCAAAATATTAACAGTGAGGTCTTAAAATGTATTAATCGTAGACTATTATTCTTCTCACAAAGCAATTACAGCCAGCTTACTAAGTAGCCTCGATTAGGGTTATATACATTCTTTCACTACCCTTCCTTGCTGCATTTCCATTTATGGTCCTATATCCTTCTATCTTTTATAAACTAACTTGATAAAATAACAAACAGATATTCACACCCAATTATTCTTCATGCCACCACAATCAGGTTTCTATCTCTACCCACCACTGCATCACCGTACCCACTTTAGCAAAGGCCACTAATGACTTTCTAATTGCCAAATCTAATTAATTTTTGGTTTTACTATTATTAAATACTAACTACCTCTGAGTTTTTTTGATGCTTTTAAGTACTCCTTTCTTCTTGAGAGAATTTTCATCCTGGCTTTCTTGACCCCTCTCTCTCTTTTGCATTCTTTCTATAACTTTTCCCTGAATCTCTTATTTGGTTCCCAATCCCCTGCTCACTTGGCTTCAGTACCTATAAGCCTGTACATCCAAGATTTGAAAACCATTTTGGACTTGTCTGTTATAATAATGGCACCTGCTGAATCACACGTTTCTCCGCATCTCTGATGTGCCTTTGCAGTGTAACCTTGTTGCTTCATCACCCCCTTCAGTCTTGCTGGCCTTGTGATTTACTTAGACAAGTAAAGGATGGCAGATGTGATATTGCACAGGATATTAAGAGACATTGCAGCTCCCACTCTTGCCTCTTGGCACATAAGGAAGCTGGTGTGAAAGATGCAAAGCCACACGGAAGAGATAAACCAGTCCAAGTCCCCAGATCTCTGACTGAAGCCATTTTGTAGCTTCCAGTTCAGCCAGACTACCGACTGGCAGCTATATGCAACTACACACACGAGTGAGTCCAGGTGAGACAAGTGGAAAAACTGCTTAGCCAACCTACAGAACTATGAGAAATAATAAATCATTGTTGTGTTAAGCCACTGTATTTGAAGTAGTTACACAGCCATAGATGTTTGGTACATGGTTATATTATGAAATCCCCAAATCTCTCTCTCTTTTCCCCACATGCAGTTGTCTACTGGAAAATTCCCAGATGTCCTAGAGGTATTTCAGTGTCAACATCTTCACCACTGAATTAAGTATCTTGTAGCTTCTCCCTTCTGCTCATTAAATCAATGCCTATTTCCCCTATGATTTCTCCCACGTTAGTGAATGACACTTCCACATACCCAGGTATCAGAGAAAACGATAGAGAAGTTTTCCATGTTGTTTTCTCTTCCCATGTTCTGTCTTCTCGCCAGGTGACCAAGGCCATTTGATTCTACCTCCCTAACTTCTCCTTAATCTCTATTGTCTTCTCCACTTTCATTTCTTTGACTTAGTTCTTGCTTTCTTCATGTCTTCCTTGGACTTTCACTGCTCTTCTGATGGGTTCTCTTGCTGTTACCTATGGAAACAAATAACTCTTTTTTGTACTCTGCAAGATTAACTTTTCTAAAATGCAAACTGCATATGGTCATTTAACTTAATTGATTTGACTTAACGACTCACCATTGCCTACACAATTAAGTCTAACCTCTTCATCAAGACAAAGAAGGTTCTGTCTGATCTATCTCAAACTAACTCTCTAGCTTCCTGCCTCTACTACATACTCTGTTGCAGCTGTGCTGAACTTCCAAACATACTGATACAGACTTTCTCACTCTGTATCTACTCAAGTTTCAAGCTTTTCCTAAGGTACTCTCTCCTCTCTTCACTGCCTTCAAAAATTCTCAGGATGAATTGACATTTCTTCTTCTGTTTCTTTTTTTTAATCTGCACTGTACCCACTATTGACGTCTATTATAGGATTAAAAGTTTTGCCTGTTTTTCATATGTATGTACACATCTGTTTCCCTGTATTTTAGTTAAAATTCCCCCAGGAGCAAGGATCCCGGAAGACAGTGATTCACATGCAATTAAGTGATGTGGTTGATGAACCCAGAACACTGCTGTAGAGAAGGGGGAAGGTGAGACAGTGAAGAACAGCCAGTAAAGAATGAATATCAGGCCAGATACCACTGTGGGCCACTGGAGCTTAATCTTATAGGAAAATTCTGAAAGATGGTAGAACATAAGCCTCGGAATTCTCTCTCCTAACAAGTGAGGAAAACTACAGAATTTATATACCAACTTCCATCATTAGATATGGATTACTGTTAGATGGGACTGTGTGCGTGTGTGCATGTGTGCGTGTGTGTGTGTGTGTGTGTGTGTGTGTGTGTGTGTGTGTGTGTAATTGTTCCTCTGGCCTGGCCTGAGGAAGTGGTAAGGGAGTCTTCTAAGACTGTTGATATGGCCCTCAGGAAAAGGGATGCAGATGAAAAGTAACCCCATACATTGAAATGGTATGGCCCCAGAGATAACAGAAAATGCTATACCCTGTTATAAACTCCTTTCAGGCAGAAATAATGCCATATTTGTCATTTTACTTCCAGTGCCTAACCCAGTCAATTCCTGGTGGTATATTGGGACCACATATACATTGAATGAATAAGTTATAAAGTAAAAACTCAGTGATATCACAGTAGCTTACACTAGCATTTACTGAGTATTTTTCATATGCCAGGAACTACTCTATGTTTTTTATTGGCTCTGTGTTCTTTATCAATGCATTGAACTGAAATGAAGCAAGAATAAACAATTTAAACATTTTTGCTTGTGGAAACCTGAAAAAAAAATCAGTTAACCAATCAACTTGATCAGTAAGAATTAATTTTCAAAGAGTAGAGCTCAATTAACATTTCATTGAGCACTACAATAAGCCTAGGCATTTTCAGTTATTGCAACTCATAGTGTAGCACAGAGGTTTAGAGAGTGGACTCAGTGCCAGACTGTCTCTATTCAGTTGTTAGTTCCACCACTTGTCAACCTGTGACCTTGGGCAAGTTATCTTAAATCTCTGTTCTGTGAAAAAAGCATAATAATAGTTTTTAAATCACAGGGTTCTTAAGGTCCTATAAATTAACAAATCAAAGAACATAGAACAGTGCCTGGTGCATTGTAAGCTCTCTGTAAACGCTATTACTCCCAATGTTTCTTAGGGGAGAATGAATTCATTTTCAAAGACTCTAGGGCTATAGTTCTCTATCCAACCACAAGCAAGGACTGTGTTTGAAATTTATTTTATCTGTAAAATTCCTACAACATTTTTCATACATTACTTACGATAGACTACAAATGACTATAATGTAGCATATACTATCAATATGTTTATTCTGTGAGATCAAATGGGCATGTCTTCTTAGGTATGCATACTCAACTTGTGCATACCAGCAGCACGAGATATCACAAATATTGAGAATAGCAGGGTAATTGCTTTGGGGTTTCTATAAATAACTATACATCAAAAGGCAGTCTTCATATTAGGAAAAAAGACCTTTATCTGTGTTATATTTCTCTGCTATAATTACACACAGTCATGCCTAATTAAAGCAGTGGCCTGGGCCATATACTTCTCAGTGTTCCAATCCTGCAGTGCCTAGTGGGAAGTTAGAGCATAAGGGAAGTAGCTGGCAGGTGGGTAGACAAATGAGCTTCTGCAACCGAGTGCTAGAGAAACCTGAGAAACACATAGCAAGACTTGAAAACTAAGTGGGAGAAGGGGAATCAAGGATTGGGTTTCATAGATCAGTGTTTCTTATTGCTCCTTTATGACATGTCTCCTTTACTTCCTTTTCCAAAAGGAATGATACATTTTATATTTGAGCCAATTTCTTCTTTATAAAAATGTTCCAGGAGGGAATGTCAAAGTTGGTTAACTGTATAGTCCTGGCTAAACCTTCACACATAATGAACATCGTTGTCTTTTGTTTGGAAACAGTAGCACATGTGGACTGGTAATAGACTCTTGATGAACACAGAGGTTTCCGTTCATAAATTTGTCTTCAAATCCTAGTACTCAGTAGTTCATTCCGCTTCTAGAAGATAAGCACACTATTCTCTTGAGAGTATAGCTAAATCAATCTTACGTTTTGTTTCTAACTTATTCTGCCTCCAAGGTGGTATTCTATTCTCTGTAGCATTCTGCACTTAAACATTATGCATTATCTGATTTTATTTTTCCACTTTAGAAAAATTTGTTCAGAAGCCAGTCTCTTCTGTTGTAATGTTCCATAGTAAAAACAAGTTCACGAGATGATTGAAAATGTGACTGACAGAATCCTAAAGTCATCTTCCTGAAAGTCATGAAATTTCTGAAAAGCATCTGCTACCTGCATGGCATATTCCCTCTGGCCAAGACCATGCATGACAGCACCTCATCTTTCTCTCTCTCTGAATTGTTTTAAATTGAAAATAAAATACTTCAGGGGCAATATGCACAATATCTGAAAGTTGAGAAGGCAGAGATTCCAAATGTAGAGCAGAGCCTGAAACATAGTAAGGACTCAAGAACCTAGTAAATGATAGAAGAATACCACTAATGTGTTTGGATTTTTGGACATAAACGTCACTCAAGAAAATTATGCCATGGAGAACAGCAAAGATCCTCAGTATCACTTATTCTGTTTCTTCTCTAAAGAAGCAACATACACAGTTCTAAGGAAGAAAACTAATTATTGAATTCCCGTGAGACACTAGAGCCTTCGCTTAAGTTCCCATTTGATCCTCACAACTATCCTATTTGGTTAGTATTACCTGCATTTTACTCATAATTGAGTATCTGGAAGACTCTTTCTCTCCCCCCAGTCATACTATTGGTAACTGGCAGAATCACAACTTAAACCTAGGAATTGCCCCCAAACCAAAGCTTTTCCCAATATCTTGTTATCTCTTCTGATCCAGTAGGTAATTAAGAAATTGTCATGATAGTGTTCTGAATATTTTTTAATGAAAAAAAATTAGAAAACAGTTAAACTTTACAGAGTTTTACGAATTATTTTCTTTTATCCTGAGATTAGAATGCGAAATATAAATATCCTCAGCCAGTTTGAGGGCAAAACAATTCCCTACTGAGGTATCAGGAGTTCTTTCCTTGTTTCCTAAATGTATTGCAGCTATGGCTGTGGTCTCACATCAGTCTCCAAGGATCTTCCTACAGAAGGCCCTGTAAATGCTCCCAGGGGGTGGGCCACATGTGATGACCAGTGACTCAGCAGTGGTGGACTTTGAAGGTACCGGTAGGACAGCTGTACAGGTGTTTAACTGTCTGTCTATAGAAATTCTGCCTCTTTAAAAATACTGCCAACCATTCTCCTATGGAATGAAGACTGTCTCGTTTGGATTCAAAACATCCACCCCCAGTCCAAAAGGAGCAAAGCCCTGTAGGTGCACTGGATGCTTTCACCCAAGGTTTCATTAGCCACTCCCACCTGCCCTTGTATATTATCATTTTTAGTAAGCCTCCAGTCATTTCACTCATATGACTAAAGTCTCCTTCTCAAGCCTGTGATTAAAACATGCTGCTGGTCTTTTTAGGCCACTGCTCTGCACAAAACATTTGCTTCTTAGTGATCTCAGTGCTTCTAAATATTGCTCTCGCCCTGTTCTGGGAATGGTTGAGGTTCCTTCAGAGGGTTGCAAGGTACCAAGGCCAACATTTTCTCAAGTCTTTCACCAGTTTTTTTCCGTTAGAAGATTTGCTTTCCTTATGAGCTTTAGTTAGCGCTCAGATTTGATATGTACACACCCTTATGCTCTTACATACTTTGTTTACAAATGTTTATTGAGCATCGAAAGTATGTTCCAGGCCCTTTTCTAGGCAAACCTGAGAAACTTCCCTGAACAAAGCCGAGAACCCCACCCTCCTGAAGTTATATTGGTTGGAAAAAAGAGTAGAAAATAAACAATAGTTGTGATAGACAAGATTAGGGCAAAGTAAAGGAGAGCCGGAGGGTGTGGCTTGCAATTTTAAACAGGGCAATTACCCTGGGATAATTGGGAAAGTGACATTTGAATGAAGACTTGAAAGAGGTAAGAAAAATTAGCCCTGAGGTATCTTAAGGGAAAATACAAAGGCTCAAAGGAGGGATGTGCTGGAGAATTAGCGAAAAAGCCTGTCCCGCTGAAGCTTTGAGGATTGTGGTAGGAAAGGATTTCAGAGATGACTGGGGCTGGGTCATGACGAGTCTTGTTTTTACACTGAGGCAAGAAGAGAGACTTTGAAAAGTTTTAGGCAGAGGAGGGACATGATATGCCTTACATTTTAAAAGGATCACTCTGACTATTGTGTTGATGATAGACTGTGGGAGGACATGGGCAAAAAGACTCTTTTACTAACTGAGGGTTAGCTCCTCCCCAGCATATGGCAATCTGTCCCCACGACTGATTGGATATTAGAGAAATAGAGGAGTGAAGAATAACTTCAAGATGTTGGCTTGAGCAACTGAAAGGAAAACTGCCATTAATTGGTTACAGATGGAGCCAGTTTTGGAGAGGAGATAGGTTTAATTTTGGATACATTAATTCTGAAATATCGATTATGAATGGAAGTAATTAGTCATTCAGCCCAAATAGGCAGTTGAATATATATAAAAGTCTGGAGTCAGGACAGAGGTCTGGGCTGGAGATCTATGTTTGGGACATATCACTAGAATGATGATATTTAAATCCAGTCTTTCTCTCTGCTTAACTGTTTTTCCCCTCCTACTTATGGCTATTAAAATAGATCATACTATCTTGATAAGAGTAGCTAAAATACTATATATTTTACTTTTTCCTTTTGCATTTTTATTTGTCTCCTTCTGTCTGCCAGAATAGAATATCCAGGTGATGATTCTTCTGTTTTATTCTCTGCTATATCCTCAGAGCCTAGAAGAGTGTATGACACGTAGTTGCTGCCAATAAATCGTGTTTCCAGCCATAGTCAGATACCCCTTAAATTGCTAGGACTGAAATTCTTAGAAAGGTTTCTATGTGTTTGTCCTTCCACCTACATTCTCTGGGATCCTGATCCAGAGGTATTTTCATTTGGGTCTTCTCTGACCTCATTTTCCTGGGGTTCAGATGCAGGATGATTCCTTGGCATGAACAACTTCCTTCCAGTTCCATTTTCTACCATACACCCTCTGAATTTAAAATGCAATCATTTGTGGTCCTCTCATTATTTTTTAGTTATGGATTTAGTCTTTTGAAAAGCAATGGGAAAATACATCTCTATACACAATTATTATAGATCATCTAGACTTGTTTAAATTATCTAAAATTAAGAAGAGCTGTATTACTAAGGCAGAGAGGTGAAAAAAAATTTCTTTTGTACTGTCTCTTCCTTTCAAACAGCTTGCTAAGAAGCCTGTTCATCTCTGGCTCGCTAGAGTACAGTATTTGTTTAAACAAATTGTAAATGAACACTTTGTATACACCAGCTGACAGGCAATGACTTGTAAAAATGGAGGAATTTTCACATTTACCAATGAATTACTTGTTGTAATAAAACCAAGAAAGCACAGTTTTTCCATTCCTACCTCTAGCCCACCTTTCCAGTACAATTGATTTCTATTGCTTAGTAAATTTGTCTTTTAGAAGGATAATAGTTAACCTCAGTCTATACTAAAATCAAGGTCAATTTTCCACTCTTAATACTCAGGAAAGCAAAAGGTTGAATTGTTGTGTAGCCATGGATTTTAGAAACTAGATAGACTGAAAACAAAACAGAGAGTCTGAAAAAGCAAGCTTTGGAATTGTGATTTTTTTTTTTACCTTGTCTTATATTTCAGAATTAGTTTCAGTCCTAACCTCTTCCTTTGTTATTTTATAGGTCAGTCCCTGAAAATTTAATTAATTCAATCTGGGACACTGAACTAGTTAGTAGCAGTGGCTGCACTTGATTTCTGTTCCATAAATGTTTCTACTCTAAACAGTCTTTTTCACTCTAGGTCCAAATAGGAATGTATGACGATAACAGCTTAACACTTTTTCTTGGTAATTTTATTCTGATTTCTGTTTTGGTGAATTAAGTCATTATTCATATTAATCATGAATGAGAGAGGGTCTGTAATTTGAAATCATTTGAGAACTTTATAGCTTTAGTAGTCAAATTTTATTTCGTGACCAGCATTTGATAAAAGAAACTCCTTTCAGAGGCTCAATGCCCCTACCATGTGAGAGGTAGAAATTACAAGAAAGGTGCTGATTACAGCTTGACCTAAGCAATCAGGGATTTCTTAAAAAGCAAGTGTACTCAATAGCAGCAGTTTTTTTTTTGTTTTTTTTTTTTGTTTTTTTTTTTTGCGGAGCACAGGCTCCGGACGCGCAGGCCCAGCGGCCATGGCTCACGGGCCCAGCCACTCCGCGGCACGTGGGATCTTCCCGGCTCGGGGCACGAACCCGTGTCCCCTGCATCGGCAGGCGGACTCTCAACCACTGCGCCACCAGGGAAGCCCAATAGCAGCAGTTTTGCTTTATTATTTGTAGTTGTTCTATTTGAAGTCAGTTTAACTTGTTTTCTATATTGTTCATGAAATACTTCCCTTTCTAAATCTTTACTTTTATTGGGAAATAGATCCATTTAACTTTCAGCTGCAGCTTGGTTTTTCTTTTTCTATATTTTTAAAAAAAGAAACCATGCTTGTACTTATTTTTCAAGCATGTATCTTCCTTCCGGGAGTAGACAGAATCTCTGAGCACGAGTGCTTTCCCAGCTGCCTTATCTCACAGACTTCAGATCTCAACATGTTCATCACTTCCTCTGAGAAGCCTTCCAAGATCTCCCTGAACAATCCAATTCCCATTTTACTCTCTTATCACATCATATATTCCCATAGTGAATATTTCATTTTACAAGTACAACATTTTTTGTTATTTGATTAATGTCAGTCTCCCTCTCAAAAATGGAATTTCCCTAAGACAGAAAACATGGACTTTTACTCACTATTTTATCTTTAGCATTATGGGGTAAATCCTTTAGGAGGATTCAAAATAGGCACTGAATGAATATTGGATGAATGAATGAATTATTCAAAATGCTGCCGAATACAGAATCATTTATAGCAAACACAATGCTTTCCCAAAGTTGTTTTGCTTTTAGCAGGGTTACAAACCTACTGAACTGTACTGATATGAGCAAAGAAAAATGTACCTTTTCTTTTTATTTTTCTTATAAATAATTTGATATTCTTCAGGAATTTCTCATCTCACAGATTTACCCCGGGTTGACATGGGTGGTTCAATTTAATTCTTTCCTGTAAACTCACTCCAATTCAATAATTTTAGATATCTGAGTCTGTGTAGATTTCAGCCCTTCCCCATATCCTCCATAAGCTGGAGTCCAAGTGTTTGTCATAAGTTAATATGACCTGAAAAAGAACATAGGAAATTTTGTGAAGAATTTATTAATAAAATTATTATTTCCAAAACAATTCCTATATAAATTTTACTCTAAGCTCCTGAAGGGCAGGGGGGGCATTTGAATGAAATGAAAATAAGTTTTCATTTTTGTTTCTCTATGACCTAACACAGTGGCTAGCACATAGTTGCTCAAAAAAAACTTCTTTATATGAATGAATCAAAAACATATTAATCAAAAGAAAGGGAGACGTGAATATTTTTAAGTATCTGCTGAAAATTATATGTGTAGCCATTATTCAGAGTATGTTTTCTGTATATATTTCTGCTTTGATTTAGTAAATAGTTCTGAAAACATTTCTGATAGCTTGAGTATATATGGGGCCTCATAAACATGCCAAATGAATCTTTAAAAAGTCAAGTTAATAGCTCAGATTGCAAATCTCATTTTATTTTACAAAAAATAAAGAGCTCCTTGATCAGTTAAACTGTAAAGATAGAAACATAAATAGGGGTAGTGAAGAAGTTAAATCTAAAACAGCCTTTTAGCATGTTATCAGAGCAAAAAGTGGCAGCGCAACAAGGGTCTATTTTCTCTTTGAAGACGCAGAGACATCCAGATAGAGAGCAAATATTAGAATCTAGTGGGAAAACTGGGTTTAGTACCGATAGTTAATGGCCAAAACTGTAAAAGATGAATGCCCATTAGACTTGAGTAGGCAGCAGAGGGCTAGACCCAGCTGTAATCAACAGGAAGAAATCCAACCAGGCTGGAAGGGCAAGGTATCTGGCCACCATGCGGACAAGTGTTTGGTGACAGTCCAGGTTGCCCTTTCAGTACAGATAAGCAGATGGTCTCTGTTACGAATAAGTGAGGAGCAGTGGTTCTTAAGCTTTAGTGTACATCACCCAAAAAGCTTATTAAAAATGCAGATTCACAGGTCTCATGCTTAGAGATTATGATTACATAGGTTTCAGTAGGACTCTATTTTTAGCTGGCACCAGAGGAAGTTCTGATGCCCCAAGCGCTCTTTCAAAAACACTCAAGGTCTAAGAAACATTAGTCTTTTCTTACGTAAATTGAACACTTACTAATGAATGATTACCTAATGTAAATATAAATATAATGATATTGTTGGGAAGGGGGAAATTTCCCCCTTCTACCACTCCTTAGTTCTTGTGGCTGAACTAATAGTAAAATTGACACAATACAGATTAACAGGAGAAAAAGAAACAAATTTTAGTTCTCACACGTGGAGATCTCACAGAAATGAGACCTAAGAAGTGGCCAGAGCAAGCAGCTTTTATGCCTTTTAGACAAAGAAATAATACATTTATGAGGAATTAACAGGACAAAGAAACGTTTTGCGTGCACAATTAGTGAAAAATCTAAACGGTGTTTGGGCGTGGGGTAGTAAATTAAGGAAGTAACAAGGCTTGTTTATATAGTGTCAAGTGAAAAAAATGCACACCATGAGAGTTGTGAGTTAAGTTTTACTGGGGGCAAAATGAGGACTATAGCCTGGGAGAGAGCCTCTCAGATATCTCTAAGGAACTGCTCTGAAAAGGTAGGGGGAAAGGTTAGGATTATATATGATTTTAGTGAAGATGGAGTCGTGCAGTCAAGCATACATTTTGGCAGAAGGTAGCTGCTAGTCTCGAGGAGCAGATGTCACCATTAATGATTTTAGTGCTTTGCTAGATATGAGAAGATGCAAGAAATTGGGCTCATAAAATCTTCTCCTGAAAATATCTATCTGAAGGCCTGTTCGGCCAGTTTTTCCCAGAATGCACAGTGCTTCACCTCATTCCTAATCTCTACCCTGGACTCCTTTCAGGGTGTGTTGAAGGTCAGTGACCTCAGTAGGTAGTGACCTAATCCTTGTAGAGGCAGATGGCAGGTGACAAGTTTTAGTTGGCAGTAGGCTTCTCAGCCCTGAATTCCCTGTCTCTGGTGATGTGTGTCCTTCTATCTGCAGATGAAGGGAGTGTACCTTTCACATGAGAGATTTATTTCCTGCTTTCGAGGAGACAAAAAGGAGAATCACAGTGACCCTCTCGTGTTGCCCAGCTCTTAACTTTAATTCAAAATAATCAATATGCCATTGAGACACATTATGGGGTGACCTACCCTGAGCCCCAATAACAAACAGAATTCATCTGGATTAAGAATATTAAAAAAAACATACATTTAGGATATTTAACTGAGATTAAACTTCAAACTATTTTCCTTTTACAAACCAAAAGCAGATTATCCTTCATTTAAAGTTCCAACAACCTAAAAAGTATAATTGGAAGCTTTCAGACCCCCATTCTTGTCAGTTTGGCATAAATTTCTGCTGAACGTAATAAGAAAGACCTCGCTGGTACAGTGGCTTTGGGTATATAGTCCCGTGGGGCATTCCTTGCATGTAATTGCCTCTTCCTAAGACCGGAACTCCTTGTCCTGTGCTCTAAAATTGTGCCTCAGAGGCTGAGGGAATTTCCTCCTGTTTCTGCATCTCTGAGGTCTGACTTGCAAGAGACAGCCCGAATTAGGTACAGTTTTGTCTCCAGCATGCCCCTTCAGTACGCAGTGGACACTCAGTAAATACATACTAAAGAAATGAGTGAATTTTTGTATGTAGCAACATCAAACTTTCCCATATAATCATTTCTCCTTCTTAAAGATTTTCGTTAAAACTGGAGATAATGGGCTTCCCTGGTGGCGCAGTGGTTGAGAGTCCACCTGCCGATGCAGGGGACACGGATTCGTGCCCGGATCCGGGAGGATCCCACATGCCGCGGAGCGGCTGGGCCCGTGAGCCATGGCCGCTGAGCCTGCACGTCCGGAGCCTGTGCTCCGCAACGGGAGACGCCACAACAGTGAGAGGCCCGCGTACCACAAAAAAAAAAAAAAAACTGGAGATAATCTTAAAATAAGTTAATCATGGCCTCTCACTTTATAGTGGAAACAACTGGGACAGCTATGCCTAAGTAACTCAGTATCTATATGTTGACTTTGCCCATAGGGTGTTTTATTTTACATTTATCTATTCTATCTCCCCAATTCTATTTTTTCTTATATTATTTAATAGTTTTACATTTTCATCACTTGGAGAGTACCAGTCTATAGGATCTATCTCATGCCAGTTTGCTATTAGAGTCTCAAAGGGACTTAATTGTTTATTGTACTCAGCAAAGTCTAGAAGGGAATTCATAAATGTTGTCTACAGGCATGTATTTGTTCACATGAGCAAAATGCTGGGGACAAGTTTTGAAAACAAGTTTGATCTTATAAATTTAAATTTCTAATGAAATGAATTTTTTTAATTTAAAGAAAAATATTACATAGAGTAATACACTTTTTTAAAGAATATAATAGTTTATGTTTTGAATATATATTCACTAACAGGTAAATAAAAACTGTAAAACTCATGAACAGTGATATCAGTTATATATTTAACTGTGAGTAATGAATCAACAAACAAAAAAATATACTACAGTCATTTAAATAAATATAGAATATATTTGTTTCAAGCAGAGGAAATCTAGGAGTAGCAATCTAGGGCTGACACTAGGCCTCAGTGAAATCAGTAAGGTCTGGACTTTTCTTAGGGCTACCATGCCTTCCTGAGCAGCTTAGGTCCGGCAAAATGTCATCTGACCAATGGGAAAAGGGGACTGAGTGGCTGCCCTTTGTCCAGAGGAAATACCTTATTTCTAATTCCCAAGGTGCCAAATGGGTCAGCAGTAGTTCTCTCCTTCTGTCTTTTTGTTTCACCAACATAGTAGGTGGGTTTTCTCATCATGGTCATAAGATAAGGCTAGTGTACATCCAAGCCTTTGCATAGGGGCTCAAGGCAGGAAGATAGAAGGGTTCAAAGGTTTATTTCCCAGAAAAACTTTACTTGGAAAATGAAGTTTTTATAGGGACTGTTGCCACTAGCTTATTGTACAGACTTGTGCCATATACCATCTCTAAATGTAAGAGAGCTGGAGGGAGCAAGTATATTTAGGTGGTACATCATAACCTTGGTGAGGGGGAAATCAAGATTCTCTCTGTAAGAAGAGAGAATGGATATCAGATAGGCAGCTAGAAGTGGCTGGCCCAGGGAATATTTAGATGAAGAAAGAAAAAGACCAAATAAATACAAGCCTTGGGTCGAGGTTAATAGTGCTGCAGATTTTCAACATGAAGATCAAATCTCAGCAGCAAAATTTTGCTGAAATAAAAGTCTCTTCTTTCATCCACTTTTATTCCCAGTACTATACAAAGCTTCCCATACTTGGCTGCCTGCCATAGGACTAATATGTGAACCAATTCATTCCTCTTTTATACTACTTCAGTTCCAGTAACAATATATAGGGCAACAGTCAATCTTCACAGCAAAGAAAAAGAGTTTGGAAAACATAATAGAATATTTATTGCCTACAATAGTATTTCCACAGAATAAAATATTTATTAGTTTTCGTTTGGGAAATGAAAATGTTTACTCATTAATTAAAAAATCTATGAATCAATTTAGAAATGAATGCCAGTTTTCAAAACTTACAGATTTTCCTTTGAGTGATTAGCTTTGGTTTTAACAATGTTAAATTTGCTTTTCTGAGTCTTGAATTCTAGAATTTCTGGATTTAGAATACATGATAAATATGTATATTTAAATTATTTTTATACAACCTTGCTCAGTAAAGGTCTAGATTGATTAGATTAAGATATATAAAGAAAAATAGGAACTCTGTCGTTATAACCACAGAAATACTTTCTGAACGATTTGGATTTTAGATTTTAGTAAAGCATGTAGGAAGGATTTGTACAGATCAGTTAAAAATGAGAGACTATTATATATACTTATGATGAAGGGATCCTATAAAAAGTTAAAACATTTTTGACTCCTGAACGTGTAGGCATAAATCACGTTTAATTTAATTTTTTATGATTAGTAAAAAGTGTACTCACCTCATTTCTGATTTATGTGGTATAACTCTGGCTTTATATCAGATACAGCTCTAATTGATGTTCCTCAGAAAGAATGATAATTAAAATACCTATGAAAGTTAATAAATTGAAAGATAAAGGGAAAATATTTTGGACATATTGATTTATATCCAGCAATCTTACAAACCAATATTATTAATTTCAAAAGTAAATCATATTTTCTGCAAATAATGACAGTTTTATTCTAATTTTCTGATGCTTTTTACTAATTTTTCTTGTACAGTTGCACTAGCTAGAAATCACAATACAATGTTGAATAGAAATACCACAGGCATATATTTCTTATTCCCAGAATGCTTTTACAATGTCACCATTGGGTATGATGTTTGCTGTGTTACTTAGTTTTATAATATTAAATATATGGGGTTTTGTGTTTGTTTTTGATATTTTAATGTACTAAATTATATTAATATATTTTCTAATTTTGAAACAACCTGTCATTCTTGGAATAAATACAAGATAGTAGATATTTTTCCTTATGTATTACTGAGTTTGGTTTGCTAATATTTTCCGTAGGATTTTGGTATCTATGTTCTATGAGAGAGATTTGTTTTCTTGTTTTGCCATTCTCTAGTGGGTTGAAAACAAGATTATCTTGGGCTCTACAGGTGATATTGAGGTGTGGGGGGGTGATGTTCCTTTTTTTACATTTCTGAAAGAACATGATTATTGTTATTATTCAATAGTCACAAAACTCACTTGTAAAAATTTGGGATCCTGGTGTTTTTGTGGGAAGATTTTATCTTCATTTTTTTTTTTTTTTTTTTTTTTTGTGGTATGCGGGCCTCTCACTGTTGTGGCCTCTCCCGTTGCGGAGCACAGGCTCCGGACGCGCAGGCTCAGCGGCCATGGCTCACCGGCCCAGCCGCTCCGCGGCATGTGAGATCTTCCCGGACCGGGGCACGAACCTGTGTCCCCTGCATCGGCAGGCTGACTCTCAACCACTGCGCCACCAGGGAAGCCCTATCTTCATTTTAAAAATGACATCTATTTAAAGAGAAACATATTTTAGAACCAAATACATTTTCATTTTCTTCCAGAATTGATTTTAATAATTTTTATGTATCTAGGAATTTTCCATTTCACCTGAACTTTAAATATTTTTGACATAAAATTATTCATAATATTCTTTATATTTTTGTGTCCTGTTACATTTATAGTCATGTCTTCCTTTTAATTCCTAATGTTGTTTATATTTGGTTCCTTTCTTTTGCTTTAATTTTTTTCCAGAGGCTTGCTAATTTTATTAGTCATTTTGCTTTATTGTTCCTCTTTTGTTTTCCCTTTCATTAATTACCACTCTTAAGAGCATTATTTTCTACTGTGTAATTTGGATAATTCTGTTTTTCCTTAACTTCTAATTTTGGGTTTTTAACTCATTAATTTTTTGCCTTTTTTCTGATGTAATCCTATAAGTCTATATATTTCCTTCTAAATACTGCTTTTACTGCATCCACAGATTTAGTAAACAGTATTGTCACTATCATCCAGAATTAAGAATTTCTCATTTACAGGGCTATTATTTATTTTAAAGTATATTTAAATTTTTGTTGTTATTGATGATTAAGAGGTAGAAAATATGGGATTAAAATTACAGAGATTAAGATTAGAGGCAAAAATTTGAGAGTAATACTCATAGAGCTGATATTTGAAGTCATGGAATGGATACATTGGTCACTCTGGCAAATGTGGAGTGAGAAAAGAGCCAAGAAATGACTCTAAAAGACTCTTGGGAAATTTTCTGTTTGTCTATAATTTTTTAATTTGCAGAAATTTATCTTTATTCCCCTACAGTATTAAAATAACCCTTTAGCTGAGCTAAGAGAGAGATGGTCTTTCCCTTGGAGAAACAGCATGCAATTGGCTAAAAAGGCTAATTTAGTTCTCTGGAAACAGAAATAAAAATTCTTCATTATCTTTTACAATTTTCCAATTTAAAATATTTCTGTTGCAGTGGGATCAAGGAAGCCATTTGCCCTAAAGAGGTGTCTGCCTCAGCTTTTAGCAACTTTATTTTCTGTAACCAGTATCTCGTCCATTAAGTCGAAGTTTCACTTCTTAGTACCTGATTCATAGAATGTTAGAAATGGAAGGGATCTTTGAAGTCACCCAATCCAACCCCCTTATTTTGCATTTGAGGAAAATGACACCAGAGGAATAGAGTGACTTAATTTTTCATTGCTATTTCTTCAATAGCCCTATTTTCCTCATTCTTACATCCTACTATGGACACTACTTTTTCAGATCCCAGCCCTTTGGCCGTTCCTTCAGAAATCTTCCTTTAGCTTCCTGTCAACCAACCTTTATGAATTTGCATAGAATAATGGAAACAGAATCTCCCTAGGTTTTATTTATTTTAATTTGGATATTTTCACATTTTAAAAAAAAATGTGACTATTTGATAAAAAGAGTGCCCCACCCACTAGGCTATAAGCCCCATCAACACTGCACTTATAACCTCTGACACATGATACTTGTTCACTAACTGTTGTCAGGCTGGACTTGAAACCCAGCTACGAATTCTGTATTTTTTAAAGGTATCAGTTTGTATCATCAATAGAAACTCTTTGCAATATATTTCTAACATAAAGTTGTTTTCATCTCTATCAAAATTAGGCCCATATGTATAAACACCTTAATAAGTTTTCAACAAACTGAAGTCAATAAAAATGAATAATGATAAGACATTAGATTCTCATTAACTTATTGAAGTCTTGCTAGTTTCTAAAAATTTGTTATGTTGATTTATTTGACATTTTTCTGTGTTGAAACCAGTTAGGTCATTAAAAATGAAGTTGAATTTATGATTAGCCTTATTTTCTGATTTGTGTTTAGTTTTAGAATAATTATTTATAGCATAATTGAAAAATTCTTAAAACAAAATCATACTTTCCTTGCTAATCAAAATATAACATCTTTTTTTAATCTAGAAGGCATTGCTTACACTGATGATATTATCACCATCATTACCTACATTACTGAGTGCTTGTATATAAACCCTGTGCTACATTTATAAACTTATAGTACTAGATTGTAAGCACTTTCCATTTAGTATAAAAAAGATTCTCATTGGTCTCAAGGAATGTATAATCAAAAGGGAAATACAACAAGGGAGATGTAAATAATAAATTAACTTAAGTCATTTAGAAAAAAGATGGGTGTAAGAATAAATACACTGGAATAATAGAAAATTGCCATTGCCATCTAACAGCTCTGTAGTTCTCTAGGTATTGTTGACTCTAGTTCCTTTTGGTTTTTTATATATATAAAAACTATTCAATAGATGCACGTAATAGATTTCATATGTTCCAATTAAAAAAAAAACAGGAACAGTTTACCTCAATTGTGACAATTTATTATAATGGTACAAAAAGCAGTAGGAAAAAACAAGTAAGAGTATTAACAGTTGCAACGTCCATCAGGACCAATATTAGCTCTAATAGGCCAACTATAGGTAGGTGTGACATCAGGAGCTCTTTATATTGTTAATTCAGTTATAGTCACATGTCTGCTATTCTGCTGCTAAATAACTAAATGGAATTTGAACCCATTCTTTACATAATAAAGCCTTGATATTTTCCCCATAAAGTCTTAAATAAAGCTTTATTTATTGGGGGACGTACTCTGCTCCATTAAAAATAGCGATATAATTCACATTATTCTGTAATATGTATAAAAACTTATGAAACTGAAGGTTCCACATTGAAACTTCAATTCCAAAACCACTTGAGAGGAACAAACTTAACTCTCATGGAAGAGTTGTGCTACATTTTTATGCTTGTTCTTGTGTTAGATTTTTATACTTATGAGCATCTAAACATCCATTCTTGTCACAAAGGCAGTCTTCACCAAACATCTGCAGAAACATTTGGAATGCTATTGTTATGAGAGGAATTGTCCAAGTGTGCATGCTTTTATAACATACCATTATGGTTGGATTGATAGTCTTGAAAAAAAGAATTCTGAAAACAGTGTAATTCACTGTCTTAATCATCTGTCACTGTATATTAGATAAAATGACTTGTTTATCATAGAATTCTTCAGAATGGAAATGTGAGTTGTCTTCTAGGATTGCAAGTGTTATGTCACCTGAAAAACTGCTCACTGCAATCAACTTATTTGCTGAGGAAAGCATTATAAACTCTAACAAGGACTCTAGCTATCTGTAAATCATTCTTTCCTTTTTACTCTTTTTTAAGCAAGGATTATGTTACCCATAATGTTCACTTGCTGTCCCTCACTCCCTCCATTATATTTGCTAAAACACAATGCAGATTTTCATTTTTAAACGTATCTTCACATTACATTGTACCTCCTACTTCCTTTATGAATATCAGTTCTGAAAATGGAATAAGGTAGAACACCTCTTTTGAATTCAAATATATAACCACATAGACCCTATTTAATTATGGTGCCACCATGTAAATCAATAAGTAATGTCATCTTTTCCATAATTAAAAATAATACAATTTTTATTTGTATAATCCTGTTAGAGAAATCTATAGTTTAAAACAACCAATTAAATATAGCTGTTAGTTACGCGAGCTGCGATCTGGTATTACAAGTAAAAAGGATGTGAATAACAAAAGAGCCAGGCAGAATGAACTATTTTCTGATTGACTTAGGTTTGAGTGATTCCACTAAAACAGGTTTAATGAATGGCAGTCTTTCTGTCTTTCAGATAGGTTTTCCTTAAAATAGAAGTAAAACAATTACTGAGTAATTATTGATATGTTTTGGAGAATGATCATGACCTAAGCATTGCACTGAATTTTAAAACTTTCACCGAGTTAAATCAAACAACTTAGAAACTTTAAAAGTTAAACTAAAAGAACTTTCAGTGTGATTTTTAAACAAATGTTTATATAAATTAATTAATTAATAATTTGAGAAAATAATTTGAGTATTTAATCATTCTATGAGGTTATTGAGAATGTTAATTTTGCATAATTAATGTCAAAATTCCTGGGCCTACTTTGTTAGGCAGCCAGTCTGTTTTACCCCTCCTATTTATTCCCTTTCTACCAAATCTCACTTGTTCATACCTTTTCAAACCCAGTCTTTTGTTTAGCATCACACAGCTCTCTCAATTTTACATGCTTCTTGGGGTGTGTGTGTCTGGATCTTGCCCATATTTAACCATAAGGTTTTGCCTACATGTGTTTCCTGATTCATTAAAAAATAAATTAAAATATTAAATACTATGTGCAATGCACTGTGTAATTTGCAGTGGTGCGTGGGAAGACATGAGGAAGGCAGTCTCTGCCATCTAAAATCAGTGTAAAAAAGGCAGATAAAGGATAAACACACACACAAACACAAAACATACAAAACAAGGTGGTACAAAACACTTTTTACTGATCAGGAACCGTAAATATGTGTGTATTGTTTAATATATATATATACATATATACACGTGCATTTTTGCAATGTGTCGTATTTGTGTATTAGTTTCTATCTTTAAGTAGGGACATATCCTATGCAAGTATATTTTCATCTGTGTATGATGCTTAGTTGAGTGGGAGTTTCTGTGTCCGATTGTATGCCTATGTGTGTTGGTTTCTCTTTATTGAAATCACATCTGCTACACATGTAAATCTCACTTAATGAGGAAGATATATTTATCTAGATAAATATATTATCTAAATAAATTATCTAAATTATCTAAATATATTATTTATATATTTATGGGTAAAAACTAGGATGAGCTGAGATGTAAAAGAATGTAAAATCAAAACAAATCTTCAGTGTTTTTATGTCTTGAATCTGCCCTGAGGGTCTTCTCACTGAGATGAAATAAGGCTTCTAAATGTATCTTTTCTTAATTAAAAGGCTGCTGTTATTCTGTGTAAAATTAATATATATTCTTTGTATGAGAATAGGTATTTCTGAGTTGAGATTTTTAAGCCTGGAGCCTCCATGTTCTGATAGGCTGTAAGTATTCTGAGCCAATGAGAAACCAGTCCCTGGAGTAAGGGAGGGAAAGATCAGGTAAAGCTGGAGGGGAATCACAGGGCAAAATTGTACCCACATTGTGCATTCTGCTTTCCCACTCCACCCCCAGGTGAACTTCCCATCCAATCACGGAGCAAACATCCAGCAAATGGCAGCCTCCTACACCTGCCATCCCACTCTCAGGCCTGCCCTCCATTCCTTGGGAGCTTACTGGTCAAAGGGAGAATAAATTAGGAATGTTGCTCTGAAGGAGAGGGGAGAGGGTCAAAAAGACTGAGCAGGGCGTCCTTAGCCACCTTGAACTTGAACACTGGCTCCTTTCTGTAGGTGGATAAATTTATTATCCAGATGAGCTTGGTAAATCTCCCCAGATTGGTTCTGCACCATCTTTCTCTCTAGCTTAGTTTTCCCCAACAGCCTTGCAGCCATGGCTCTGCTGCCTGTCATTACATTATAACAATTATTACGAAAGCTAAGTTGGGAATGTAAGGATTTTTATTAATAATAACTCTGTAAAATAGAAAAACATAAGGTGAATTCTCTGTGTGAGGCGAGGCATGCACTAGCCTCATGAGGAGAGTAGAACAATGTGCAATGAAAAATAATTCTAGTTCAGGTTCTTTAAGATGTGTCATAAAAGTCTAGGGACATGACTTTGGGAGTTGAGGAAATAACTGTAATTCTGGAAGAATCAAAGATCATGCCATCATGTGACATTTTTTAGAAATTATGTGAGGGCAATTAAAATAGCATGATAAGTGGATTACATAAACAAGTTGACCTGAATGTATTGTAATTCATAGATACAATTAAGAAGAAAGCAGTTTTTTTTTAATCTCTTAAAATGCCTTAAAATAAGATATCAAAATACAATCATGCCAAATGAACCAAAATGCACTTAAAATCTATGTTTACACATAATGACTGGTTTGCAGGCAAGATTTAGAATAAATTTTGCACATTAAGAAATTTTAAAGACTTCATATCACGTAGAAACTGCTAATGTGTTGTTTCATTATCTCTCTGCTTAAATGTTAATAGTATATTCCCAAAAGTAAAGACCAATAAACTGGAATCCATAAAAGTTCCCTGTGGTGTCCGCGTGTTATTGTATTTTTCCCTTTAAATATAGATTTTTATCTATCCTAAAGAAAGCAAAACTTAAAAATACCACCTAGCAGTCCTTTGAAAAACAGGCAGTTTGACCAAAATACTGCATTTATTTGAAGACTACAGTTTGTTTACCATTTAATTTTTCTTCTACTTTCCCCATCGTATCACATAATCAGTTTGAGAATTATCTTTTTTATTTGTTTGACTTTTGGACTCTATCAGTGCTTCACAGCTTAGGTAATAAAATAAGTTTCTTATATGCAGTGCTTAGCAAGATCATATCAAGAAAGGGCAAAATTAAAGAAAACAATCTGTTATAAGTTGATTTCTGTATAGTTGCATTTTCTCAATTTTTTCATAGTTCTAAATAAGTATTTTATGAATAGTGCTAAAGTGTTAACTCTCTAAATCCTTAAAGAAAAAATATAGTAAGTGCCCATGTACAAAATCAGTGAAAAGTGCTTCCCTGGTGGCGCAGTGGTTGAGAGTCCGCCTGCCGATGCAGGGGACACGGGTTCGTGCCCCGGTCCGGGAAGATCCCACATGCCGCGGAGCGGCTGGGCCCGTGAGCCATGGCCGCTGAGCGTGCGCATCCGGAGCCTGTGCTCCGCAACGGGAGAGGCCACAACAGTGAGAGGCCTGCGTATCGCCAAAAAAAAAAAAAATCAGTGAAAAAATGACTGAAATCATGAGAAAAATTAAAACTTGTTTTTTATTTCAATATCTATGTTTTTTCTCCCAAAGATTCCAGTTTACTTATTTTAATATTACTTTATTTTAAAAATAATTTTGAAACCAGTGATTATTGAATGATTATTATGTGTCAGGTGACCTACTACATGCTTTGTATTCCATATAATTTACATTCTTACAAAATCCACACAGTAGAGTTTGTTTGACTATCTTCACTTTACAAATGAGGGAATTATATCTTAAAAGGTTAAGAAACTTGACATAGTCATACAACTTACAACTGTCAGAGCTAGAAATTAAACCTAGATACTATCTCAGAGTTCAAGCTTTATCTCCCAATTTATTATACCATGAGATACCAGTTTTGTTTTGTTTTGTTTTGTTTTTAAGGAATCTAATTGATCAGTTGTTTCTGAGGGATTGTATTAATTCATTATTAATGTTATGATGTAAGGTTTTTTTTTTAATGTTTCCATGTAATGAGACATTTTAGGTAGGTGACATTTTGTGTGATGTCAGCATATCAAAGATGATTAGTGAGCAGTAGCATCTTTATACTTGTCTCCTATAAGTAGCCTAACCTAGAGAATTCTATCTCAGTGCTAAAATTATTTTGGTACAGGAGACTTCAAATTATATCAGATAAGTACGTTTTTGCTTTAAGAAGCCTGATGTGCTGGAAAGACCAAAAAAAAGATAAAATTATTGAAAGTGGATTCTAAATCAGTTTTTTACAACTTGCCATACTGCCAGACATTTAATGGATGTGTTACAAATATAACATTGAATTAGTGAACACATTAATTAATTTAAAAGATTACTGTATAGAACCTTTTATTTTTGATCATTTATGAATCTTTGTTTTTGAATTTTTTTGGTAAGTGAAAGAAAAGCTAACTCATTGTTGCTTAATCAGAGTTGATGTTGGGAGTGGGGCTGACTTCAGGCAGCTGGATTTAGAAATCAACAAAGCTCTCAGTTTTTGGCATCTCTCTATTTTTTTGGCTCTGCTTTTTGCTGTGTTTGGCTCATCTCTGGCTCTGCGTGATAACCACATGGCACCCTACATCCTCCTAGATTTCAGTCCAAAGGCAAATACCCCTTTTTCTTTCCCAGAGTCTACAGCAAATGACTCATGGTGTACTCTTGGTTTTTGTAGGGCAAATATACACTATGAACCAATCACAGTGGTTAAGAAAATGGTAGTCCTGAGCTAAGTATAAGTAAATTCCACCAAATGTATTAAATGTGAGGACGAATGTTTTCCCACAGAGAGAAACTGGGATGTGTTTTCATGAAGGATGAAAAGATGCTCCTTGACAAAAACAATGGTCATCTACTGTAGCCTTCAAGAAGAATATGTATGACTGTATTCGTTTAGGGATTATAATTTTTAATTTTTAAAATGCCTAATTCTTATTAGTATCAGGAAAATAGGTGTTCATATGAAAGAGAAAAATTTGGTCTCAAAATGCTATTAATTTTGTAAACCAACAAGGTATACATACTATCATCTACCATACTTTGATAGGGTATCATAAAGAATCATAACTTATTTTGGTGTCCTAATTTAATGAAGAATGTGCAGTGTATGCATCTGTTTCATTGTTAGTTCTGTACTTCTTGTGATCCTGATTTTAATTTATCTTTTTATTTAGTACATAGGAATTTCTATATCAATCCACAGTGAGTACCAGAATATGAACTTGTGGGAACTCAGTGAAATAGAACTTGATCAGTTTAAATCTTTTTAAGCATTTCTGTCTGGCTTTAATAATGTACAATTAATATAAAAAAAATTTAGATTTTATCAGTTAGTCAGGATCTGTTGACCTAGTTTCAAAAGTTGGTCTCTTGGGCATGATGGACGTAATTGGAACTCCTGTTAAGTTTTTCCATTTTAATGAAAATATTAAATGACTTGTAGAGTAGCATGGTGAATTTGCTGCCCAGATCTCAAAGGGCTAAGCTATGATTTCATTCTGCTGTCTTCTACTATTTTATTCTCAACATTTATAAAGTTTATTAAAATGATTTCAGTCCTTTGACTCTGTTTTCAATTCATTGCTTTCTAGGATGACTTGAGTTTTTATTTTATTTTCATAATTTTCTCTTTATAATTGAAAGCTGCAAAAGAGAACAATAGAGAATGGAAAATAAAAATGCACTGATTATTTCTGTGGTTTTGCTTTTCTGAACTATGCATTGAATAAAGCAATATAAGGTGATATGCTTGGGACTACAAAGAGCTCTTTGTTTTAAAAAAAGAAGTTCTAATTATTAGTTTCAAAATATTACTAACTGCAGTTAATTTTAAAAGTAGTTTTAATGTTTTCTGGTAGAGGAAAAATCAAATACAATTGAAAGTACATTTTAATATTTAGGGTGTGCCTTTAGAATAAAATAATAGTTACTGAATACACTTTTTTTACTTGGAAGTTTTAAAGCTTTTTATTTGGGCTATTGGCACTGTATATCTTTCTGACATTATTTTCAATATTTTGTGCCTCTACACTAATTGCTTTCATATATAAAAGTAAGAGAGGGTACAGGATAAGAAGCAAGGACAAAATTAAGTCTAATCAGAAAGTACAAGTTTTAATTCTGCATTCCCATGTCAATATTCACCTGTTTCACTGCATAAAAGTGAGTTGGCTTAAAATCCAATTATTAAAACTGTTCATTAAGTAAATTTATCTTAAGATATATTGGATGGATTTTTGGAGAAAGAAAATGTCCAACTTTACCAATTATTAATATATTCACTTTTATTTTATCAGTTGATAAATACATCCAGTGTTTATTGTATGCCTTAGATCAAACAGGTACCATCCTAAGTGACCTCTCTATACAATATCTTATTTGATGTTTACAATATCCCTGCAAGGTCAGTAACAGTGTCCCATTTTATAGATGAGAGGTACTAAGTTTTCCAGGAGGAAGCTTGCCTGAGGTCACATAAGCATTGGGGTCAGAATTCAAATTTATGATATGGAATCTAAAGCCTGCTTTTAAATCTGTATTGACCCATATTTTCCCCAAATGTCTCCAAAATCTAAATCCTTAAGTAACTTTTTTTATGAAAGATAAATATTTAGTAAAATGTATAAACAATATTTTAAGGTATTGTAGACATTTACAAGGAGAAACATTATAATTTAAAATGGATGATTTTATAGATAACCCAATTATTAGAAGGAAAAAGACTAACAAAAACTTATTATTTAATATTCTAAATATGATATAAAGCTACAACTATTCTGAGAAATCTGATGTAAAATATCTATTAAATGTCAAGATATTTTATTCTTAATATTTGAGGTTTATTTAAAAAATGTAATAGAAATAATTAAAACTTATGAGGGTTAACTGTGTCAGGTACCACTCTAAGCACTTCACATGTATTGACAGTGTTAATAGTCACAGGAATGTCATAGGACAGTTAATATTATCATACTCATTTTCAGATGAAGAACCTAAAGCCTAGAGAGGTTTAGTAAATTAAATTAATAAGGTCCCACAGTTAAGTGAGTAGCAGGGCTAGAATTTAAACCTAGGCAGCCTGATGTATTAACCACTACCTTATACTGCTGTATCTAACGAGTAAGTGCTAATACCTTGAAAAGTTAGCAAAATATAAGGATTAAAGTAAATAAAACTATTTTTTACCACAGTGTTAAACGTGTTGAAATTTCTCAGATCATTCCATGTCTATAATAAATTCAATACTAATTTTATTTATTTTACTTCCAGGATGTCACGCCCCTTCATTTTGTCCCCATAAAAACAAAACGAAACAGAGATAGATTACTCAGCATCTCATTTTGTGATAATGATTTAGTTCTATTGTTCTCATCATCTAACAAGAAATTCCTGATTCAGGGTAGAGTTCTACATATATAACTCATTAAAAATAATTTCATATTTTTATCTAATATGTATCAATTACATGTAAGTTATAATGTTTTATTTCCAGACATAGTTATATATACTTTCCATAGATACTTTCCCCACTGATAAATGAATTTTTCTTTTTATTCATTTTATTTGGCTTCCATGCACAAGAATTATGTGAGTCATGCTTTTCCTTAGGTATATTCAGGTTGTCATTCAAACATTTTGGTTAATTCACTACTTGACACCCCAATGTTTTGGAAGCTAACAAAAGTCACTGTGGGTACTTATTTATTAATTAGCTAACATCTTGTAAAATAATGCATTTAAAATATATGTTACAAATTTATACAAACATTCATTATTGCCTATTTGGTAGTAGAAACCCTACAATAATAATAAAGATTAACCCTTTTTTTCTCTCTTGCCAAATTTCATATGAAAATTTCCTTGTCTTTTATTTCAGCACCTGAACCAACACTTAGAACATAGTATGTGCTCAATAATCATTTTTTAAAAAGCTTAAATTGTATTTAACTCTATGATTTAAAAACCTTTCCTCATTAACTGAAATATAATTGCACTTTCTCTGCTTAACATCTCTTTCTGCTTTAGCAGAATTTCTTCCCTTTGCTTAGAAAATTAATAAAAAATGATTCTTGTGTCAGAACAGCCTTTGAGCAAAAAACAGTGAAAATAAACCAAATATACAATGATTTAGCGTTTTATAAAATGTATTTTCCAGAGATAAAGTAAATCCTCTCTTGTACTTATCTCTATGCCATTATGCCCCAAGTGTAGAATGAGTAACTTGGATTATAGCAGAGATGATTGTGGTTGTTTTGGATTTATGGAATATTGATTTATAGAGGGATACTCTAATTTCCTTGAGCAATATCTAATATCTCTTCTGATCTATCCATCATTTCCTCTGATAAGTTCTTACTGTGCAGATTATAGGTCTTTATCATTTTCACACATTCAACCTCCTTCTTTAACAAAGAGAGAAGAGACACTAGACTGAGACATTTACTAGGCAATATTACTTATCTAGAATTTAATACCAGCTTTTTTATGGTATTTATATTTTATGATTATGGTCTATTTGTGGCAAGCTCCTCTGGTTTTCCATTTATGACTGTGAAATAAGTTTTCCTCTTCAAATACATATGAATTAAAATGTGGTTTATTTAAGAAGTGTAAAAGTAAATAATAGTTCAGTGATATGGTATTTGAAGGTAATATGTGAAAGATTGACGTTTGGGAGACTTAGCTATATATCAGTAGAATAATCAGCATAATAATTATGATATATAAATATGTACATTCTAGAGCATAATAATGATTTCCTCCAATTACTAATGAGGAAAGAAAAAGTAACAGTAATGTAATAGCATATATGTGGTAATGGACATAGCTTGTAAGCGGTGTTGAATATTGGAAAATTCACCATGCCATTGAATAGAAAAGACATTTACTGGAAAAAGAGTGAACTATTTTAGGTACTTGTAGAATTTTTCTTAGTTTTAAAATTTTGTTTGCTTTTTAATCACAAATGTAAGAGTCCACAAAAGAAAGTAGAAGAGGATAAAAGAGAGTTCATTTTAAGAGACACTGAATGGAATTTAGATTTTCTTGAGTTATAGTATAACTGCTACCTGGGAGAAACTACTTTAAAATTAAATGCAATCACAGTAATACCAGGGAAAAGATAATGATATATTTCTTATATCTATACATGCAAATGTTTATATATTAATATTGGGGGCCAAAATTGGTATATTCAAAATATATGAACTATAAAGATAAATTAACTATTTGACATGATTATTCAATAAGAAGAGGTCTTATGTAATTAGACCGACTTCCTAAATGTTTATGGGCAGTAAGTATGTGCCAACTTACATAGAAAATATTAATCAACCATACGGCCTCTCTGAGGATTGAAAAGAAATCAGCGTAAGCTGTTAAAATCTTATACATACTATGTTCCTGGCAGTTATTACTTTCTTGATTGTTTCCTGAGATTGTTGAAAATCTTTATTGGCAATATGATTATCTCAAAGTACAAATTATTTTCAATTAATTATTATTGATTAAGATAGAGTAGTATAATGAATTGGACTTTTGCTTTGTAACTAATAGATTTATTTATTTATTTGTTGAGCAATTTTAGGTTTACAGAAAAATTGATTGGAAAGTGCAATGTTGCATATATCCCATTACCATCTCCCCAATTTCCCTGATTATTAACATCTTGCATTAGTGTGGTACATTTGTTACAGTTGATGAGCTAATACTGATACGTTGTTGTTAGCCAAAGTCCATACGTTAAGTTAGTGTTCACTCTTGGTGTTGTATAATACATTCTATGTGTTTTGACAAATGTATAGTGATATGTATCTACCATTACACCATAATAATTTCACTTCCCTAAATATCCCCATGCTCCATCTATCCTCCCTCAAACCATTGATCTTTTTACTGTCTTCATAGTTTTGCCTTTTCCAGAATATCATATAGTTGGAATGTATGTAGCCTTTTCAAATTGGTTTCTTTCACTTAGCAATATGTGCTTAAGGTTCCTGCATGTCACATCATGATTTGATAGCTCATTTCTTTTTATCATTGAATATTCCATTGTATGGAAGTACCACACTTTATTTATCCATTCATCTGTTGAAGAACATCTTGGTTGATTCTGTCTTGGTTGATTCCATCTTGGTTGATTGTTTTGGTAATTTTTGTTATAAGCGTCTTTGCGCAGAATTTTGTGTGGACATAAGTTTTCAACTAATTTGGGTAAATATCAAAGAGTGGTATCATTGGATCATTTGGTAAGAATACATTTAATTTCATAAAAAACTTCCAGACTATCTTCGAAAGTGGCTGTACCATTTCTCATATACATTATGTACAAGTATGCACACCAGCATCCACTTATTTGTCTCTCCAATTTGGGGGAAATATATTGCCTTGTGACCTCACTTTCCTGGTGTATCTAAGAAGAGTTGTTGATTGTCCATTTGCTCAGTTTTTATCTTGTTGTAAGGGTGAGAATGACAACCTCCAGGGTATGTGAATGGAACTCATGAATTAGAGTTTTGAAATATAAATTTATGGTATTACTTTTGTTTGTTTTACCTCCTATTTAACCTTTTATTTAGCTTTTAAAGATGGGGTCTCTTTTTGTAATAAAATATACTGCAAAAGAAATTTAGATAATCTACCAATTTGCATTGTGTTAAATGTTCAGATGTTTTCCCAACACAATGAAAAATTAAACATAAAAATTCCATACTTACAAGTTGGCTATTATAATAACACTGAAAGCCTCCTTTACTTGCAAGATGAAAGCCCATTTAAATTTTATTGTTCTTTTTACAAATTTTAAATTTTGAAGCCTGAGATATTAAAGTTCCTCTGTTTAGTATAATTTAAATGCCTTTTCTGGCATACTCATGAACAATATTAACTTGCTGTATAAAAATAGGGAACATCTATCACCAGGGGACAGTGCCCTATAGATATTTTTCTTATAGTGGAAGAAAGTTTTAATTTGTTTATTTTCACACTTACTATGTATTGATTTGAGCATTTTTGCCGTTTAGAAATTTGAATACAGGATGGGGATGGTGTAAACACTGACAAAAGACAAGGATCAATTTGAGATTTAGGATAATTGAAAAATATTAATAATACTAATAAATATGGAAGTATAAATTCTTGGCAAATTCAAGACTATTAATATTATTGTCATGTTGATATTTTATGGTATGCACACAATAGGCTACTTTGTCAATGGTGTTGCACTGGTTGATTTCAACATCAAAAATTTGCTTTGATAGAGAGCATAAGAAAAAAAATTACCCTCAAAGCTGATGTTATTATTTTATATAGGGAGTAAAATAAATATAAAGTGTATTTGTAGAATTAAATAATTATTGCTAAAGATTAAAAATTCCACAGTGTTCAAGGATACAGGATTTTGAGGGGTTTTAATATGGATCTTGCATGCATGTACTATTTATAGCCCATCTTGTTTTAAGTAAGCTTTAAGCTGCTTGTCAAAATACTGACTGCTTTAGATAGGCCTGAGGTGATGTGTCCTCTGGTTGTTTGCTTCCCTGTGTTGAACTGAAGAAAGGAAGGGAATCCATAACGTGGAAAAAAAATATTTCCTTCCTGATACCATCTACACAATATATTTTGTCCTCATGACCGGGCCATTTTAGAACTATACATCAGTGATATATAGTACTGAATTTACTTTGTATTTTCTTTTCTGTGTAAAATATTCAAGTAAAAAGTATGGCTGGAAGGTTACTAAACTATCCCCATAATTCTACTACTTGTTAGCTGAAATAATTTTAACTCATAAATATTTTAATTTTAAAATATCCTTAATTTTTGAGTTTCTTCCCTTAGTATTCCTTTTGAATATTGAGATAAGTAAAGACTTTGTTTTTGTTTGAAATTCTTTTGAGTACTAATTATTGATTTGCTGAGGTATAAAATGAATTCTGACATACAAATAATATTTGCTTCAAAAATGAATGAATGTTACACTGTGATGAGTTATGTTAACTTTAAATTTTGTTGTTATCAAATCATTGGAGAAAATGCAATATGGGGATATTTTTGCCCTGTTGATTGTCTTAGGTATAGTCTTATTTAAAAGAGTTTCAAATGCTAATAAGAAAAATAGTATGCAGAAACTTATTCCAGATTAACTTTTACATTAATTTAAATATGTGTTATTATATTGAGATAACTGATTTTTTCCATTGTTTCAATTTTTTAGGGAAAATATCCATTTGTCTTGTTTTTGTTTAAACTTGTCTTTCTTTGAGTTTGCTAATCTGAAGTTAATTATTTGGTGAGCCCTCTAACATATTCTACTGGAGTTAACAATTGCCTGTAATATAACTGAGGATGTTCTGATTAGGTTATATGCAGTGGGAAGCACTGAAACACCAGTGGTATAAAATCAGCTTAAGACAATATTTTTGACTTGATAATAGCTATGTAACAGTTTATACACTTGAATACTTTTGGTTTTCCTATAAGGATTACCAATACTTGAAATTTAGCAGTGTTGCTCATTTTATAGTGTGCTTAAAAAGGTCTGCTTAAAAAAAGGGACTCATCATAGTGGTCATACGGTTTCCCATACAATGGTCAATACTGGATTCTTAGACCGAATAATTGATGCTATATATTAATGGTAACAGATGTAATTGCTCCACTATGAGAAATATAAAGTGAAATAAGAGGTTAACCACTTGAGAGGCAATTCACTTAAACTAACAAAATGTATTGAGCATCTACCATGTGCCACCACCCTTCTGGCCACTGGAGATGCAGAAATGAACACGAGATAAGGATTTCCTGTACCCTTAGAGCTGAAGTCTAGAGGAAGGATGCGGGGTAGACTGTAATCAAACATAAGAATACACAATCTGGTAATATTCAGTGCTGTGTGGAAAAATTAAGCAGTGGATGGGGAAAAGGGTGAGAGAAAGCTGTATCAGATAGGGGAGTCAGGAAATTCTCCCACAGAGACAAGAATGAAGGGGGAGAGGGAGCCAATATGAAAGTCTGGGGAGCAGCGTTCCTCACAAAAGCAACAGCAAATGCAGGGGCAGTGCTCGGCATCCAATGTGAAACAATGACTGGTACGTGTATGGTGCCAAAGGCTGGTACCTATTGAAATTGTATGAATATTGCATTGTTTTAGAATAGTTTTCTGTGTGTTTTTTTTTAAGGTAAATTCAAAATAGCTTGTGAGGTATTACTTGTTATTAATAATGGAAAACAACAAAATCTAAAATGATAAGCATCTCAGATCTCATAATTTGGTTGAGGAGGGGGTGTCAGCCTATAGAAAAGGACTGAGAAATCTTGCTTTGCTGTAGTAAGAAAAAAGGCAAAATAATCTTCACTTCGCTTGAGGAAATTACATGATGCTGATTATTGGGAATAATCTCATGTCCAGCAATAAACATCAACAAGAATAGTAGTCATAGTAGTACTAGCAGGGGCAGTGACAATGGTGGTTGTGGTCATTTTAGTGCTAGTAGACAGACTTGAAAGAGTACCATCTATGTGCTAGGAACAGCATCAAGTGAGAACTTACCTGATCTCTTTTATTTCCCCAAACAAACTTTAAGGTATATGCCAATTTTATCCCTGTTTTACAGGTGAAGATACTGAAGCTAGCAGAGTTAAGTAGCTGTCTTAAGTATCAGAAAATTTTCAGAGTGAGGACTCAAACTCTGCATCTAACCCCCCCAGTCTACGCTATTTTTTGGATAATTTTATAAATTCTTTTAAAAATTTAACTACAGTTGATTTACAACATTGTGTTAGTTTTAGGTGTTCAAATTCTTTTTCATTATAGGTTATTACAAGATACTGAATATAGTTCCATGTGCTATAGAGTAAATCCTTCCTATTTTATATATAGCAATATGTATCTATTAATCCCATACTCCTAATTATGCTATACTATTTTTAAGGCAAGGTATCACATTTTGATTAATCATATAGTGGCATCAGTTTGAAATTTAAAATTGAAAGAGTACATAGAAAGGGGTTTTTAAATCTTTTTTTAAATTGAATTACAGTTAATGTACAATGGTGTGTTAGTTTCAGATGTGTGTGTGTGTATGTACACATACGTATATACATTCTTCTTGAGTCTTTTCCATTACAGATTGTTACAAGATACTGAGTATAGTTCCCTGTGCTATACAGTGGGTCCTTGTTTATCTATTTTATATGTAGTAGTGTGTATGTGTTACTCCCAAACTCTTAATTTATCTCTCCCCCCCATCCCCTTTGGTAACCATAAGTTTGTTTTGTCTGTGAGTCTATTTCTGACAGACTCACAGACAAAGAGAACCTGATTCCACCAGCAAAATCTTCTTTCTCAATATCGCCTTGGCTATTTGGGGTCTTCTGTGTTTCCATACAAATTGTAAAAGTTTTTGTTCTAGTTCTGTGAAAAATGCCATTGGAAATTTGATAGAAATTGAATAGAATCTGTAAATTGCCTTGGGTAGTATGGTAATTTAAACAACATTGATTCTTCCATTCTAAGAACATGGTATATCTTTCCATCTGTTTGTGTCATCTTCAATTTCTTTCATCAATGTCTTAGAGTTTTCAGCGTACAGGTCTTTGCCTCCTTAGGATTCTTTTTGATGTGATGGTATATGGGATTGTTTCTTGAATTTCTCTTTCTGACCTTTCGTTGTTAGTGTATAGAAATGCAACAGATTTCTGTGTATTAATTTTGTAACCTGCAACTTTGCCAAATTCATTGATGAGCTCTGGTGGTGTTCTGGTAGCATCTTTAGGATTTTCTATGTATAGTATTATGTCATCTGCAAACAGTGACAGTTTAACTTCTTGTTTTCCAATTTGGATTCCTTTTATTTCTTTTTCTTCTCTGACTGCTGTGGAACTCTGAGTTTTATAGCTGGCTATGCTATATATTTGATGTGTGAGAAAGACACTTCTTTATGCTGAGTCTGAAAAATGAGCATACCAGTGCCATTTTTCTTCCAGATTTGTTCTGATAAACAAATGAGTAAATGTGTATAAAATAATATAAAACATTATTTTTAAATTATTTAAACTCAGTATACCTTCAGATAACTCTTTTCAAAGCTATTCAATGTGTTATGTGCTGAGGGTAAAAACAGGAATTGTTTAGAGACCAGCTTTCAAGCAACACCAATAAATAAGTAAATTAAATTATGGTCTATATAACTGTGCAAGAAAAAAGAAAAAAAGGATGTCAGACAACCATTCAGGTTTAATGAACATAGTAGACATATGCAATTTTTTACTACCAAGCTACACTCTTCTGGGAGAAGATCCATTTCTTTAGTAATCCCAGATCCCTGAATTTTGTACAGGGCTTCCTCTACCCTTGGGCTCCAGGAATACACACTATAACTCAGGCTCAGCCAGTGAGAGGGCCATGGCTGTAGAGACTGATTTGGAAGAAAGGGTTACAACATAAGCCTAGATGAAGAGAGGAAGACAGGGAGAGAGAGCAAGGGAGAGAGGGAGAGAGAAAAGAAGGGAGGGAGCAAGAGAAAATGTTAATTTTTATCACACTGTTTCTAGCTTTTTTTGTCCATTGGGCATCTCATTTATATAAATCAACAAATTCCTGTCTATTGAAAGCTAGGTTGAGCTCATTTTCTGTTACCTGTAGTTGGAAATCCTGTCTAATAGGATAGAGGAGTTACATATGAGCTGGGAATTTATTTTCTCTTTTAATTTATTTTTTCCCTGCATCGGGTCTTTGTTGCTGCACAGGCTTTCTCTAGTTGCAGTGAGCGGGGGCTACTCTTGTTTGCGGTGCATAGGCTTCTAATTGCAGTGGCCTCTCTTGTGGAGTGCAGGCTCTAGGTGCATGGGCTTCAGTAGTTGCAGCACACAACCTCAGTAGTTGCAGTACACAGGCTTAGTTGCTCCGTGGCATGTGGGATCATCCCGGACCAGGGATCAAACCCATGTCCTCTGCACTGGCAGGCGGATTCTTAACCACTGCAGGGAAGTCAATGAGCTGGGAATTTTGAATACGCCAAGAAGACTGACTTAGACAGTGGGATTATGTGGATTAATTTAAGATGAAAAGCTAAGGTTGGAGTTGATGAGATGCTCTTAATTTTCTCAAGAGGGTTGGTACTTAAGCAAGGTCTTGAAGAGCAAAATCCAGATAGATGACACCAAAACTTATCATGGAGAAGGCGGACAGTCTAGTAGACACTAGGCAGGGAACTAATATTTTACAGTTACATTTTGTTAGCTCAATGAGGAAATTGCTTATTTATTCTTATTAATTTAACCAAATATATACTAAGAGATTCATTAAATCTTAAAAGTTTAAGGGAGTTTTGATGTCTTTTATGGTCTAGCACAAATAATTAGAAAGGGTGACATGATGTGAATTTTGCTGTAGGAAGAAACTTCCTGGTGCAGAAAGAAAAATGGACGGTAGGTGTGGGAGATTACAGCAAGCAACATCCACAGACATTTTAAAATTTAGTTAAATTAATTTTAAAAAAATTTGATAGAGAAAGATTATTGCTGAAGTGACAGATGATCAAAGTCTTCACTAGCATAGCAGAAATGGGAATGGATAAAATTAAGAAAGATCTGGGAGACATTGTTGAGAAAGAACAGAACTGGAGAACTAAAAAGATGTAGGGTATGACAGAGATGGAGTATGTTTCCATGGAGATTTAAGAGAGTGGCAGATTTACTAACAGAGGCAAAAAATAGGGATTGAGGAACATATTAACAGGTAAGAGTGATATATATAAGGACACTGATTAATGCAGCTTTGGAACATGGGTTTGAAGGACCTGAAGCATTCTTGCTGTGAAGACCAGCATTCATTCATGCATCATTTAAAAATATTTATTGAGCACCTCACTATGAGCTAAGTACTTTAGACAAATTTTCAGCTCTCATGGGCCTTATATTCTAGTGGTGAGATGCAGAAAACAAACAATTAAATGAATAAATATATACTATATCAGTTAGTAAAAAATTATAGAAAGGAAAATAAAGCACAGTAAGGGGATTTGGGCTGTTATTTTACAACACTGGATAGGAAGGTATATCTGAGCAGAGATCTGAAGAAACTGAGGGAGTGAGCCATAAAGATATCTGGGGTAAGAGAATTTCAGGGTTTATATTGTATTTAGTTATGTACTTGACTACAATGTGAACTACTGAAAGAACGTGTTATACACGTCATTAAAAAAAAAAAAATCCAAGCTTAGTTTCAGACCCTCATTATATCAATTCTGGATTATTGCCTTAGGCTCCCAAGAGTTCTTCATTTGCCCAATATGCCCCCTCTTTAACGTCCTCAAGTTCTACTTTTCCAACAGAAGTTGATTTTCATTCAGAGATCATTTCCTCCAAGAAGCCAGCGTAGATAAAATACTCTCTTTTATACCCCAAAACATTTCTATCATAATGCTATAGAATTAAGAGTCTATAAAATCCTCGAAGATAAGGACCTAGGATTTACCTAGTAAAGTGGCTTACACTCAATAAAATTTTGTTGAGTTGAATTAGAAATAGAAGTAATCTGGATTGATTGAAGCATAGGATATATATAGGTGAGAGAACGACAAAAAATTTGAGGAAGAGAAAACAAAATGTGAAGGTGCCACAAATAGCTAAAGAAAAAACTGGTGAAACAGCTGATTCCATAACTAACCTAACTTGTCAATGAATGAGTCAAACATGAGGAGAAGGCTGCTGCTTCTTTTATTGTGCCCTCTGTTTTCTCCCCTTTTCTTTATATCTCTAATTAAGTAAAGCTATATAAATATAGCACATAGCAGTATCTGACAGATACTTACGGCTCAATAAAATATCCACATTTAGGGTTAGCTCTGGAAAAGAACACTTGAAAGGTATTTACATCATTTTCCTTGATTAAAGGAGTCAATGAATCAATTAAATAAATTAATTTAGATATATGCACATGTGCATTCTTTGATCAAAATCTTACTGCTATATTCAGTTTAAATGGCAGGAGTACTTTTATTTTTTTCAGGTCAGATATAATCCTTCCCCCCCCCCCTTTAATTTAGGAACAAATGACCTTTTAGTTTGGGTATGATATGACTTTGAATGAAGACAGGGATGTCGTAAATGATATTCTTACTGTGGTTCATTGATCCGGGTATTTAGTCTATCACATTAATCATACCTTACAGTCTCCTCGATGTCTCAGCACATTATGATAGAGTATTGACATATTTTTAATTTAACCATGGATTCCAGGATACACGTGACCTTTTCAGAAAGTATGTATTATTGTAAGAACTGAATAATTTTCGTACAGAGATGTTAACTACTATAGTCAACTGCAAAACAGCTACTACTAAGAAGTCTTGGAGTAATTACACTTTAGTTTGTGTTTTTAGCCTTGTTTTAAACAGCGTTGTTCAGTAGCAAATTTTCTTAAGTTTGAAATGCGAAGTTAACCTCATTTTTATTTGAGGTACAAAAATTCTTCTATCAATATTTTAAATTAAATTTAGAAAACTTTTTCATTGGAAATACACAATTTTAAAATTTTAATACCATAAGTAACTATTGTTGTTATTTAATTACATCATAATTTAGTAAGTAAATGCCTTCTTCCCAATGTTATTGTTCACTTTAATACAAAGGGAACATTCCTGGAATTGACAGCCTGTAGAAGTTCCCCCTAATAAATGTTATTGTCTACTGAAAAAGAAAAATTCCTAACTGCATGATGTTATATAAAGAATTAATTCTCATATTTAATCTAAAAAGATAATTTTAACAGGAGTTTCTGAGTTAATATCTTTAAATATTTTATTAGGTCTTCTAGTACAGAAGATCCATAATTCAGGTCATTAATCTGTGGTTACCTGTCCTTTGTCAAAGGAATTAATTATTTTCTATTATTCACTGCATTTCCCTCAAATTTTGAAGATATTTATCATAAAGTTGTGAATATGTTCACAGCTATCACCATTAACTCTCAGTTTTTTTATCTGGTGTAACTTCCTTAAGAATCAAGATTGTATAAAGATAGAGAAGACCATTAGTATTACTCTCAATCTCACAAAAACAATCTTCCAGCTACTGTAAAATGAACCTGGTGTCTAAAATATATGAGAGAAAGGGTAGATAATATCTTTAGGGAAGATATTAAATAGTGCAGCCTACTTCCATCAAATTATATTCATGGTTTAGTGTTTGAGGCAAGTTTAGGTAACATTGCATTTTTATTTCTAACAGACAGACTTTAAAAGATATAAGCATTTTAGTTGTTTGGGAGAGGCTTTCAATGTTTATCTGCATATGTATTAGTGGACCATTGGGGAAACATTGCTGTAGCTTATAAATAGGCTAACCTGAGGTAAGCAGTAAATATATCCATGTACATGCATCCATCCATCTAGCCATCCACATACACAAACTTGTACATTTTCTGACTCAGCAGACCAATAGGTAAGTTCAAGACAGAAAGGGCTATGCCTTGCTAATTGCTTCACTAATACAATGAATAACTCATATTGGGTGTCCATTACATATGTGTTGAATTGTTAATGAATAGGAGAGGGAAAGGAAGAGGTTGGCTGGCTATCAGATTAGATATTGAACGGTTAAGTTCCAGTCTTTGACAGTGCTGACTCATGGCATTCATTTTGCTTTGTTTATTTATTCTCAGTAATGTCATGATAGAGTGTACCTTTCTTCTCACTAATGTCATAATAGAGTGTACCTCTCTAGCAAATATGGCATGAACTATTTTGAATATTTTTGTTTCCCTATCTAGGATGCAAACTTGGAGTATTATTTTTAACAATATATCAATTCTTGTATCTTTCATAGCCTACTATATACTATAAGTGATGTTTTACATTAAAAAATTTGTTTAGAGGATGCCTTGACAAACCAATTAGGTCATCAGTGTGTTTTGTTCAGTTGAACAGAATCAGACTCTTTATAGCTGAATTCATAATGCATTCATTAATTAAACAAATTGAAAATTTACTGATTCATAAGGAATTAATTTGATAAGATACTTATTTTAAGCAATTAATTTATTCTTTCCTTAATTAATTCATCCAAAAAACATTTACAGAGTGCCTACCATGGGTCAGTAACTTTGCACAGGGCCACTTTGTGATGGAGGAGAAGGGGGAGCTCCATGAGCCTGAGAATACTACTAACATAGTGGATTAATGTTCTGAAGGCACATCCATGTTTAGACATGAGTACATCATCCAGTATGTGGTGAATAAGAATAACCTTATTCTTTTAATAGTGCACCCATTGAAATAGGTCAATGTGTTGATTGATATGTCCTGATACTTGGCCTTTTCAATGAAAAGTGCTAGCAGATATATATATTTCTATAAAAAACTACATACAGATCTTCCTTGACTTATGATGGGATTGTGTCCCAATAAACACCTCATGAGTTGAAAATATCTTAAGTTGAAATGCATGTAATACACCTAACCTACCAAATGTAGTTTCGCATAGCTTACCTTGAATGTGCTTGAAGAACCTTGAAGAACACTTGAAGAACACTTACATTAGCCTGCAGTTGGGTAAACGCATCTAACACCAAGCCTATTTTATAATAAAGTATTGAATATCTCATGTAATTTATTGAAGACTGTAGTAAAACTGAAAAACAGAATGGTTGTATGGATACAGAATGGTTGTTTACCCTCTTGATTGCGTGGCTGACTGAGAACTGCAGCTCGCTGTCACTGCCCAGCATCACTAGAGATATTGTACTGCCAAGAGTTAGACCAGGAAAAGACCAAATTTAAAAATCAAAGTATGGCTCTACTAAATGTGTATCACTTTTGCACCATTGTAGAGTTGAAAAATTGTAAGTTGAACCATAGTAAATGTGGGACTGCCTGTATATACTGCACCATAAGTTCATACTGATTCATTCAATTCAAATTTGAACTAGAGGATTTTAACATTATCTTACTGAACTTATACATGCATCTTCTTTCCCTCATGCTGAATATCCTGGTTCTTAATGACATTTATTTATCATTAAATTCTCCATTTGCGGGCTTCCCTGGTGGCACAGTGGTTGGGAGTCCGCCTGCCGATGCAGGGGACACGGGTTCATGCCCCAGTCTGGGAAGATCCCACATGCCGCGGAGCGGCTGGGCCCGTAAGCCATGGCCGCTGAGCCTGCGCGTCCGGAGCCCGTGCTCCGCAACGGGAGAGGCCACAACAGTGAGAGGCCCGCGTACAGCAAAAAAAAAAAAAAAAAAAAAAAAAAAATTCTCCATTTGCTTTATCTTGTACTATATAAAATACAATTTCAGTCTTCATGATCAATACCACAATAAACAATATGATTACCAAATACACTTTATATTTTTTTGTTTGCTTTTGCATCTGGTTTGTAATCAAAAGTCATGCTATAACTTAACAGGTCAATTTTCAGTAATCATAATAAGAAAAATGTTAAAATATGAACCATACATATTTTTTGTGTGTGTGTGCAAAACACAAATTATAATGACACGTTTACAGTTTGGAAAGCCCCTGTTAATCTTTTACTTTGCTTTTGTCTTTTCTTTTTTAAAAATTTTATTATTATTATTATTATTATTTTTAACATCTTTATTGGAGTATAATTGCTGTACAGTGGTGTGTTAGTTTCTGCTTTATAACAAAGTGAATCAGTTATACATATACATATGTTCCCATATCTCTTCCCTCTTGCATCTCCCTCCCTCCCACCCTCCCTATCCCACCCCTCCAGGCGGTCACAAAGCACCGAGCTGATCTCCCTGTGCTATGCGGCTGCTTCCCACTAGCTATGTACCTTACATTTGGTAGTGTATATATGCACATGACTCTCTCTCGCTTTGTCACAGCTTACCCTTCCCCCTCCCCATATCCTCAAGTCCATTCTCTAGTAGGTCTGTGTCTTTATTCCTGTCTTACCCCTAGGTTCTTCATGACATTTTTTTCCCCTTAAGTTCCATATATATGTGTTAGCATACGGTATTTGTCTTTCTCTTTCTGACTTACTTCACTCTGTATGACAGACTCTAGGCCTATCCACCTCATTACAAATAGCTCAATTTCATTTCTTTTTATGGCTGAGTAATATTCCATTGTATATATGTGCCACATCTTCTTTATCCATTCATCCGATGATGGACACTTAGGTTGTTTCCATCTCTGGGCTATTGTAAATAGAGCTGCAATGAACATTTTGGTACATGACTCTTCTTGAATTATGGTTTTCTCAGGGTATATGCCCAGAAGTGGGATTGCTGGGTCATATGGTAGTTCTATTTGTAGTCTTTTAAGGAACCTCCATACTGTTCTCCACAGTGGCTGTATCAATTTACATTCCCACCTACAGTGCAAGAGTGTTCCCTTTTCTCCACACACTCTCCAGCATTTATTGTTTCTAGATTTTTTGATGATGCCATTCTGACTGGTGTGAGATGATATCTCATTGTAGTTTTGATTTGCATTTCTCTAATGATTAATGATGTTGAGCATTCTTTCATGTGTTTGTTGGCAGTCTGTATATCTTCTTTGGAGAAATGTCTATTTAGGTCTTCTGCCCATTTTTGGATTGGGTTGTTTGTTTTTTTGTTATTGAGCTGCATAAGCTGCTTATAAATTTTGGAGATTAATCCTTTGTCAGTTGCTTCATTTGCAAATATTTTCTCCCATTCTGAGGGTTGTCTTTTGGTCTTGTTTATGGTTTCCTTTGCTGTGCAAAAGGTTTTAAGTTTCATTAGGTCCCATTTGTTTATGTTTGTTTTTATTTCCATTTCTCTAGGAGGTGGGTCAAAAAGGATCTTGCTGTGATTTATGTCATAGAGTGTTCTGCCTATGTTTTCCTCTAAGATTTGATAGTTTCTGGCCTTACATTTAGGTCTTTAATCCATTTTGAGCTTATTTTTGTGTATGGTGTTAGGGAGTGTTCTAATCTCATACTTTTACATGTACCTGTCCAGTTTTCCCAGCACCACTTATTGAAGAGGCTGTCCTTTCTCCACTGTACATTCCTGCCTACTTTATCAAAGATAAGGTGACCATATGTGCGTGGGTTTATCTCTGGGCTTTCTATCCTGTTCCATTGATTTATCTTTCTGTTTTTGTGCCAGTACCACACTGTCTTGATTACTGTAGCTTTGTAGTATAGTCTGAAGTCAGGGAGCCCGATTCCTCCAGCTCCGTTTTTCGTTCTCAAAATTGCTTTGGCTATTCGGGGTCTTTTGTGTTTCCATACAAATTGTGAAATTTTTTGTTCTAGTTCTGTGAAAAATGCCAGTGATAGTTTGATAGGGATTGCATTGAATCTGTAGATTGCTTTGGGTACTAGACTCATTTTCACAATGTTGATTCTTCCAATCCAAGAACATGGTATATCTCTCCATCTACTTGTATCATCTTTAATTTATTTCATCAGTGTCTTATAATTTTATGCATACAGGTCTTTTGTCTCCTTAGGTAGGTTTATTCCTAGATATTTTATTCTTTTTGTTGCAGTTGTAAATGGGAGTGTTTTCTTGATTTCACTTTCAGATTTTTCAACATTAGTGTATAGGAATGCCAGAGATTTCTGTGCATTAATTTTGTATGCTGCTACTTTACCAAATTCATTGATTAGCTCTAGTAGTTTTCTGGTAGCATCTTTAGGATTCTCTATGTATAGTATCATGTCATCTGCAAACAGTGACAGCTTTACTTCCTCTTTTCCGATTTGGATTCCTTTTATTTCCTTTTCTTCTCTGGTTGCTGTGGCTAAAACTTCCAAAATTATGTTGAATAAAAGTGGTGAGAGTTGGCAAGCTTGTCTTGTTCCTGATCTTAGTGGAAATGCTTTCAGTTTTTCACCATTGAGGACAATGTTGGCTGTGAGTTTGTCATATGTGGCCTTTATTATGTTGAGGAAAGTTCCCTCTATGCCTACTTTCTTCAGGGTTTTTATCATAAATCGTTGTTGAATTTTGTCAGAAGATTTCTCTGCATCTATTGAGTTGATCATATGGTTTTTCTCCTTCAATTTGTTAATATGGTGTATCACGTTGATTGATTTGCATATACTGAAGAATCCTTGCATTGCTGGAATAAACCCCACTTGATCATGATGTATGATCCGTTTAATGTGCTGTTGGATTCTGTTTGGTAGTATTTTGTTGAGGATTTTTACATCTATGTTCATCAGTGATATTGGCCTGTAGTTTTCTTTCTTTGTGACATCCTTGTCTGGTTTTTGTATCAGGGTGATGGTGGCCTCGTAGAATGAGTTTGGGAGTGTTCCTCCCTCTCCTATATTTTGGAAGAGTTTGAGAAGGATAGGTGTTAGCTCTTCTCTAAATGTTTGATAGAGTTCACCTGTGAAGCCATCTGGTCCTGGGCTTTTGTTTGTTGGAAGATTTTTAATCACAGTTTCAATTTCAGTGCTTGTGATTGTTCTGTTCATATTTTCTATTTCTTCCTGATTCAGTCTTGGCAGGTTGTGCATTTCTAAGAATTTGTCCATTTCTTCCAGGTTGTCCATTTTATTGGCATAGAGTTGCTTGTAGTAATCTCTCATGATCTTTTGCATTTCTGCAGTGTCAGTTGTTACTTCTCCTTTTTCATTTCTAATTCTATTGATTTGAGTCTTCTCCCTTTTTTTCTTGATGAGTCTGGCTAATGGTTTATCTATTTTGTTTATCTTCTCAAAGAACCAGCTTTTAGTTTTATTGATCTTTGCTATCGTTTCCTTCATTTCTTTTTCATTTATTTCTGATCTGATCTTTATGATTTCTTTCCTTCTGCTAACTTTCGGGTTTTTTTGTTCTTCTTTCTCTAATTGCTTTAGGGGCAAGGTTAGGTTGTTTATTCGAGATGTTTCCTGTTTCTTAAGTAGGATTGTATTGCTATAAACTTTTCTCTTAGAACTGCTTTTGCTGCATCCCATAGATTTGGGCTCGTCGTGTCTCCATTGTCATTTGTTTCTAGGTATTTTTTAATTTCCTCTTTGATTTCTTCAGTGATCACTTTGTTATTAAGTAGTGTACTGTTTAGCCTCCATGTGTTTGTATTTTTTACAGATCTTTTCCTGTAATTGATATCTAGTCTCTATAACGTTGTGGTCGGAAAAGATACTTGATATAATTTCAATTTTCCTAAATTTACCAAGGCTTGATTTGTGACACAGGATATGATCTATCCTGGAGAATGTTCCAAGAGCACTTGAGAAAAATGTGTATTCTGTTGTTTTTGGATGGAATGTTCTATAAATATCAATTAAGTGCATGTTGTTTAATGTATCATTTAAAGCTTGTGTTTCCTTATTTATTTTCATTTTGGATGATCTGTCCATTAGTGAAAGTGGGGTGTTAGAGTCCCCTACTATGAATGTGTTACTGTCGATTTTCCCTTTTATGGCTGTTAGTATTTGCCTTATGTATTGAGGTGCTCCTATGTTGGGTGCATAAATATTTACAATTGTTATATCTTCTTCTTGGATTGATCCCTTGATCATTATGTAGTGTCCTTCTTTGTTTCTTCTAATAGTCTTTATTTTACAGTCTATTTTGTCTGATATGAGAATAGCTACTCCAGCTTTCTTTTGGTTTCTATTTGCATGGAATATATTTTTCCATCCCCTTACTTTCAGTCTGTATGTGTCTCTATGTCTGAAGTGGGTCTCTTGTAGATAGCAAATATGTGGGTCTTGTTTTTGTATCCATTCAGCCAATCTGTGTGTTTTGGTGGGAGCATTTAGTCCATTTATTTAAGGTAATTATCAGTATGTATGTTCCTATTCCCATTTTCTTAACTGTTTTGGGTTCGTTATTGTAGGTCTTTTCCTTCTCTTGTGTTTCTTGCCTAGAGAAGTGCCTTTAGCAGTTGTTGTAAAGCTGGTTTGGTGGTGCTGAACTGTCTCAGCTTTTGCTTGTCTGTAAAGGTTTTAATTTCTCCATCAAATCTGAGTGAGATCCTTGCTGGATAGAGTAATCTTGGTTGCAGGTTTTTCTCCTTCATCACTTTAAATATGTCCTGCCAGTCCCTTCTGGCTTGCAGAGTTTCTGCTGAAAGATCAGCTGTTAACCTTATGGGGGTTCCCTTGTGTGTTATTTGTTGTTTTTCCCTTGCTGCTTTTAATATGGTTTCTTTGTATTTAATTTTTGACAGTTTGATTAATATGTGTCTTGGCATGTTTCTCCTTGGATTTATCCTGTATGGGACTCTCTGGGCTTCCTGGACTTGATTAACTCTTTCCTTTCCCATATTAAGCAAGTTTTCAACTATAATCTCTTCAAATATTTTCTCAGTCCCTTTCTTTTTCTCTTCTTCTTCTGGAACCCCTATAATTCGAATGTTGGTGTGTTTAATGTTGTCCCAGAGGTCTCTGAGACTGTCCTCAGTTCTTTTCATTCTTTTTTCTTTATTCTGCTCTGCAGTAGTTATTTCCACTATTTTATCTTCCAGGTCACTTATCCGTTCTTCTGCCTCAGTTATTCTGCTATTGATCCCATCTAGAGTATTTTTAATTTCATTTATTTTGTTGTTCATTGTTGTTTGTTTCATCTTTAGTTCTTCTAGTTCCTTGTTAAATGTTTCTTGCATTTTGTCTATTCTGTTTCCAAGATTTTGGATCATCTTTACTATCATTATTCTGAATTCTTTTTCAGGTAGACTGCCTATTTCCTCTTCATTTGTTACGTCTGGTGGGTTTTTATCTTGCTCCTTTATCTGCTGCGTGTTTTTCTGTCTTCTCATTTTGCTTATCTTACTGTGTTTGAGGTCTCCTTTTTGCAGGCTGCAGGTTTGTAGTTCCCGTTGTTTTTGGTGCCTGTCCCCAGTGGCTAAGGTTGGTTCAGTTGGTTGTGTAGGCTTCCTGGCGGAGGGGACTAGTGCCTGTGTTCTGGTGGATGAGGCTGGATCTTGTCTTTCTGGTGGGCAGGTCCACCTCTGGTGGTGTTTTTTGGGGTGTCTGTGGACTTATTATGATTTTAGGCCGCCTCTCTGCTAATGGGTGGGGTTGTGTTCCTGTCTTGCTAGTTGTTTGGTATAAGATATCCAGCAGTGTAACTTGATGGTCGTTGAGTGAAGCTGGGTGCTGGTGTTGAGATGGAGATCTCTGGGAGATTTTCACCGTTCCGTATTATGTGGAGCTGGGAGGTCTCTTGTGGACCAGTGTCCTGAAGTTGGCTCTCCCACCTCAGAGGCACAGCACTGACTCCTGGCTGCAGCACCAAGAGCCTTTCATCCACACAGCTCAGAATAAAAGGGAGAAAAAGTTGAAAGAAAGAAGAAGTAGAAAGAAAGAAAGAAAGGAGGGAGGGAGGAAGGAAGGAAGGAGGAAAGGAAGAAAAAAAAGAAAGAAAGAAGATAAAGTAAAATAAAATAAATTTATTAAAATAAAAAAATAATTATTAAAAGAAAAAAAGAAAATTTTTTTTTTAAAAAAACGGATGGATAGAACCCTAGGACAAATGGTGGAAGCAAAGCTATACAGACAAAATCTCACTCAGAAGCATACACATACACACTCACAAAAAGAGGAAAAGGGGAAAGAATCATAAATCTTCCTCTCAAAGTCCACCTCCTTAATTTGGGATGATTCATGTATTCCACATGTATTCCACAGATGCTGGTTACATCAAGTTGATTGTGGAGCTTTAATCCGCTGCTCCTGAGGCTGCTGGGAGAGATTTCCCTTTCTCTTGTGTGTTCTCACAGCTCCCAGGTGCTCAGCTTTGGATTTGGCCCCGCCTCTGCGTGTAGGCTGCCGAAGGGCATGTGTTCCCGCTCAGACAGGAGAGGGTTAAAGGAGCAGCTGATGCGGGGGCTTTGGCTCACTCAGGCCCGGGGGGGGAGGGAGGGGCACGGAGGGCGGGGCGAGCCTGCTGCGGCAGAGGCCGGTGTGAGGTTGCATCAGCCTGAGGCGTGCAGTGCGTTCTCCCAGGGAAGTTGTCCGTGGACTCCGGGAACCTGGCCGTGGCGGGCTGCACAGGCTCCCCGGAAGGGAGGTGTGGAGAGTGACCTGTGCTCGCACACAGGCTTCTTGGTGGCGGCAGCAGCAGCAGCCTTAGCGTCTCATGCCCGTCTCTGGGGTCCGCGCTTTTAGCCGCAGCTCGCGCCCGTCTCTGGAGCTCCTTGAATCAGCGCTCTTAATCCCCTCTCCTCGTGCACCAGGAAACAAAGAGGGAAGAAAAAGTCTCTTGCCTCTTCGGCAGCTCCAGACTCCCTCCCGGCTAGCTGTGGCGCACTAGCCCGTGTTCACGCCGCCAACCCCAGTCCTCTCCGTGCTCTCCGACCGAAGCCCGAGCCTCAGCTCCCAGCCCCGCCCACCCCGGCGGGTGAGCAGACAAGCCTCTCCGCCTGGTGAGTACCTCGGCACCGATCTTCTGTGCGGGAATCTCTCGCTTTGCCCTCCGCACCCCTGTTGCTGTGCTCTCCTCCGTGGCTCCGAAGCTTTCCCCCTCCGCCACCCGCAGTCTCCGCCCACGAAGGGGCTTCTAGTGTGTGGAAACTTTGCCTCCTTCGCAGCTCCCTCCCACTGGTGCAGGCCCCGTCCCTATCCTTTTGTCTCTGTTTATTCTTTTTTCTTTTGCCCTACCCAGGTACGTGGGGGGTTTCTTGCCTTTTGGGAGGTCCGAGGTCTTCTGCCAGCGTTCAGTAGGTGTTCTGTAGGAGTTGTTTCACGTGTAGATGTATTTCTGGTGTATCTGTGGGGAGGAAGGTGATCTCCGCGTCTTACTCTTCCGCCATCTTCTCGGAAGCCCGACTCGGAACCATACATATTAATCGGAGTCTTTGGGTTGTAAGAATGAGACTCATAGAAGTTTCCTGGTAAAAGGGAAATTTTTTTTTTGTAAGATACAAGTGTCCCGGCAATAGAACTGAAACCTAAGCAAGTTTTGAGATTGTTTCTCTAGTCATTTTTCTGGAATCTCCACTACTCTTTTCATGTTTGTTGCCTTCTCTTGTTGCCACTGGGCTTTTTCTCCTGCTCATAGTTTCTGCTCCCATATAATGTTGTCGTATACAGAGAACATCATCAGTCTGACACATTACTATGCCATGAATTTTCATCTTTCCTTTCTACTACCAGTGACTTCCCTCTTTCAATATTACCTGATCATTATCTTTTGGTTATTGGTTCCCTCGTGTGTTGGATGTCTTTGAATCACATGACCTCCATCTAACCCACCTGTTACCCATGGAATGTCTTTTGGAACTGGTTCTTAAGTAGTTGTTATGAATATTTTATAAAGAGCTCTGTGGATGGCAAACATTCTAAAGCAAGCCCTGGTAAGTCTAGCGTGATTTCAGGAAATGTTTTGAATAGCCAACATGTCTTCCTTATTTAGTTAGTTTGGATGGCATTTATTCTTAGCTTCTGTTATTATATAAAATATATGGGAATAAATGCAGTATGTACAATTTTCTTGTGTGGATAATGGTAAAAGTAATGATAATATTTTTCCATGGGTAGATGAATCTTAGGGAAATAATTTCTTAGCTCGTAGGAAGTAATTTGGTTTCATTGTTGTCATTCCCTTCTATTTTCTCCCTAGGATGCCAGATGAGATAACTAGAACTCTTATGTCAAGCACGTGGTCAGACCCTCAGTGTAACTGAGGTTTGTTCTTGTTCAGTAGCAGCTAATATTAAATTGAATGTTTTCAAATATTTACTCACAGTAATACGCTCCATTTGGTCTACACTGTGATTTTTGGCTCCTACTTAATAATAGTTCTATGCTCCTTAGCAAATATAAAAGCAGGAAAACCATAATGTTCAAAACAACAGACTTATTAAATATGTAGTATATTTTTTCTTTTCTGTTTTCCTTTACCACCTTCCTATTGCTTCTGGAATTCTTGGCAGATTTACATACTTTTTTACTGTTTAAAAGCATACATTTTAGTTGTTTCCCTTTTTAGAACATGTAAGATCTATGTTATATGATCAGCTTTCATCATGATTCATTTTGGTGAGGGGAACTTAATTCACGTCCCCCGTTGTCTCCAGGCTTCGTTATTGCGATATGCTTTTACTGATCAAGCATTTGCATTTAAAATATTTTCATTTAGTCGTGATTTCATTCCTTTAATTGGTCTTATACTAGAGAGAAAAAAGAAAAAGGATGACTATAAAGCTCACAAATTTTTTTCCTTGCATAAAGTGTAAAATTGGTTCCTATTTCAGAATTAATGAGTTTACTCTGTTGGGGGTCTAGCCAACTTGTCAATACAATACAAATATGGAGTCAACTAGAAATGAAAAACATGAAGAGGTGCTGAGGATAAGGAGATGACTCCTAAATCCTACCATAGTGGGAAAACACAGAATTCCTCTGCAATAGATTGCTTTATTGTTTCCAGCAATCCTCTCTCTTTCATGTAAGAGCGTTCTAAATCCTCTTTCATTGCCACGTGACTTTGACTTAGGCTCTGTAACCCATTTTGGCCAGTGGAATGTGAGTGGATATAATTTATGTCACATCTCAGTTGAGGGTTAATGGGCATTGCTAGGTTCTGCCAGTTCTTTTGCTTTTTTCCCTCTGCCATGAAAATGGCATATCCCAAACAGGAGTGCTGCTTCAGCCTGGGGAATAGAACAAGATCAGAGATCGGAGATGCAGCAGACATGTAATATGAGAGAAATACTTGCTATTGTAAGTCACTGAGATTTGGGGGTTATTTGTTACTACACCAAAGTGGAATGATATAAATCTTCATTTTTGCAATCTGTAGAAAGTTTTGAGCAATTCCTCTTTTTGCTATCATTGTCTCCAGAATAATAGTTTCAGGTTTTAAGTTCCTTGAAGTTCTTTAAATTTCTTTTTCCCATGTATCTGCCACAAAGTAGTTTGTTAACAGTTGTTTTAAGAGTTAATAATTTAATGAATAGATGGAAGATTAATCATCAGTTAGACAAACCCTTTCAATTAGACATTATCCAGAGCAAAAGTATTGTCTCAATCAGTAGCTTTTGAATTTTGGATTACTAAACTATTACTTCAAAATATATTATAATTATTGTGATTTCTTAAAACTGATACTAAGTTGTTTAATTCCATAACTGGGTAGACCATGTGCTCTGTAAATGCCTGTTAAAAAGGCTAATGAATTTGGGATAGAAAATGTTAAGTGTCCAAATTCTACTACAGAATATGTCCATATTTATAAATTTTGGCTGAGAAAACCTATTTTCTAGTTATTGAATATTTCATTAAATAACATTTGATAGATAATACACAAATCTCTAACATTCAGGGAATTAGCATGAAGTAAAATGTATATTTTACTTGAATCACGTTCTGAAGCAGACCAGAAAATGTAGTTGAGAAATATAGGAACCAAAGCCCAAGCCATACCAAACCCAAATGTATCATTTCTTGTACTGGTGTAACAGAGTAATAATTTCCGTTCTTGACAATCTCTAGTTCCAAGCAATTTACAATCTCATAAATCAAAACACACTGTCAGTCTCAGACTATGTGATCTCTTCTGTACATGAAAGAAGAAATCTCTTCTACCCGTGACCAGCACCATAAAACTTACCACCCTAATGGCTAAGACTACTCATTCTGACCCCAAGAGTTTTTAAAAGAAGAGGTGTGTGTGTGGGGGACATAAGAAGAGCAGGACAAGCTTTAGAAACATTCAGAATTCCACAGTATAAGGATGAGTTGTGCTTTTACCCTCAAAGCGATGCAGGCTTATTTGTAAGTTTTCCACAATAAACCAAAATGTTTGTAAAAAGAGGTAATACATTTAAAATTACCTTGAACATGTTCTGTAGGTATCTATGTGTCTGTATAGCTTTTGATTAATTGCGTCATTGATTAAAAGTATAACCAAGTCTCTATATATGTCAAGAACTTGGTGCTTCTACAAAACAAGCTTTACCATCCTTTCTTATCACACTTCTTAAACTTGGAAAGCTGATAACCACCATGTACTAGAGGTTTGTTCTTCTAATCTTCTAAAATACACAGTGTATACAATTTTAACCATAGCTAGGATAACCTCATGCTACCATAATCAGCAGGGCATCCTGATTTATCTGTCTTCCAGTTACCCATATCATATAAGCTCATCTCACTACAGGCAAAAATAGAGTTAGTTCCAAGATCCAGGTACAGTTTGATTTAGCTTCTTTTACCTTTTCTAGTAATACATGGCAAATATGATTTTTCTTCTGATACTGTATCTCCTTTCCTCTTTCTCAATTTCACTGCTCTTTTTAAAACTTGTTTTTAATTTATTAATAGTTTAATTCTCAAAATAGGTATCCTATGGTACAACAGAATCAGCAACCATGCAAAAGCTTATAGGAGTTACCTCTTATATGGCTAACATTCAAGAACTATATTTAAGTTCACTTAGTTTCCCTCAAAGTTCCGATAAACGTAATGAAAAAAGGTAAAGGAGATAATTTATTAAGTTCTCTGCATGGAAGAGAATGGCTTCTCATGAATAGCAATATCTAAAATTGAACCTGTATACTCGGAGTGAGAGAAACCACTGCAGGCATGATTATGAAGTACAATAGTAAGGCCATTTGTCAATATGAAGCCATGGAATGCTGAATATTTACAAAACTTTTTCCTATTACATGGAGTTCTAGTATATTAATGAAGCGGGATTTGAATCCTCAGGTAAGGTCAAAATAATTACATTTAAGTTCGGGAAAGACAACTGGGGAAAGTACAAGTTTGCCTTGCTGGCCTGCAGGCACAAGCATTGAAGCCTTTTGTACTTTTGCTTAAGATTTTTATTATTTGCTGTTTGGAACTTTATATAAGCTCATATTGGAAGAAATAGGATTTCTGTGTGCGTGTGGCATATAGGGAAGAAAAGGTTGTAAGCCACTTCCTCCCAGTGCCCAAACATTTAGTTCTGTTACAAATGATAAAGGATATTCACTTACTGTGTATGAGTGCATTGTCCAGTTAGATGGTAATTGTGTGTTGAGCTTTATGAAAACATTCTTAATCTAAGGTATCTCACTAGTTAATTCTTCAAGCTTCTCTAATCATTTCTCTCTCTCGCTTTATTTTTTCCCTGTTTCTTGTAATGTTATCTCAAGTTTTTTTCAGGGAGACCTGAAGGTTAAAGTTAGCAGATTAAAAAATTTGCTACCAAATATGAGGTGTTTATTTGCACCTACCCAGACATTACTCCTTTTAAGCATCTCGACATTAGAGCAGATTCTTTGAATTTATTATTCTATTTCAATAAATTAAATTTCACTGGAACTATTCTATGATGTAAATAATAGTGAAACTTTAGAGCGCTCAAGACAAACAGTTCAGTTTCATCTTTTAGAACTAACTACAGCTGCTTTTGTGCTACAGCTGCACAGTTGAGGAGTTAAGACAGAAACCTTATGGCTTGCAAAGCCTAAAACATTTACTATCTTGTTCTGTATAGAAGAAAGTTTGCTAATCCCCATTATACTTATATGTTCATATTTGAAGGTGGGAGACAAGATTAAAATACGTAAAGAGAAGGTGAAGGAGCAGAGCCTGAGTATTTCTTTCTGTTACATTGTAGGAAATTGTTGCCATCTTGAGGGACAACTATTAGACACCATGCAGGGTGATTTTCACTTTTATAAATCACAAATATGCCTGTAATGGATCTCAGTATTAGGCCCAATTTTAAAATCCCTAAACAGCTGTAGGAAGATTGTGGAGGGTGGGTGAAGAAACATGCAGTTTTTGTTAAAGAACCAGCTTTGGCTCACAGTGGGTAATCTATTCCTGTTCTACTTGCTGTAGCTAAAGTAAAATTTTTTGTTCAAGTTCCAACTGCTATATAATGGACATTTGCCCTAAATGTTGCTGGTTAATTTAGTCCTCTTTTGTGGGAGAGGATCCCAATGGATCACTGTAGATAAATGATAGTAAATTGGAGCTTTACTGGAGGCTGGAAAACATAACACCTAGGTCTATAAAAATATTTGTAGTTTGGCTGAGTGAAGCCATGGTTGGTGGAAATGTATTGCAGGCAACTTATCCTACTTTTTGGAAAACTGTTAAAGTAACTTCTTCCTCTAATTGAGGAAACAATTTAAATCTTTAAAGAAACACACCAATAAATGTTTCTATTATACATTTCATGAGATTAAAATGTAATATGATATCAAGTTATATTTTTCAAATGTATTTCTGAAATGATTTGAAATAATCAAAAGTACTTTTTTTGAAAAAATGCCATTAGGATAACAGATTATCATTTGGTGTTAGATAAAATTAGATAACATTCCTCACATCATATACAAATATAAACTCAAAATGAATCAGAGAACTAAATGTAAACAATGGAATTATAACTTCTAGAAAAAAACAAGGGCATATTCCTATGTAAGCTGGGTGTAAGGAAATGCTTTCTAAATTGATTCAATATTCAGACACAAGAAAATTAAAGATGGCTAAATTTCACTAGATAGAAATAAAAACTTCTCCATGACAAAAGCACCCGAAGTAATGTCAAAAGACAAAAATTGGGAGAAAATATTTACAAAAGATGTAAATAGAAGATTTCCCTAAATGGCTCTGAAATATGTGAAAAGATACACATCTTTATTCATAATAAGAGCAGTGAAAAGTAAAACTATACTGAAATACCCATGATATTGGCAAAATTTCAAAAATTTAAAAATACACTCTGTTGGCAGAATTGTGGGTAAACAGGCATTCTTATACATTCCAGTCGGTAAAACCATATGGAACCATTTGGACGCAGCTAAGAAAATTACGTGGGCATTTATCTTCCAACCCGGAAATCCTAATTCTTGGAGTTTATCCCGAAGATACATACCCAATACTACAAAAATATATATACACAGGGTTTTTCACTGAAGCATTATTCATAGTTGTAAAATATTGGAAATTACTAAGACATCCAAACTTAGGTGATTAATTGAATAAGCTATGATAAATACATACAATGGAGCTTTATGCATCTGTAAAAAAGAATGAGAAAGATATCTGTAAACTGATGTGGGGTAATTTTCCAAGAGATAATGTTAAGTGAAAAAGCAAAGTGCCAAGACACAATATATATTAAGTTTTAACTAAAAAAAAAAAAAGAGGAATTAAATAAATACACACATACAGTCATTCCTTGGTATCTGCAGGGGATTGGTTCCCCCTTTGGATATCAGAATTCAAGAATGCTCAAGTCCCTTATTTAAAATGGTGTAGTATTTGCATATGACCTAAGCACTTCCTCCCTAATACAAATACAATGTACATGCTATGTAAATAGTTGCCTGCATGCAACAAATTCTAGTTCTGTTTTTTTGGAAATTTCTGGAAAGTTACATTTTTTTTCCAAATATTTTCAATCTGCTGTTGGTTGAATTCGTGGATGTGGAGCCTGCGGTAAAGGAGGGCCAACTATATCTGCTTATTTGAATAAAAAGAAGCAGGGTGAAGGCTAAGCCAATACAAGTGGATGAAATGTGGAGTAGGAGGCATAGGGGAGGGAGTGATACTTCTCTGAGTATACTTTTCTGTATAGTTTTGACTTTTAGATGGAGGTTAATGTTCTATATATTCAAAAATGAATTTAATGATCTGAATAAATGGATATATAAAGAAAGATGGGAAATTAAACAATCCTAAAACTGAAAGCAAATATACACAAACACAATTTTATTCATATGAATAACATAAGCAAGCTGAAGGAGAACATTTTTTAAAAAAGAAAAGCTTAATTCAAGTAACTTGTGACTTTGGCTTTGACTATATGCCCTTTTGTCCCATGGAGTGAGGGAGTAGTAGATGAAAAGCTTTTTTAGGGGATTTGCTTATATTAGTGGTATTGGTGAAGCCATACTGAAATTCTGAGATTATTTTATGTGTATTTTTGGAAGAAAAGAGATACAAATAGCAAATGGGGAAAGGCAAGGAAAGACCCCATGAAATGCATTGGTATTAAAGTTATCATACATATATGATATATATGTATATGTTTGTGATTATGTGTACACAGATACACAAGTATATACATATGTATAAATACATATATGCTTCTAGGCTCCTTCAGTGAACAGATTCCCATAGGACTTTCCATATATTTCTGTTAGACAATTTATTGTGATATAAGTATTTGCTAATATCTCTGTTCTGTCACTATTCTGTAAACTCTGTGAAAGCAAATGCTATGTTTTATAATCTTTGTATTCTCAGAGCCTAAGGTTTTTCCTGGCACGTAATAGAATCCAAGTCAATATTAGTATTGAATGATCTGAATAAATGGATGAGATTTATACTTATTTCAAACAGAAAGGATAGAGTCTGAGATACATTGTGACTCATTTTATTTAAAGATTCCAAATCCATTAAAACTGTCTCAACTTAATGTGGACTTATTGAGCCCTCGTGTCATCTCTGCAGCTATATTATTTTGATTACCTTCTTAGACTCTGTTATCTCTGAATGTTCTCTCTCTCAAGTTGAGTCAGACTTGAAAGTCCTTGGATCCTACTTGCAGAAGACCTCTTCACCCATTCATTCCTCCCCACAGCTTTTACCTTAGTCCAGGCCCTTTTATTTCTCAAGTATTCTAACAACCTTCTGTTTCTTCCCCCAACTATTGTTCCTCACTTACTACCCACCCTCCCCATTGAATATTCAGTCAATAGAACCCTGTTAGGTTAATCTTCAAAAAATACCATATGCTATATTCTCTGCTCAAAAATCTCTGCATCATCCACTACCCCTAAATACCAATTTTTCACCTAGAACTCTTCTACTCATTCCTCAATGCACATGTCTATTGATTTCTCACTTATGCCTTCATTCCTACTGTTTGTTATGCCTGGAGTCATCTCCCTTCTCCAGTTAATTTTTAACCTTCTACCTTTATTTCAAGGATTATCTCTTCTTAGTGGTCATTTCTTTCTCTCTATAGCCCTATATATCTCTTGCAATCACATGGTATTGTTGTATTTTTTATAATTTTTTTAGTTTACTTCTTCATATAGTTGTAAATTGAGTTTAGTGAATGTATTTGAACCTCTCTTCATCTGTGGACTGAGATTAGAGTTCATGCTACAATAGATGTTCAATAAATATATGTTAATGGTGGAACTATGTTTATATTTATGTTAAATTACAGTTTAAAGGTTATTAAAAGTAATTCTTCAAACAGAAGTCAAATGGTAAACATTTTTTTAATTTCACTATATATTTTATTAAATTCCTAACTAATGATACATTGTATTTGAATAGATGTTAAAATGCATAGGCTTTATCTGTCCAAAATTGCTTTGGTAAACAGTGTGTTTGAAGTACATTTTTAAAGAAATGGTGCCACTTCTCCAGTGCTTAAAAAGAAATATCTCTTAAGAAATTCTCTCTTGAGAAAATCCTCTTCTCTATGTTTGTTTGCCTATACCCACAGCTTTAAAAGTGAATAAATGTAGGTATCTGCAACCAAACTGCTTCCATAAATAATGCAAGAACCACTTTGTGTGTGCATGCGTAAGATGATTGTTGAAACAATGTAGTAGTCCCTCCATACATTTTTGTGCTCTCAGAAAGGCTGTTCAAACACATTACTAAAAATTCTCATCTCATAGTGATGATTGAATCCGTGTGCCTAGAATTCACTTTAGCGAACACCTATACAGCAGAGATCTGATGATGTTTAGGGGAATTGAAATGAAGTACATAATTAAATAGGGAGAGCAATGGATTTCTTTTAAGCAATGGTGAACATTACCAACATACATGCAGAGATTTATATGATGCATCATTCTTCTAATTCTAGTTGTGCTGCATATGATAATAAGAACAAAAGCATTACCATAATGAGTTAGAATATGCAGCACAATATTCTATATCAGTTACGAAGCAATGACATAAATTTAACCGTGCTGTTTTAAAGCTGTGCACTTATATTTAAATAGGTGTTAAATTCCTGTGTGTCCTTAAATCTTTGGTAATTAATCAATAACATATATCTTTTGATCCTGGTAAGAGAGAAAAAAACCTAAAATAAATGTATAAGTATCAAACACATAAGTGAACTATCCGTACTATAAAATAACTTATTTCATTTGCATTAACTTTACTCTTTTTTTTGTCTGCCACCTGCCAGACAAAAACTGACTTTATTTAAACTAATTTAAATAAACTTTAATTTTTGACATTTTTAGTATTTTTTAAAAATTTTATTGAAGTATACTTGATTTACAGTGTTGTGTTGGTTTCTGCTGTACAGCTAAGTGAATCAGTTATACATATACATATATCCACCCTTCTTTTTTTTTTTTTTT